>NC_081367.1:24698457-25015402 GCF_030684315.1 Stegostoma tigrinum | reverse complement strand
GCAGAGCTACATTATTTAATCACCAGACTTTTCTTTATTTGTGCAGGGGATATGGGTGTTGCTGAACAGACCAGCATTTATTGTCCATCCTTAATTGACTTGCAAAGGTTTGAGATATCTTTTTAAACTACTGCAGCTCTTGGAGTATAGGATCACTACATCACTATTTTGAAGGGCATTCTGGGATTTTGATTTTGTGATAATGAAGGAACAACAATATAGTTTCAAGCCAGGTTGGTACAGGGTTCAAAGGGGAATTTGCAGTGGTGATGTTCCCATGTGTATGTTGCCTTTGCCCTTCTTGGTGGTAGAGGTTGTGTGTATTGAAGGCACTGTCGAATGAACCTTTGTATTGAAAGAACTGCATTGCAAAGTCTAGATGGTCTATACTGTTGCCACTGTTTATCAATAGTGAGGAGAGTGAATATAAAAGTAGTGGATAGGACGCTGGTTTTTTTCTAGATGGTATTGAACAACTTGAATGTTGTTGCAACTGTACCTATTGAGGCAAGCTTAGCATATTCCACCTCCTCCCTCACCTCCATCCCCAGGCCCCAAGATGACTTTCCATATTAAGCAGAGGTTCACTTGCACATCTGCCAATGTGGTATACTGTATCCATTGTACCCGGTGTGGCTACCTCTACATTTGGGAAACCAAGCGGAGGTTTGGGGACCACTTTGCAGAACACCTCCGCTCGGTTCACAATAAACAACTGCACCCCCCAGTCACTAACCATTTTAACTCCCCCTCCCATTCTTTAGATGACATGTCCATCCTGGGCCTCCTGCAGTGCCACAATGATGCCACCCGAAGATTGCAGGAACAGCAACTCATATTCCGCTTGGGAACCCTGCAGCCAGAGGTTTCAATGTGGACTTCACCAGCTTCAAAATCTCCCCTTCCCCCACCGCATCCCAAAACCAGCCCAGTGCGTCCCCTCCCCCCACAGCATCACACAACCAGCCCAGCTCATCCCCTCCACCCACTGCATCCCAAAATCAGCCCAGCCTGTCTCTGCCTCCCTAACCTGTTCTTCCTCTCACCCATCCCTTCCTCCCACCTCAAGCCGCACCTCCATCTCCTACCTACTAACCTCATCCCACCTCCTTGACCTGTCCGCCTTCCCTGGACTGACCTATCCCCTCCCTACCTCCCCACCTAAACTCTCCTCTCCACCTATCTTCTTTTCTCTCCATCTTTGGTCCGCCTCCCCCTCTCTCCCTATTTATTCCAGCACCCTCACCCCATCCCCCTCTCTGATGAAGGGTCTAGGCCCGAAATGTCAGCTTTTGTGCTCCTGAGATGCTGCTTGGCCTGCTGTGTTCATCCAGCTCCACACTTTATTATCTTATATTCCACCACTTTCCTGACTTGGTGCCTCGTAGATGGTGGACGGGGATTAGGGAAACTAAAGATGAATTACTTGCCACAAAATTCCAAGCCTCCGGTCTGCTCTAGCCGACTCAGTATATATTTGGCCAGTCAGTTCAGTTTCTGATCAATGATAACCCTGAAGATGTTGATAGTGTGGGATTTCAGTGATGACAGTGCCAAATGCCGTTGAACATTAAGGAGCTGTGGTTATATTTTGTCTTATTGGAGATGGTCATTGCCTCACGCTCGTGTGACACACATATTACTTATCAGCCAAAGAGTGGATGTTGCCCAGATTTTGTTGCATATGGACGTGGAAAACAACAGTGTCTGCGGGGTCATGAATGATGCTGAATTGTGGAATCATCAGCGAACATGTCCATTGCTGACCTTATAATGGAAGGAAGGTCATTGATGATATAGCCTACAACATTATCCAGATGAGGTCCTTTCACTATATCTTTGGTCTGATGTCAGAGGGTATCATATAGATAATGTACACCAGTCTGTCAGTATAACCTTGAATATTGATTGTGTCCAGTATTGGACACTAACTTGTACAGCAAATAGAAGTGTTTTGGAAGATAGGTGGAGGATATGGTAATGTGGTGGTTACTAAACTGGAGCTTTGGGGGAGTTGGGGAGAACATTAATTTAGAGAATGAAAGTCTGAAAATTTGTGTTAAACAAAACTGGGAAATGTTTTTTAAAAAATCAGTAAAAGTAGCAATAAAACTGTTCGATTGTTGTACAAACAAATTTGGTTCGCTGATATGCTCTGGGGAAGGACACCTGCTTTTCTTACATTGTTGGGATAATATCAGTGCCCTTCAAGTCTGCTGAGTGTCCCAGGCAAACCATTCAGCTCATTACAACTATAATGATTTAAAAATTGAGGTTGATACCCAGAAATTGAGAATTGAACCAAGATGGAAGGTGAGAGAAACCACTCTGATTTATCTTTCAATTATTTTTCAGAGCGATGACTCTGATATATTTAATGGTATTAAAAACAAATTCAAAGCAATATTATGGCAAGTCATTATAATAAACAATATTTGAAGGTTGAAGGTTCTGAGCAAATTTAAAACTGGCATCAAAGTAGTTCATTTCTTTTGATGATGAATCTATGCTAAATGCACCAATTCTTCTTGGTTTAAATTGTACACAGAGGCACTGCTCTTTTCAGAGTGTGAAGTCATATCATTAAATCTTGCCCTTTTGGGTTTAATAAAATAAGGTATTCATTCCAAAAGGAATAAATTGCATTTATATAATGTCTTTCACTTCCTTAGGACGATATTGGTTCAACATCTCGTCCAACAGTGCTGTACTCCCTCATGACTGCGCTGCAATATCATCCAGGATTATATAGTCAATACTCTGGTGGGGGAACTGTACCCACTACTTTTTGACTCAGAGTTAAGAGCTCCGCCAACAGAATGACATCTGCTACGTTTTGTTTTCCAAGGCAACTTCTTCAGTCATGGCTTCACTATTCCATCTGACCTCAAATTAATATCTCCTATCTCATTGATTGAAGTTCAGTCCAAGAAGTTTGTTCATTTTTTCGTGCCAAATTCCCTTTTCTCAAATTCCCCCACCATTGTGCTATGGTGGCACAGTGGCTCAGTGGTTAATACTGCTGCCTCGCAGTGCCAGGGACCCAGGTTTGATTCCAGCCTTGGGCAACTGTCTGTGTGGAGTTTGCACATTCTCCCCGTGTCTGCGTGGATTTTCTCCAGGTGCTCCGGTTTCCTCCCACAGTCCAAAGATGTGCAGGCTAGGTGGATTGGTCATGCTAAACTGCCTGTACTGTTCAGAAATGTGTAAATTAGCTGGGTTATAGGGGGATAGGTCTGGGTGGGATGCTCTGAGTCAGTGTGGACTTGTTTGGCCGAAGGGGCTGTTTCCACACTGCAGGGATTCCATGATAATTCAGTACTCCTTTTAGAAAATTCATGATTGTGTATGATTGGAGTACTGTTTTAATTTCTCTTGATTAAAATTATGCACTTGAACAAACCTATCATCTGAGAGAGGATTTTGTTTTTCTCTCTTGTCCTCCAACTTGTCACAATCTTTCATTCTGTCTCCTTATTTTATAATTACTCTTAAGGCTCGTGCTCCTCTGTTATATTCTTCATTTCTTCTAACTTCAAAATATATGCCATGTATGCTGTTCCTTGCGACATCTCCATTGTGGGGAAATGAAGATTAATTTTTATTTCATTTCTGTAATTCCTTATTTTTCAGCATCTCACAACTGTGAAACCTTTTAGTTCCCTTAATCTCTATTTCAACAACAATCTTCAAGAGTTTAAAACCAGTGCTTGGCATCAACAATTTAATGTTGTGATAAACTATTTTTTTCAACCTTGACAGTGTCTCTTTACCTTCGTTCCTTGGTAAAATTGATGAGGTTAAGAACTACATACAAAAGTAAATGGTTTGATTTTACTCAGACAGATGAAATGAAACAAAGCTATATATCAATGGGCCGGAGCTGAAGCTGCTGTATATCATGAATTCCCTGTAGGTGGATAATTAGCCAGGATAAAAGCATCCTGATAGACTCCTGGGAAGCGATATTGGCATCACAGACTATCTGCATGTTCACAAAGTAATAGTTTTTCAATTGCAGAATTGAATTCCAACAGCGTTCATGGTGTGACTTATATAGAATCATTAGTTCCAGGAACCAAGTGAATGTTAAATACTCATGGACAATTTCTCTGGGTGAGAATTGGGGCACTTTCTTGGTATGATGGAGGGCGGGTAAGTTAATCAGGCCCACTTTTCTACGTTCCTTGAGAGTTGTTACAGAGCCACATTAACTGGGATTGGAAACATGTTTATCCTCTTAGTCACAGATGTATTTGAGAAAGTGTATACTGAGGAAAATCCAAAATGAAAGAGGAAAATATTTTGTAACAAACATATAATTTTAACTGCGTCAATCAGAAACTTTCCTCTATAATTTTGTTGCTTGTAGTTGCATAATAAACAGCTTTTACGATTTTCCATCAAGGGCAACATAATTCTATTTTGCCCATTTGTCAAAGTGGGCTTGATAATCCATGGATTTGAAAAATATTAATAAGCAAAGTAGGTATTGGTGCCTTAAATAACATTGGTCAAAGGATTCTCACAGATGAATGTGGTCTATGTTATATCACAACTGTTGACAAGTCTAAAATTCATTGCTTATTTATCTAGTATCTCTCTTGCTGCATTTTGTCTCATTTTGGAACAAGTAACACTTGCATAATATAATTGCCATGTGAGGAGTGCAGTATGAATATATACCACTTGGCAGGAGCTGCAATACTGAAGAACCTTGATACAATTTGAACGAGACAACCAAAACAGACAAAAAAATACAAATTCACATGGTGTGTGCAATCATTTCCCTTGACAATTGCTAAGAGGCGTAGTTGGCTGATTTACATATCGGTAATGTAGAAGAACATCTTTGTAGTAAGGAACTAGATATTTCAATGTAACAGTAGAAACATGTCATCTGCAAAATTCTGGGACAAATACATGTTATTTGTGAAATAGCAGAGCAACTGAAATTTATTTGACCAACAGTCACATCTGCATCATTTGTTTAACAGCAGTTACACACTCTAGATGGAATCCCTTTGCCAATGGGAAATGATTTTACTTTTGTAGGTTAATGGTGGACCAGAAGCCTGGTAACCTGCCTGCCAACTTCCTACTCTTTCCAATGGTAAGTTTTAGGCAGGCAGACCCAAACTCCATTACCTGTTCTGCCACCAATTAAGGCCCATAACTGCTCAATTACTGATCACTTAATATGCTTGTCCTGCCTGAGCTGGACATAGTTGCTGAAAGCCACCCTTTAGCCCTTGCTTCTAGCCTCCTCTCCCAGTGAACTCCAACACAAGATCCCCCACTGAAGAACATTGTCTTTCTCATGGCACATCCTTCATCCCAGGAGAGAGGGAGATTGTTGTACCAGCAGCAGCCAATGCATCTGCTGTGGTGATGCTGGAGCTCCTGCGTATTTATTGATGGATGGGCAGCTCTGAAATCTCTCCCAATTTAGCCTGAAAGTGACAAAATTCTGCAATTTCTTTTTCCAATACCAGTCTACTTTGTGTTCTTTTCTTCAGCCAACCCCTTAGCAGCACTCATTGACGATCATAAAGAGTTAGTGATTGGACTCCAAAGACACACCACAGGTTAACAGGGCACTATCTAAACGATGCAACTTTGTCAGTCATAACAATGGTTCAACAATGCCCCCACACCCACTGAGTCTGACATGAAGAGGAACAATGTTTGCCGTTTTACACAGCCACCCCTATATTGCCCTCATTGACTTGTACATGTGTTGCCCCTTTTATTGGCACAATGTCAAAATCCAAGAATTCTCTATTTGACAGTAAAAGTGTCTTTAATACATGGACTGAAGCAATTCAATAATAAGGCACAGCCTTTTGATTCAACATATGGGCAATAAATACTGATCTTGCAAGCACAGTTCATATCCCAAGAATGAATTTAATACCACATAGACAATTAGTTCAGGAAACTGGGCTGGAATATTCTTTATACTAGGCAAATAGTATGACTTGGCTCCTTAATTAAATGAATGAGGGAACATTATCTGGGTAGAAATGCTTTGCATCTGCATGAATATCAATCAAGATTTGTACAGTATGAATGCTAAAAGAAACTCAGTGTCCAGAAACAGCACTTGCTCGTGAAATAGATGGCAGTATTGATTTAGCAGCACATTACGAGAATTTAAAACGGTAATAAATGCTTATCATATTATACAGCACTAATTTTAATGAGGGAGACATCTTTAAAACCTATGTTAATCACATGGATAAGTTTGTATGCGTAATCAGATGTTTGAACTAACTGCTGTGTATGTACAAAACTGTGGCTTGGCTAAAGAAATCCTTGTTCAATTTTTCAGCCTTTATCTCAGTGTTAAAGGCTATGCTGTTGTTACTAACTATCACAATCACAGAACAGAAACATAGAATGGCATCCTCCTTGCTCAAAACAATCAGCGCATGATCAGTCATGGGCTGTCCCTCTGCAGTAGCCATTAACCAAGCATCACTCCCCTGCCTGCACAATTACCTTGCCAGATAATAATCTAAACACCTTTTCAACTGCTCGGTTGACTCTGCCTGATTACATGCTGAAGCAGTGTATTCCAGATCCTAACTACATGTTGCTTGAAAAAGCTTTTGCTCATGGTACCATTGCTTCTTTTGCCAATTACTCAATCTGTGTCCTCTCGTTCTTGGTCCTTCAGCAATATGTACAGTTTCTCTTTATCTCCTCTGTCCAAATTCCTCATGATCTTGAAAACCTCTATCAAACCTCCTCTCAATCTTCTCCAAAGAGAACAGATTCAACTGCTCCAGATGCTCTGTGAGAAACATGTCAGACATGATCAGATGATAATCATAGGCTGCATGGCCCAAATCCACACCTATGTCTTACGGTAGCTAAAACTCTTCATAAATGGTATCATTCTTGAGATTCTTTTCTGCATTGTCTCCAATGACTTTACATCCTTCCTAAAAATTGGTACCCAGAACTGGATACATTATTCAAGAGACTGAACCAGAATTTTATGTCAGTTCACGGAACTTCCATATTATGTGCACTTTATCCCGTTTTACAAAATCCAGGATGCTGTCTGCTTTATTAACTGCTATGTCAACCTGTCCTACCATTTTCAATGATTTACAGCCATGTCTGTCAGCTGTCATACCCAGAAGAGACCTGTACCGTTTGTTTTGTATTGCCTCTCTGTGTCCTTCCTGCCAAAATGAATCGCTTCACACTTTTGTGTGTTAATTTTGATCTGGTACTTGTTGATGCTTTCCACAATCTGACTATTTCCCTCAAAGTTCTACACTATCCTTCTGGCAGCTCACAGTGCTTCCAGGTTTGATGTTATCTTCACAATATGAACAAATTTTGTGACATCTATAATGAAATAGAATTTTTAGCACTAAGTTTCGAAATGACTTCATTTAATGGGATTTACTTCTTTTTTGATTTGAGTTTAGAACAAATTACTTGGATTCTAAAGCTGTAGAAAGACATGGTCTATTCATCTGTCGTAACAAACCATACATTCACTTTATCGTGGATCATGGAAGAAAACAAAATAAAAAGATACAGACACAAGAAGGTAAAATATACTTACTGTGATATTAAACTGGATTAGGCTATGTCTGCAATGCAGGTAGATGAAATATGAATTAATTTCATGAGCAGCAAAAGCTCATTGGACCCCCAGAAACCAGTTTGCTAACATGACATTGTCTACCCATTGCACCCTTGAGTTTGTTATATCTCTAGAAATGTACCCAGTTCTTTCTTGAATTCATGCTGCCTGCTTCATTTGACCAGCATGGTAACTCCATTGGGTGAAAAAAAAATCTGTATGACTGACTTTATTTAGACCGAACTTCAAACTTTTGCCCTTGATATTTGAATCAATAAAATTGGGTGAGCTAGTTTAACATTTAATTCAGATTTCAAATTTCTAAACTTCGAAACTATATTGATATTTTTAAAAGGGAACACAAATCAGCTTCCTTAAATCCATGTTGATTTAAGATTTCCAGGTTCTTTTCCTTTCTATCCCTCCAGGAGCATAACTTACTTCATCCGATTTAATATCCAAAACTGTGCTCATTAAATGTGCAGGCTGGATGGATTACCTAGAGTAAATGTGAGGGTTACAGGGATAGTATTGGGAGCTAGGTCGGGGTGGGATGCTCTTCGGAGGGTCAATGCAAATTCAATGGGCCAAATAGTCTTTCTCTGCAGTGTAACGATTCTATGATTTGGAATTAACATAAGATTTGTCTAGTAGCTTACATACCAACAATGCAATCTCTTCAGAATATAGGACTTTAATTAAACTATATTTTCAAAAGTAATTAAGGTAGGCAAACAACTGTTATTCTTTCGAATCATAGAATCAGCTCAAAAAGAGGCCATTTTACCCATTATCTCTATTCTGGCTCTTTAAAAGATCAATCCAATTAGTGGTATTCTCCTACCCTTTCCCCATAGTTATGCCAATCTGCCCCTTTGAGTGTTGAAGATTATTGCATTTACTTCTGCTACCCTTGTAAAGACCATATCTCAGATTGTAGAACTTCTCATCATTCCACCACGGTTCTTCTGCCAATTGCCTTAAATCTGTGTCCTCCAGGTATTGACCCGTCTGCTCTCAATCTTTTGTCAGCTCAACTCCCCAGGCTGTGTGTGTTGTCTTCTGAAATTTCCTACTATCCTCTGTACTATTTCCAACATTGTCAAGTTTTACATAATCTGAAAATTTTGTTATTTACAATCAATATTCCAACCCATTTACATTTCCATAACTTTAGTGGTCCTAATACTGGTTTCAGGGTAACACCACTGCACACTTGCCTTCACTCTGAGAGATATCTAACTATTATCTCTGTCTCCTACTAAAATTAGTATCCTGCTGTTATCTCCTTTCTAATTCCATTGACTTCAATATTGCAAACATGTCTATAATGTGGTACTTTATATTAAATGAAACTAAATTATGGTTAAAGAGGCATTCAAAATCACTGTTAACATGACAAGTAAAAAGTGCACAGAGGCATTGTTGCTTTAAGAATAAATTTTAAACAAATATTAAACAATGAAAATATTTCATTAATTCTTTTTTTAAAAAAACTAACAGCTCTGCAGTCATAGAACATAGAACATTACAGCACAGTACAGGCCCTTCGGCCCTCGATGTTGTGCCGACCTGTCATACCTATCTGAAGCCCATCTAACCTACACTAGTCCGTGTACGTCCATATGCTTATCCAATGACGACTTAAATGTACCTAAAGTTGGTGAATCTAATACCATTGCAGGCAAAGCGTTCCATTCCCTTACTACTCTCTGGGTAAAGAAACCACCTCTGACATCTGTCCTATATCTTTCACCCCTCAATTTATGGACACCAAGATCTCTCTGCCCCCTCGTGCTCGCCGTCCCCATCCTAGGAAAATGGATCTCCCTATCCACCCTATCTAACCCTCTGATTATTTTATATGTTTCAATTAAGTCACCTCTCAACCCTCTTCTCTCTAATGAAAACAGCCTCAAGTCCGTCAGCCTTTCCTCGTAAGACCTTCCCTCCATACCAGGCAACATCCTAGTAAATCTCCTCTGCACCCTTTCCAAAGCTTCCACATCCTTCTTATAGTGCGGTGACCAGAACTGTATGCAATACTCCAAGTGCAGCCGCACCAGAGTTTTGTACAGCTGCTCTTGGTTCCGGAACTCGATCCCTCTATTAATAAAAGCTAAAACACTGTATGCCTTCTTAACAGCCCTGTCAACCTGGGTGGCAACTTTCAAGGATCTGTGTACATGGACACCGAGATCTCTCTACTCATCTACACTACCAAGAATCTTACCATTAGCCCAGTACTTTGCCTTCCGGCTACTCCTACCAAAGTGCATCACCTCACACTTGTCTGCATTAAACTCCATTTGCCACCTCTCAGCCCAGTTCTGCAGCTTATCTATGTCTGTCTGCAACCTACAGCATCCTTTGTCACTATCCACATCTCCACCAACCTTAGTGTCGTCTGCAAATTTACTAACCCATCCTTCTACGCCCTCATCCAGGTCATTTATAAAAATGACAAACAGCAGTGGACCCAACACCGACCCTTGCGATACACCACTAGTAACTGGTCTCCAGGATGAACATTTCCCCTCAACTACCACCCTCTGTCTTCTTTCAGCAAGCTAGTTTCCGATCCAAACTGCTATATCTCCCACAATTCCATTCCTCCGCATTTTGTACAAACAATTCCATTCCTCCGCATTTTGTACAATTCAATGTTTGTAGTATTATGAACACAACATTGCAGCTAACACTGCCTTCAAATGGAGTTTTCATGAAAAACTTTTTCATGATTTTATAAGGTGAATGAGAATTTGCATGTGATAACAACAGTATTTTATCAATCATGGTGTTCTAGGTTGGAGAAACTATATATCTAATGACATCATTCTGAATCAATTCAAAGATTTCTTAACACTAGAAACAAAAGGAATTAAATAAATGTCAGAGAGTAATACAGTGCGGAAAAGAACCATTCAGTCCAACTCATCCACGCTGATTAGACATCCCCATCCAACCTGGTCCCATTTGCCACTGTTTGGCCCATATCCCTCCGAACTCTTCCTGTTCATATACCCATCCATGTGCCTTTTAAATGTTTTAATTGTACCAGCCTCCACCACTTCCTTTAGCAGCTCATTCCATACATTTATCACCCTCTGCGTGAAAAAGTTACCCCTCAGGTCCTTTTTACATCTTTCCCATCTCACCTTAAACTTATGTCCTCTAGTTTTGGATTCGCCAACCTGGAGAAATACGCCTCACGATTTTATAGACCTCCTTACGATCACCTCTTAGTCTCTGGTGCTCCAGGGAAAATTGCCCCAGCCTATTCAGCCTCTCCTTACAGCACAAATTGTTCAATCCCAGCAACATCCTTGGAAAACATTACTGAGCCCTCTCAAGTTTAAAGACATGCTTCCTATAGAACGGTGACCAGAATCGTACGTAGTATTCTAAAAGTGGCCTCACTAATGCCCTGTACAGCTGCAACATGACATCACAACTCCTATACTCAATGAAGGCAAGCATAACAAATGCTCCTTTGCTGCCCTGTCTACCTGCAATTCCGTTGTCAAGGAACTGTGCACATGCACCCCTAGGTCTCTTTGTTCGGTCACACTCCCCAGGGCCCTCCCTGTCACTGAGCCATTTTAGATCCAGTTCAACACATTTCCCATTGGATTGTATGCCATTGGCTTTAAATTTTCTGATCAGTCTGCCTTTTAGGATTTTGTCAAAAGCATTACTAAAATATATGTAGTCAACACCCATGGCACTACCTTCCCCAATCCTTCTTGTTACTTACTCAAAAAATTCATTTAACTTATTAAGACAGTGAAATAGCACGTCATGAGGCTGACCTAGGTCCTAGATACTGTTCAATTGTTAAGCATTAAAGCTAAAATGATTGCATCATAGCATCATATGTAAGATATGGGAGTCATCAAATAAATGATGAAGGTATCCAATGAATGCCAACGTTTGAGAGAATTTAAAAGTAAAGTGACTATAGATCAAGAACAACATAAAATATTCATAGGGCTTGTCATGTTTTGTTATTCTAAGTCCACTCTTGTCTTAGCTGATAGATTCACTCGATGCGCCACTGCTCAAAAATGAGAAAGATTGACGGTGCTCTGTTACGTTTCAGAAAGGTTTTGAATTTATGAAAAAAATACAGAACAGTGATGCTGTTTTGACACACAGTCTCCCAAAAAACACCTTGGTTTTAATATGTGGTGCCTCACCAAAGGGGTTAGGTGCAGTTTTATCTCATATAATGGAAGGAGGTGTGGAGAAACAGAGACATTCATGATCATGTATAGTGTTATGAAGTTCCACAAGTACTTCTATGGTATGAAGTTCACTTTGTTAATTGATGACCAAGTCCCTAGAATCAGAACAGCAACACAGCGTCAGAGATGTGTATTGATTTTGATGCCTATCAGTGCAATAAATGTTGAGAGTCAGCAGATCAAGGAAATAATAATGGAAGCAGATACTCATATGCAGCTGGGAAGATAAAGAAGGTGGATACATTAATTATAAGCACACAGGATTAAAGAAAGATCAAGCTTTTTTTTAATTTTTTCTTTTCAGATCTGTTTTATTTTTTGTTAAGCATATATCAGTGTTTAGGAAAACTTTTTCTTTTACATGTAAATTACTTTAATAGTATTGAACATGTGTGTTTTGGTTATGATTACTGTAATGACAAGCAAGCAGCATAACCTGTTAATTCTCAGATATTGGATTGATGTTGGTATAATCATATCACATTTTGGGAAATTATGTGCATGTATCATTTTTAATGTAATAAAATGTGAGGCTGGATGAACACAGCAGGCCAAGCAGCATCTCAGGAGCACAAGATGCTGCTTGGCCTGCTGTGTTCATCCAGCCTCACATTTTATTATCTTGGAATTCTCCAGCATCTGCAGTTCCCATTATCTCTCATTTTTAATGTACCTGTTTTTTTTAAATGGAAGCTGCCCATCCGCTGCCCTCTCCCTGGAGGTGTCAGTAAAGTTAGTTCCACAGTAGTTGTTTGGACTGAGTCCACGTAAAGTGTCTTTGCTTGGTGCAATACACAATACAGACGGAGATCTGTAGGTAGGGAATTCTAGAGCTTCATGCCTTGGCTGCTGACGGCATAACCACCATCGGAATAGAAATTAATATTAGGGATGTTCAAGAAGTAGAATTAGAGACACACATATCTCAAAAGATTGTGGAGCTGCAGGAGATTACAGAGAAATGGAGTGGCCAAATCATCGAGGGATTAGAAAACAAGAATGAGAATTTTCAAATTGAGATTTTGTTTGACGTAGAGACAGTGTTAATATGTATAAGTATAGGGGCGATAGGTAAATAGCTTTTTCTGAAGAAGGGTCTAGGCCCAAAACATCAGCCTTCCTGCTCCTCTGATGCTGCTTTGCCTGCTGTGTTCATCCAGCTCTACACCTTGTTATGTCTAGTCTGGACATAACCATGGTTTTGTTTCAACAGCAGTAGATGAGCACAGGCGGGGGTTGGAGATCGATTATGTTATAGAGAAGGAAAGAGGTGGTCTTAGTGATGGTGCACAAATATGACTGAAAACTCAGGACCAAATGATGCACAAGATTGCAAATAGTCCAGTTCAACCTTCAAATGGCTGTCAGATAGCACGAAGGACTCAGAGTCAGGAAATGGAGTTGTGGCAGGAAGCAAAGATAATGGTTCAGTTTTTCCAATATTTAATTGGTGGAAATTTTGGGGCATTCAGCACTGGATGTCAAATAAGCAATCCAACAATTTGGAACCAATTGAGGCATTAAGGGATGGTGGTGAGATGGAGTTAGATGTAATCGGTGTTAATGGAAGAACCATCGTAATATTTTCCACTGGTTTGATAAAGGGCAAGCATGTATCTCAGAAGTAAGATTGGTCTAAGAATGGATCATTGGAGACCACCAGAGGTTTCTGTGTAGGGACATAAAGGAAGACTTCTCAGTATCCTTGTCAAAATTTAATTGTTCAACAAATATCAAAATTAAAAGAGACCTTCTGATCATTGTCTCATTGCTGATTGTTGGACCTCACTGTGCAAAAAGTTCAGCAGTTGTGTTTCCGATGATAGTGACTGCTCTCTGAAAAGCATTTAAATGGCCTTAAAATGCGTTGGGTCATCTTGAGGTCATCTAAATTTCTGAATAAATTACAAGTCTTTCTTCAATTTGCAGAACAACATTAGCAGAGACGCAGTATAGAAATTTACACAAAACAAGGACATTCAACCTTTCATTCTTGCACTAACTATTTGAAGATCTGCCAGTGATGAAAATGGAGGGTGAACAAATGAGAAATAAGGAGGAGGAAACAACTTGAGGAAATGGAGGAATTCTCATCTTCACTCAGTGGTTACAAGGTCAGAGGCTAGGAATCCTCCAACACCTCTAACCTCTCTAACAATCCTCCAACTCACCTCCTGACCATCCCTCTTTCCCCCCTCACCCCCGAGTATGTCTACCATCCACAAGGCACAAGCCAGGAGTTTATTGGAATACTCCCCACTTGCCTGGATGAGTGCAGCTTCAACAAGACTCAAGAAACTTGACACCATCCAGGACAAAGCAGCCCACTTGACTGGCATTCCATCCACAAACACCCAGTCCCACAGTCCAAATAATATGATAAATTAATTGCTGTCAGGGCTGATGCGATGACTAGGAGGGTACCTAGGGTGACTGAATTTGGGAGAGGGTGGGATCAATAAACTGAACTGTGACTACCTACAGCTTTTAAGTAAAACAAACAACTGGTTACCAACTCCTAAATTTTCTACAGGTGAATCAAAACCAGATGCTTCTGAATCAATGCTTTCCCAAACTACCCAAGCCCTGCTCATTAAATCCCTAATGACAGCAACCAAATCAGTGACTGTTCATTGTCATTGTTCGCAATAGCTTCTTCTTTCCCAGCTCCACACCAAACCCTTGGTGCTTTCTGACTCTCCAATTGCAGACTCCTACTTCTTTCCAATGTTTGCTGACCATCCATTCAAAACTTTCTCTCCATTTGCTCCCAACCTACAATAATTTGAGTTTACCCTCTCCACCCTTACCCCTAGTCCTGTGACCCGTTTTCTACCATTGCTTGTGATTTTTGAATTGCTCATGCTCAGCAGTTCACTGCTGTCCTTTATCCCAAACACTCAACTTCATTCAATGATCTGCAGTGTGATAACGTTGTGCTCCTATGCTCTGCAGCTCAAAGACAAGCAACTGCCTTTGATCTGGGAGGAACCTGAGAATAAAAGGAAAATCAGAGGGGCAGAGGTTTCGCTTCACAACCTGGGGTAGGGAAGTGAGATGATATAATTTTATTCATACTGATGCACAGTACAGATCATTTCAGATATTCGTTATGTGTGAGCAATGGGTAGTACCAATTAATCAAAATGCCAGCTACTTAACAGTTCCAGATTTTCAGTGAACTGGAAAACTTCTGCGTGTTCTCATAGTGATGTAGATTTTAGGGTGAGAGAGTTGACCATGCAAATCTGGCAAGCAGTGCTGAGAGAATGTGGTGTAGTAGAACAGGGGAAAGCTGAAACTAGAACAAGGGCAGGTTGCAAATTGCTATCTGAGAGTTTAACACTTTTCAGCATTTATTAGAGAGTGCATTTGAATTTCCACCTGTATTCCTTTTAGAAAATTCAGTGTGGTGGGGGTAGGCAGGCTGAAGTTTCACCAAAGACACTATATGCTCTTGTAGAGGCCGTGGTACATTTGCATTGTAGCATTTCATCTTGACATTTTAGCTTATCAATCAAACTGTAAAAATAGCCACACTTGAATATTTGCATTATGCTTAAATAATATTAGTTATTTCTTGTATGATAATTCCCACAGTATCGACATTGCTAGAAGAACCTATTGTACAACTTAAGCAAGGCATTTCACCAAAGTACAGAAGTGAAAATGATGTCCCTCCTGTCCCTGAGATTGACCGCTTAAACAGCAAAGTCAAGGTACCGTGGGGAATTTCAATCAAAAAGTTAAATAGTGAAATCCATATATCAAATGAGATACTGATGTTAAAGTTAGAAAGTTCAGCCACAGTTTTAAACAATTGTCTTTTTTAGTATTTGATCTGATATCTTTATTTTCAGCAATTTGTTTTAGCAAAAAGATTTTTTCATGCTTTTTAATTATTTTTGTTTTTAAAACTTGATAATGTTTAATAAAATTTGTTACAATATTTATACTACTGGATTTCAGATCATTCCTTATTGCTTGCTACAAGAGTATGAATATTTTTTAAAAATCATATTATAATTTATTACACCCTTAAACTGGCAATACATAACAGGAATTTTTGTTATTTTCTAATTTGGCTTTCATGTAGCTATTGTCAAATTACTCATCATTTCTTTTTGATTAGAAAGACTTAGCTTTGGCACAGTTGAAGAGCTCATTAATTGAATGTTGTGGTGTTAACAGCACTGCAGTTATTTCCTTCCGCACATTCCAATGGTAATCTTTGCAATATATGAGCCTAAATTTCATCAATTCTTATCAATGTCGAGTTGCCTGGAAGAGTTTGTAGCCAAAATGGTTGCACCATCTGAAACTAAAAATGGAAAACTTTAATTTTCATCAGATCTAGCCATGACGAACAAATATCCACAAACAGAATTCTTAACAATGGATTGTGCTGTTTTCTTTCTGATTTATTTAACAATGAGATTAATATTTGGGTTTGACATTCTATTTAGTATTTGTTTGTCTCCCAGGAATAAATATGCATTCAAAGCATTCTTTTACTCTTATTGCAGAGCTGTCACATACTAGCAGGACTGCTTGCTTTGTTAGTTTTTGGGTTGACAGTGACTGGAACACTGTAGCTAGCTCCATGGATCTCAGAGTTCAGCATTTATTCAATGAATTGATTTAGAAATTGTTACCTGCCAATTGTCTGATGAGCTTAAATGGCAACTAGCGTTGGCAGCCTGGAAGGGAGTTGAATATGCCAATAGTATTCTGCCATGAAGAAAAGTGCCACAAAGTGAAGTCCAACAATTGTGCAGCTCCTGTTGATAATAGTATTCAGCCTCAGTGCACCATTCAACATGTACAAAGTGATTTTAATGTAAGATTCACATATCAATTGGTTGCAGCAAAAGGCTCATTGTCTGAAGTTGCCATATTCCAACATTAAAACATATGAAAAATGTGGGAGCTGTTGTGGGGGATTCAGATGTTCTTTTATTGTTGTTTTCTTGCCTAAAAATTAACAGATAATAGGGAAAATTTTCATAGGTGTCTTTTGGAACATCTGTGATTGCACTCCAAAGACATAGTTGCTTAAGTTATTTTTCTGTCTGTTGTGCTTTTTGTTTCACTCACTTAATTGCCCACGTAAATGGGAGGTATGTGCATTGAGTCCAGAGCAGGTCGATTTAAATTTTCAATGCTGCCTCATTTCTGTTTTCCTCAGCATTTGGAAAATTGAGAGTGAACTCATTTATGATACAATGAAGCACATCACCATATTTTCCATTTTTTTGTGAACTCAGAATATGTGGGCATTGTTTTGCCGATTCATAATTGTCCTGAGATGGTAATAATGAGCCATCTCCTTGAATATATGTGAATTATTTCATCAGCAGTTTCAGAGGGTAGTGAAGAGTCAATCATATTGCTGTGGATCTGGAGTCGCACCTAGGTCAGAACTGGTCAAGACAGTGTATCACCTTCAGTATAGTACATCTGTGAACCGTGTTGATTTTACTATTCAAGGGTTACAGACCACCATTTCTGATGAACATTTTATTTCAGATTGAATTAATCAACAAAATTTAAATCCTCCAACTGCCTTGGTGAGATTTGAACATGTGTATGCAGATCACTCATTCAGACCTCTGGATTACTCCTGCAGTTCCTCAGGAACATGAGAAATATGTAAACCATAGGTCACTTTGCACTGCTAATCGATGGTCCGCTTTCTGCTTTCCACCAAACTGCCTGCTGGTGTGTCCCAGATTCCCCAAGAAACCAAAATTTCTATTGTTCTCAACCAATAAAGGGATCCAAGCTCTAAGATAGAGAATTTAACAGATTCACAACCTTCAAAATAAAGAAATTTCTCCTCATCTCGGTCCTAAATAATTGGCCTCTTATTCTGAAACATTGCTTCTGCATTTAAGAATCTGTGGCTCAGGGAAATGCTGTTAAGACCCTTCATATATGGTATATTTCAATGTGATTCCCTCTCAACCTTCTAAGCATCAGATAGCATAGGCCCAATCTCCTCTGTCTCACCAGGAAACAACATTAGCCATCCGGGAACTGATTTGGCTCTTCTTTTTCAAGGCAAGTGTATTCTTCTTTAAAAAATGCCCCCATTACCACTAAGCTATTGTGTCCTTAAATTTATCATTACAATCATTAATCATGCCATGACTTTTTGTCATATGGGATAAATGTTGTTCATTTTAATGCTACTCAGAATATTTCTTCCTTTCTATTTTTATTCAGAAAATGAAGAAAAGTAAAAATCAGAAACTGGGACATAAGAAGCCTGCAGAAATGCTCACCAGAAAACTTTCTGAAACCTCCAAAATGCCTAACCAGATGTACAAAAATAATAATTCAGTTATGCACATGGTTCCGAACAAATGTCAGTACAGAACAATTGTGTGTGCTGCCGCAGATTTGAACCACTCTTCCAGCTTGTTGGTAAATGCCATGAAGCCTTTAGTCACTTGCCTAGTGCCTCCCACAACTCGTTCTTCAAGATAAAATCCATGGAGCTGTTCAATTGCTGATGAAATATGTAAAGAAGTTAGAACAGGTGGCTGTTGAGCACTGAGCAAAATCCCATTAATCTAAGAGCAAATGATGGCCATTTTGCAGAAGAAAAGGATTCCTTTAGTGAGAGACAATCAGTAGAGTCTTTGGAAAGGTTTTAAATCAAGTGAAGAACATGTAGCAGAAAGCAGTCATCTTCATTTTCCACAAGAATCATATTTTGTGGTATGAAGCAAGAGATTATGTAAGTCTTTGTCCTTTTGAACAAGCAGATCTAGGACATGGTTAACTCAATGAATGGTAATAACAGTGATTCCAGGGACAATTAAATAGTGCCATTTGAAATCTTTTAATGAGTTGTAATCACATAATAGCTTTGGTATATTTTATTTCGAATGAAGGCATACAAACACATGTTTGTTTGTTTGATGTGAGGTGGGTAATGTTAATTAATCCATCATTTATCCACATATAAAAATATCAATGATTATATTATTGTACATGATACTTCTACTAATCCATTTGATTCAAAACCATTTAAATCCTTACCTATCATGGAAAAAAATGATGTGCAAATGTATTTTTCAGAAACCTAAAGTGACTTTAAACTAAATTCTCTTATTAAAACTCACCTTTACTTTATTAAAACCATTATTGTCTCAGTTTATTACAGCACAATAATATTTTTACTTATCAGCATGGCTGAGTTAGTAGTGTTCTTACCTGAGTTCAAGTCCCACTCCAAAGACTTGAGACAGTCTGAGGGAGTGCTGTGCATTTTGAGGTGCTACTTATCATGAGATGTTAAATCTAGGCCCACCTACCTTATCAGCTGGATGTAATTCATTCAATGACACTGTTTCAGCGAAGAACAGGACAATTAGCCCTGACTATTCGACCAATACTTATTCAGTCAATATCACCAGAAACAGTTTATCTGGTCATTGCTGTTTGTGGGGAATTTGCTGTGCATATGTTGGTTGCTGCATTTTACAAATTGCAACAGTCATGACACTTTAGAAGTACTTGATTGACTGTAATGTGCTTGGGAATGTCCTAATGTCCTAAGGATGTTCTATAGATGTACAGTTTTCTTTTTTTTCCTTACTCATTGTGTGGATATGTTTGCTTTGGAGTCTCCTAAATGCCTTGTATGTTCAGCTTACTTTCTGGTGACTTGTTCAGGGAAGCTCATTTTAACTCCAATTATGAGATTCAGGTAAAACATAGGCACTCTGAGGGAATTACAGACTTTGGGCCATAAGGATGATGGACAACTATTTGCCAGTGGTAGGTCAGGACAGAGGGTGTGAAGTTGAAGCTGAAGAAGTCCAAGAACAACCTGCAGTGTTGCTGAGGAAGGTTATGCTGCTGTTCCTCTTGGTCTCAGAAGAATAATTTTAATTTTCTATTCCAAGGCAGGCCTATCACCAGGGAAACTAGTTGGAGGATGGTGACTTTTGGACTGTATATATGGCCTCAGCTTTGCGAGAGGTTTTTCACTTCCACTTGGGTCCAGGGTGGATTTTCATGCATGGTTGCATACTTTTCAGCACATCATATGTGAATTGGGTGGGCTGGATGTTCTGCTCCTAGCCAGGCCTTCTGAGGCCAAAGGTCCTGGCACCATATTTAAACGCCACCCTGATGGCCCTTCTGTTACTGCAAGCCTGAAGCATAGCTGAACCCTGTTTCATCCATGCTTCATGCAGACCAGACTGAACCTCACTCCAAAGTTCAGTGATATCTCGCTAGATGGCTGTTTCAGGGCCTTTCCTGAAAGAAGGAAGGTCATCTTCCACAGGGAGGACAGCTGAGTCCTATCAGCCCCGGATAGTGTGACCTGGGACGTGGATCCAGTGCAGGAGTAGGACAAACAGTCTCCTACAGACCTTGAGGTTCAGTGACACCATCTTCTTTGTGCAAGCTCACACACCACGGCAGCATCCAACCTAACTGTATCTCTGAGCAGGCATATCATGTTGGATGATTGCCTGCAAGCCCAAGTACCACATGATTGTAGGGCTGACAGACACCTCATCTGAGCAATATCAGGCTGTGTACTTGCAAATCAGTTACTGGAGAGTGCTCAGGACTTGCCTTGACTGAATTCACAGGAAATGCTCATACACCCATTGCCATCACACTGAATCCTTCTCTTTCTGAGCCCACAACAGGAGGAAAAGGGCTTGGGTTGGTGGAGGAATGCCTGATGTACATGTCTACATCCCAGTACAAAGAGCAGGGCACAGAGCTGGCAGGAGATGACTTTGGACATATCCTGTGCTAATTGGAGACATGGAAATCTCAAGGAAACCTCAAGGATCTGCAGTGAAGACAGTATCTGCCATTTGCCCCAAAACGATGGTATCTTTACCAACTAGTTCTTTCTTCACTACAAATGCCAGTGGCTAACAGAAATGGAAGAAACACAGAGTGCAGCAGTCTTCCCCCAATAGCAGCAATGACAGCACCACCACCTCTGAAGATGATGTCACTGACACCTCATAAAAGGCACCATTACAGCCTTCACCTGTACCCTCCACCAGCACAGGCATTCACCTTGAGTGGTGGTGGGGGAAGGTGGGAGGTGGGGTGGGTGGGTGGTTAGTGTCTGGTTGCCACTGCTTTTGCTGTTGTATGTTGATAGTGGGTCGGTGCATTGAGCAGATAAGTTAAATCCTTTAATACTTTCTTCAAAGAAAAACTTTTCTGAAAAGAACTAACAAAGACTTCACAGTTGGCATTACAGTCAAAAAGGAAAGCAAGATGCAGGATCTCTTCCTCCAAGAAATCATTTGCATTTTCAGCAGCTTAATTCTCTTTCACTCTTCCCTGAATGAGGAAGCCAAATTAAGGTTTAAAATGTCATCTTGCAGCTGTTCACCAACATTCTTGGTGCAAAGCTTTCCTGCATGTTCTAGTTGTTCTGCAAAGGGAATTGGAAGATCTCCAAAATACTCCTGTGATACAAAGATCATGTTTCTTCAGTGAAGACTGACTCATGGTACAATGAGTCACTTTCAATATCTAATGCAGCTGGTAAATAAAGAAGATTCAAGACCACACAACTTCTCTGCTCATTAAACAACAATGTCGATTGGGAATGACATGCAAAACAGCTCCCATTTCAATGAAATGTAATACATGTATGCCCTGACGCTTGTACTGGAATTCATCCTCTAACTTGAAGTTAATGTAGGATAGTTGGAGACATTCCTGCTTCAACCCTAGTGTTATTTCTGAAAACATGGCTAAGCATGCTCCTGTATCCAATTTAAAAAGAGATTTCTTGCCAGCAACCATACCAAAAATCCCATGGTAATTCTGCAATCTTCTCTAAAAAGATTACAGCTCATTTTTTAGTATTCTCCTACTTCTTGGACAATTGCAGCTTGGAATACTTTCTTTAAGTTTTAAAATTTAGCATAGAGTTATTAGTCCCATATACTTGGGCTAGTCGGAACTGCAGGTGCTGGAGAGTCTGAGATAACAAGGTGTAGAGCTGGATGAACACAGCAGGCCAAGCAGCATCAAAGGACCAGGAAGGCTGACGTTTTAGGCCTAGATCCTTCTTCAGAAATTTCTGAAGAAGGGTCTCAGCCCAAAATGTCAGCCTTCCTGCTCCTCTGATGCTGCTTGGCCTGCTGTGTTCATCCAGCTATACACCTTATTGTCTTAGAACTTGCGCTCTTGTTTTCTGAGTGGATCAGTTCAAGTAGGTATATTGTTATGTGGATGAGGAATAAGCTTTTGAGTGGTCTATGATCAGTTAATACTTCCAAACCACTTCCATTCAACGAGAGCTGAAAGGATAATAGATGTTGTGAGATTCAGAGCATTGCTCTCTCTTTGTGAATAATGTTACTTTGCAGGTTTGAGTGATGTATTTGTTGATGCTACAATGAATAGGTTGCTTTTCTCATCTTTCTGCATGAAAATTAAATTAGATTTAGATTTATTGTCAGACATATATAAAAATACAGTGAAATGTGTTTTTTCACATGCTATACGCAGTGTTGCTATGCTCCGGCACCATCTTGAAACCCTGAATATAGTGGAAAATTTTACCGCAGATTGAGTTCATGTTTCTCTTTTCTTCTTATTCCTCATCCATTGCTCCTATTGATGCTGCTTGACGTCAGTACAGGTCTCTAGGGTCTCGGTTACAGGTTTTTGCTCCTGCCACTCCTGTGACCACTTCGTCTGAGCTGGAGCCGTGGGCATGGGGATTTGTGGATTCCGTTACTCTTCTTCCCCATCCAACACTCCTCCACATGATGCTGCTAGTCCACATCCATCCCTTTCACCCAGGTTTCTGTTCCTCCAGGCACCTGGGCCTAGCTGGGGACCTTGGAGCCTTGGCCAAGCCTGCGTGCCTGGGCCAAGGTTTTCTGCCTGAGAGCTGCTCCTTGCTCGCCGGGAGACCCCAGGCTGGGGTGGAGCCATGTTCAGCTCATCCTGGCATTGCTACTGCTGCCGCTGGTGGCCTCTTCCTTCACCCGCCATTCTCCAGGTCTCAAAGAGAAGCAAATCAAGAAAAAAAAGACAAGAAGGAAGAAGAGCAACAGTAAAAAGAAGGAAAGAAAAGAGAAAGAAAGCAGACGGGAGCAGACAAGCCTTGGGTTCAGCCCTACTACTCCGCTGCCATCTTGAAAGGTGACATCCACTTTACCCAACCAGCTGGTTATCCACTGAAAGATGGGTGATTTTCTCAGGGTCATGGAAGACATGTGTCCAATTTTCTAGCAACTGATATTTGCTCTGCAGTATGCCTGTTTCTGTGATGTAGTTCACTCTCATTTGGAGACTCTCTTATATCATGGTGTGGTTAGATAGAGTAACGAGGTAAGGAGTGAGAAGCGATTGATGCATGATGAGTGCTAGTATACACTGGACATCCTAACCATTTGTTCAAGGTGAGGTTGCACTCCACAACATTATAGCGTATAGGTATGTCTTTAGTTCAGCTGTAGTGCAACAGTAGATGAGAAGCTCATTACTGACATTCAGACTTTAAGTCCACCAAGTGCAAAAATCTGCTTTATTCATTAGTTATCTTTCTAAGTTCACCCTTCCCATTTCTATGCTCACTAGCACATAAGACTGTGAATAATCCCTATATTTACGGACTCCGAGGTCCTGCTTTTCAATCTCCTTGCAGCTCCCTGAAATCAGCTTCCGGGGTCTCATCCAAAATGGACCATGACTTTTGGCTATTCACCCTGCCCCAGAAGAATGACCTCCATCACCTTTCACCCTGAGATGTCAGAGGCAATGTAACGCTCTGCAGTCATTATTACAGCTGCGGAAACTCCTGCCTGCTCCCCTAACTAATGAATCCGCTGCCATTTCAAACATCCTTCTTTCCTGAGCAGCTGGCCTGTCATACCACTGAATCTGACTGCACTCCTCTGATCAATCCCAATCTGCATCAGTGTCCAAAGCAGAAAACGGATTTGCAAGCAATAACATTTCAGGGGATTCTCGCACCACCTGCCTGGTTCTTTTGGTGTGCCTGGTAGTCATCCATTCCACAGGTGACTCTCATATCAGCTCAAATTCAGAAACCATGAGTTCAAACTTGTACCAGCGGTAATATTCCTACAGATAGGATCATATCAGACACATGATGCAATTTGAATTTCCCACATTCCATAGGCTGTGCAATCCACTTGGCCAAGTGCTCTGCCATAGATGAACTGAACTGGCTATTTATTGCATTTAGATTAGCTTAATAGTTATTCACCAAATAGCTCCTCCCACAGCACTGAGTAAAGATCTAAATGCTGGGCGATGAATAAAGTAGGTGGGGGGGTCTGGAGGAAGAACACTTCCTCTCCCTTTCACACAGTTCATCAGCAGCAAATTCACTCTTCTCAAAATCCACAGTCTGGTTGCAAGCTGCACTGAGACCTCTGTATTTGCACTCTGTGGAGCTATGCTGCAGTAACCAGACTGAAGTGGTTTCCTGAATTAACTAATCAGCCATGCTGCATTGGAATTTTATTGCAGTGGAACTTGTTTACCTGATTTAAGGCTGAATGGCATTAACTTTGTTGAAGAAGTAAGGTCTTTATTCTTCAGTCATCTATGATTGCAAACCTGCTACATACCTTTGAAACTTTGCAGACAATTTTGGAAGACAGATCATTGCTCTGAATACACATCAGCTGTCTTATACTAGAAATAGAGAACACCATCTTAATTTGTAATGCAGTGATTAGTTAGGGATTGTGGATCAGGAATTGCACTCCTTTGAATAAAAATCATCTTTGTAATAATTTGACGGAAGGTTTTTTTCTTTGGATATTTATTTTGGTTAAATCAGTGTACGTGTGTGTACACTGTGTCTTACTGTGTCCAATGCTGAGCTGGAGTATCTTGGGTTTGACCCTAACAGCTACAATGTATTTCATAAATCACCAACATAAAATGCTGTATGCATAAACAATTGCCTTACGAAAGTTTCAACAGCTGAAAGAAATGTTTCCTATTTTTCGCCCTCTTCATTGCTCTAGCAAAGCTCTTGGGAAGAAACAGGAAGACACAATCTGTAGCAGAACTGCAAGTGCTCTTAACACACGGGCTAGTTCATTCTTCTTCTGGACTCCATTTGCTGGTTTATCTGTACAGTACCCCTAACTATACAAAATGTGCATTGCAATATTTGAAACACTAATATGTTCATCATATGGCATTAGTTTGGTGATGGAATAACTCGCATAAAGGAAATCCGAAACAAAAAGACTCTTTGGCCAGTCAGTGTTAGGCATCTATGAAATTATCAATGGTCTAATTTTCAGGCTTAACTGGACTGAAAGTCTACCAGTTCCATTTTTTAGGCTTTTACCAGCTTGCTAACATCAACTGTGGCAGCTTTAAATCAATCCTTCTGTACATTAAACCGATAATGATCTGAAATTCTGCTTGGCAGTGAATAAATTTAACATTAAAAAAACAGGCATTTGTCATGACTATGGTTGTTTGGACGCACTTCTTCTTTCTCCAGTCCCGGTCCTCCACTGGTCACAAAAAGTCTTCAGTGTGATCAGATTGAAGATATGGCTAATTTAATTTGTTTCAAATTGTGTCAAGTTTAGTATGGGTCTACCAGATGCATTTAGGCTAGCCATGTATAATTGTCTTATTATGAAAACAAGCTTACTCAAGCAAAGATGCTAAGATTTTTGACAAAGAGTTTGGACCGTGCAAATGTACATCTCTACTCTTTAGAAACGTGTGCGCAAGTGTGATGAGATATAAAATCTGCAAACTCAGCAATGCGTTAACTTAATATACTTTGCCTAAATAATAAGTGAACAAGTGAAGAATAAGTCATGGTTTGCCCCAAATGGTGTTTTGATTCCAAAAATATCATGCACACACAAGCTGCTGGCAGTAGTGTGTCTTCCTGGAGCAGTTGCACTTGGCTGAGTATCTTTTGCAGGAGATGGTGAGGAATATTCTGATGAATCGTCCTTAGGAATCCTTTACGAGTGGTGAAGATGAATCCTGGCATGTCATCAGCTTACATGCTTTGCTGAAAGGAGGTGCAAGATAGGGGAGAAGGAAAAGTGGGCTGGTTTTCTTGAGGCTGGTCAAATTTCCTCCCTGAATTAAAAAAAGGTAGGTTATACCACATGCAAACACATGGATATTTGACCTGTTTCTAAATGTTCTTCGGACGGTACGATTCCATCTGAGCTGCTTGTTTCTTGCAGGTACGTTTTAGCAGTTGTACAAAGTCCCTTTTTACTTGCAGTATCTTTTGCTTAAAAGTTCAAAGTATACTTATATAGTTTATATAATAGTTTAAAAATTATATTTAGATTGCATGTCATTATGACAATGTTTATTTGTCACAGTATCTGCTGTCAATTGTTTTTTATTTCCATTACATTGAAGCATAGGCCAAGATTTACCAGGCCTCTGGCTGTGGGCTGGAGGCAGCAGAGCTGGCAGAATGGAGTCAGGAGGGAATCCTGAAATCTTTCTATCACAATGGGATATTTTGAATAACAGTTCAGCAGCCCACCGATGAGAGTAGGCTAGCAAATTAATTCAAGTAACTGGCCTGTGGACAGCTATGTTACATCCCTGCCAACGTTTTATCAGCATTGGAGCGACCCTCATTATGTGCGGGGACCATCAGCTACATCAAGGCTGCCTCCCAGGAGCTTCTCAAGGTGAGAGCTCTCCTTCCTTCCTGCAGGTTCCGCATCTCTTCATTTCAACACCACTGTTTCAACCTCCATACGCATGCCTGCCTGCCCCAGCATATTGAAAAATTTCTTACACACCCATCAGGGGTGCTTCAACATGGAGGCAACCTCTTGTTCCACCTGTAATCCCAAACATGTCCACCTTTCATGATGGCGCTGCTGAGCTGTTGGAGCAGACTGGGCTAGCAGCTTGGAGAGACAGGCTTCTATTTTTAGTTGGAAGGTTGTCACACTGACACCCTCTTAATAGACTACGACCCATAAAAATCTCCTCTGTTCTTCCATCGCTCACCCAACCACGCTTGGGACCCATATTCATTTCATTAGAAGAGCCTATGGCATGTCAGTAAAATTCCAGGCATGGTTAAAAATGCAGAAGTGCTGAATTCTATTAACTTCTAAACTACACAAACTGAGCCATCATTTATTTTTACAGCTTACTGGAGCAAAAGCCAAATTTGTGAGTCATGATTTTGTAAGCTGTGTTTTAAACTCTATTTCGTAAATGGGATTTAAACAATCGATCTTTAGTACAGTGTTGTGTCTCCACCTTGTGGCGCCAGCAGGAAAGCACCTACTAAAAATATCCGGAAGGGAGATCGCTTCTTGCAGAAGGTCATTACCAGAAACACCAAATTCCTCAGCGTTTCACAATATCAGAATTGTCATTGTTTATTTGGATGTTGGGCTTGACTATTAGTTTATGAAGTTGCCACATTGCAACATTGCACCCAGATTTCAGGTGAAAAATAGGAAATATGCCAAAGTCTGAACAGCCATTATTTGCAGATATTATGCAGGATCTGTACTGAAACGAGGTATGTTTAAATTAGTCATACAGAAATTTTAGAAAATTTTAACAATGCTGCTTACATTGTTGCTGTTGTGCTCTTCAACCATAAAAGGATGCAACTAAATTTTGAATAATAAAGGCAATAGAAGGGTCATTTCACCTGGAGCATTTTTTTTTCAAATTAAAGTCTACAAAGGAGCAGAAATGTTGACAAGTAAGTTTCAAACTTGTAAGGAAATTCTTCATCACGTCAAGAGTGATAGGTACATGGAGCGGACTATCAGACTTGGCCCACCAGATAAAAATTCTGGAGCGAGCCAATTCTGTTAAATGGGAAAGCAAGATTTTTAATGGGTGGATGAATTAAGAAGGGAGAAAGTGCAAAACAAATCACAAGCATGATACCAAAATAGGATAAATTCTCAGGTAAGACAGAACCGACTGGGTCTCTATTTTCTAGAAAAAGATATTTAGGGTAAGCTGAGGGGAATTTATAAAATTATGAACAAGATTTACAGACTCAATAGACTGTGGATTTGTTTTGGGTGCAAAGTTTAAATGCCCGAAATCACAAACAGCCAGTCCACTGGTCCTGAATATACTTGGGCTTTGGGCACCCAGGGCAGGTGACCTGGCACAGGAGTAAGCTATTCAGCCCATTGAGTCTGTTCTACCGTCCACTGAGATAATTGCTGATCCAATAATCCTCAACTTCACACCTTTGCCTTTTCCTCATAACCTTTGTTATGTTATTTGTGACCTCAACTTGTCCATTTTTTCAGCTTCCACCTGTATATAAAAAGTTCTGCAAGCCTGCATGGGATAAAATTTAATAGGAATAAACATATATCCATAAAATCGTCAAACTATCTCTTGGGAAAAAGAATAGCAATCATGCCTAGATAACAAGGTGTAGAGCTGGATGAACATAGCAGGCCAAGCAGCATCAGAGAGGCAGGAAGGCTGACATTTTGGGCCTAGACCCTTCTTCAGAAAGAAGGGTCTTCATTTCTGAAGAAGAGTCTAGGCCCAAAACGTCAGCCTTCCTGCTGTTCTGGTGCTGCTTGGCCTGCTGTGTTCATCCAGCTCTACACCTTGTTATCTCAGATTCTCCAGCATCTGCAGTTCCTACTATCTCTGAAGCAATCATACCTAGCAGTCCCTTTGTGTGTGTTTTGGCTTACCACCTGTGTGCAAGTTTTACACAGTGGAGTTAAAATAATTACATTGGCATGAAAATGTTCCTGAAAAGTAGTATTTGATTATTTAGTCCTGCAGTATTTCTTTGGTATTGTACAAGTTGAACATAAAATTTATTGAGTAGAATCAATTAATGAGATATTAATACTGAACTGAAAAACATTCTACATTTAATTAACAATTTTCAAAGGCTGGGTCTCCTTGCAGACACTTAAATTAGTTGAACGAAGAAAGTGCGAGAAGACTATAGACTATAAGACTATAATACTGAACTTTAAAACTAAATTTAGGAGTCAAAAAGTAATCATTTCCATTTACGAAGAAGATTAATCATAAATCGAAAATCACAATCTCTTTGCAATAATGCATCTGACCAGAAATTAAAACACATTATTAAAACATTGGAATGTTGGTGTATGGCTTCACAGAGTTAAATCGACTGTACTACAAAGCTTATGATCAATTTAATGTTTAAAGTAACATTTCTGTGCAAAACATTAGAAAAGTTAAATGTATTTTGTTTCAGTTGGAATACTTACATATGAACTAATTCGGAGTTCATCATATTTGGATATATTGTGCTGCATTTCTTCACTATTGTTTTTTGATAACTGTTTATTGACAAGTTTGATAACACCTGGGTGGACAAAATAGTTTATTACAATATTGTTGGCTTTTGAATAAGCTGGGAAGAACCTCTAACCGAATTAAAAGTCTAAAGCACATTCATGGCATGCTAAGATTATGCCGAATTCTCGATTGAATAGTTGAGTTAAAATCATCAAAATCTTTTGGTGCTCTGTGATTTAAAGATGCTGAAGGGTCAAACAGGTGTCACCATGCATATAAACATAATTTCATAGTAGTTGCAATTCAGCCTGCAACTTAGCTTTGCATCTGATGTTATTACAAATGAAACAATTATGTTCAGTCAGTACCCAACAAACAACAATGTTCACATTTTACCCCTCAGTTTAGCACACCATCTGCACATTTGTTGAATGAAATCCCTCTCTACTGATTTAAATATCTTGTTCCACGCAGAACCAGAGAGCAATGCATTGCGCCTTTGACACAGAGAAATCTAGAAATCTGTTAAGATCAAATTTGAGGTTAAATAGTTGCTCAGATATTGTATTTTGATGAACAGACAAGCATAGAAATTTTAACTTTGGCAATAGCATGAACCTCTGAAATTTTATTAAACTGTTTCTTATCTCAATCTCTGGTGAAAGTTTCCAAGCATAAAAGTTAAGCATTACAGCTTGACATTATTTCTTTCGGCCTTTTTTCCAATACACAAGGTGGCTAAGATGTAAAAATAAACCTTTCAGGAAATCTATGTTATATTGCCAAACATTTAACATAACTTTTGAATCAATAGTATTAACATCGAAGCTTTCACAAACACAATGTATTCACAATCATAATCACAGAAAGCAGTTTTACAAGTCAAGCGGCTCAGTCTATTCCAGAATATGGATATGAAAATTATTTTATGTGAGCGAAACTGTTGATATTTTAGACTTTAATTAAATATGAATTCTAACTCAATAATCTGATTGTAAAGGTAGCTGAAAAGAAACAATCGTCATTTGGAAGCACAGAACTTGAACGTTGCTGCAAAACGATACATTTTGACCAAAGCTTTTATCTTGTACTTCCAGCAGAATTCACAAGAACACCAATTTCAAGGAGAAAATCAACATTTCTACCTGCTTGAGTGCTGAGGATTGGCAAGTGATCTCTGACTGACAGGGGAGCTGCCATGGATATTGCATCAAATTTGAAGTTTAAACTATTTAATAGACAGTTGGCCTCATCATTGGTGTATTCTGAATGACAGCTTCTCTGATGAATGGAGTCCGCTTGCCAACTGATCAGCAGTCTCCTCTCAAGAGGTTGAAATATGAGTTGTCCCCTTGATTTTGTATTCTTGTGAATTGTCCTGATGAATGCAAGATGAACAGCTCGCTCAAACTGACTAAATGCACACTGATGAATAAGTGTATGGCTGTATAAATATAAATATATTATATAAATATATTTGTATTCTTGTGAATTGTCCTGATGAATGCAAGATGAACAGCTCGCTCAAACTGACTAAATGCACACTGATGAATAAGTGTATGGCTGTATAAATATAAAGTCTGTAGCTGTATAAATTGGCTTCACAATGCGATAGTCAGCATTCAGTCAATTTTGCATAAAAACAGAAAAAGCTGGAGATCTGAAACAAACACAGAAAATGCTAGAAAAGCACAGCAGGTCGAACAGCACGTGTGGAGAGAAAAACAGACTTATTGTTTTGAGTCTAGAGTGACTCTTCTTCTGTACTGAAAGGTTTTGGAAAAAGGTTTGTTTTTTGTACTTTTGAGAGAGGTCGATGAGGAGCAAGACAGTAGACAGTGTAAAGGCCCAGTGCAAAAGACAAATTGGTTACTGTGAGAAACAGTCCCTGCTCACAAATTCAGCCTGCGAAAAGCCTTGGAAACAAGACGATTTTATTCTGTACGATCTTGCAAGAAAGTGTATCTGCTAGACAGGCACACGCTACAAAGCATGTTAAACATTCTTATACTGTTTACAAGTTGCGGAATCACGCCTCCCTGTTCCCATTGGTCTTCTCTTATCCTATCATTCCCCATCCTATCGGACCGCCCTTGTTTATTGTTCCCTTTACTGCCGGCCGAAGGCCCCATTCCCTTGTTTACTGCAATCCTTATTTGCTATCCTAAAGAGCGCTAGACATGCTGTACGTGCGAATCATCAGGTTTGCAGAAATAAGCCTCTGCTATAACACCCTTATCTCTACCATGTCCTTGTCTGCAGAAACAATATTTCTGGTCATGCTAACTGCCGCCTTTGCAGAACCTAATCTCTGGTTAATGATAAACTTCTGCTACAAAATCTTGTGACCATAATGTTCTTCTTTTGCAAGACCCCACCATTCATCCTTACCTGCAGAAACGACATTTCTAATCTCTCACAGTTACTAATTGCGGAGAAGGGAAACGACAGACGTAAAATGCATGTAAATTAAGGTACGAAAAGGAGAAGAGTCCTCTCTACTAGATGCAAAGCAAACAAGGCACAAACAGATGTGTGTGGAAGGAGAAGAGAATGTAAGAAAAATGGGGACCAAACATGCCATGGTAATACCTGAACTTGCTGATTTCAGTATTGAGACTTTGAGGCTGAAGTGCCGAAGCAGAAAATTAGGTGTTTCTTGAGCTTGTTCCAATGTTTTGTTGGAACATTGCAACAGGACAGAAATGTTAGCATATCTATTTTCTACCACCTTTTAGTTCTGAAGAAGAGTCATACCAGATTCGAAACATTAACTGTATTTCTCTCCACAGATGCTGCTAGACCTGCTGAGTCCAGCATTACCTTTGTTTGTTTCTATCAATTTTAACTTGATAATGGTCGTAATGCAAAGATATTGTGATGAATTAAGCTTGAAAAGTGACACATTTGCACTACAATCAAATTATTTGATCTTGTGTATTTCGTGTGCCTAACAGGTGAGATTTGGTGTCACCATCAACATCATAAAGCATTTAACCCATTATATTAGCTAACAGCATTTAGCCAGCTAAAAGGTAATTTTCGAAGACAACCTATTTTTATTTCTGTCCTGTATTGGAAAGTACCCAGTTTCAGAAACCATATTAGGCTGTGTCATATGCTGAGACCATTTCCTCTGCCCGATGTCGTTAGACAATTCTTTTCATTACTCAACATAGTTTGAAATAATTGTTGTGACCATCTGATTAGGCTTGATAGAGACCATTGGAAAAAAGATTTGGCACTGAAAAAAATTAGCAGAACGCAAAATGGGTTGGTCACCGTCAAAGTTCAGGAGGAATAACAAGAATGGGAATATGCAGTCTGCTGAAAGCTAAGGATGAATAGGGAGTTTTCAGAATTCAAATAAATATTTCTGTGAAAACTAGATAAAACCAAAATGGTTAATAGAATTCATTTTTGCAAATAAATGAGTAGAAAACAGAAACAATAATTAATGATACATTTGCACAAAGCAGTGATAAGGCCTGAGATAAATATGCATATTTTTGAGGCATCATTACTGAAAGGACTTGAAAGCCATAGGGAACATGCAGTATGAAATCAGCAGGATAATAAGCATGATGTGAAACTAAGGGCTTAATATTAACCCCAGTCAAGAGGGATGTCATAAAAAAAATGCAAAATATGACCCACAACCTGACATGTACACACCTCCTGCCATTTTCATCCTAGTGAGGCATATGACTGTCCTGTCTTGTATTTAAATCAGGCTCCTGCAGTACAGTTGACAACCTTATTTAAATTTAATGCTCCTGGCCAGGTTTCTGAGGGCTTCAAAAACACATCAGCAAAATGGGGAAGGGAGATGTTGCCTCCAGAAAATAAGTTCATTTTTATAGCAATTCTTGTGGGCCAAGAAGAGCAGAATGTTATCCCTTGAGGCTATCGTCTGCTGAGTGTGATCCCTCTCTCCCCACTGGCATAGTAGATGGCCTCCCTCTTACCAAGACTTAGTTGGTAGTCTGCCCACTTCCCAGCAACAGCCAGTTCTTCTGAGGAAAGACTTGAGAAACTGGAACTATTCCATGCTGGTAGTGACAACAGTAATTAGAAACTGAAGATTAAGTGGGCTGACATCGGAGGAGAGGACATCTGGCAGCAAGGCAAATTGATAGAAAGTTTAACAATGGCCTCACTGCTGGACATCAACAGGCTGAAATGTCATCATGGTCTTGCATTTCTTGGGATGCCGATTTGCATTTATTGCACTCCAATGAAACAATTATTAATTGCTAATACCAGAGGTCTTGAAATTGCATAGGAGTAGCAACAATGTGTAAAATGGAGGTGCTGCATTTTAGCTAATTCCCCATTCATTTCCCACGAATCACAAAGTGTCGAAATTCCTCACCAAGTGAGAAATTCTGAAGGGTATTGTTACATTAATGTTAAGAGGAATTTAAAATAATAACACAACTTGCTGGAGAAACTCAACAGGTCTGGCCGTCTCTGTGGAGAGTGAGGAGAGTTAATGTTGAGTAATCGTTAAATATTAATTTAAAAATGGTCAATCAGAAAATTAAGGAAATAGCTTGCCACATATTTAGTTGCACGGAATTCAGAATGGAGTCTTTTGGATCATTTTGTGATCGAAGAAGAGACCCTTACCTCGGGCAAGAAGTGGTTCTGGATTAATCTCAAAATGTGACAACGTGATTGTGATGGGCTGATATGCTTCTTTCTAGAATAAAAAGAAAGGATCAATTTTATGGTTATGCATTTTTTGTGCAAAATGTCACATGGTTATGTCACATAATGGAAATTCGGGCATTGAAACCTTGTCAGTTTTCTGTGAAATTGTGATGGAAACATTCAGTCATCACTTACACCCCCTTAGAGTTTTACTTGTTGAATGCAGCTAAATAAATAAATGCCAACTAAATAAATGATAGATTTATTAATCAACCAATTTGTATATATTACATGGGAACAGATGTTTTCTTTATTGCTTTGGGACATCTAGTTATGAAAACTAAATACACAAAAATAATCTGCACAATTATTTTCTTTGCAAAATATCGCTGCAGGCATTCTTATTAATACAAAGAACCTGCTTGAATAAATGTCTTAAAAATGTAATCTCCTTTTCTGAACATCCTTCAAGGCTTAAATTATTGTTAAGTGAGGACAGAATGAAGAGGGAAGTAATTCCAACAAGAAATTATCAATGGGGAGACTTCAGGGTCATTTGCTTCCTGGGACCTATCGCTGCCAGACTTGTACACAGTGATGCTGGGAAATGGCAGCAAATGGAATTGATGGGCTGGTTTTCACCAGAGACTTCAGGAACTTGACATCTCAACCTAATGGAGCTTGTCAGCCCAGACTTACCAGCAAAGTTCCCAACTGATCAGTCTTTCTTCTAACTGGCTGCCTTCACACAGAGCATTTTACTAAGATGGGCAGCCTCACTGTGACATGTGAACACCACTGAGGTAGGTTGGTGATCATGAGGGTGGCTCAGCATAGAGGCTCACTAAGGAGGCATTCACTGAAAATAAAAAATTCAGAGTACCAAAGACATTAAGGGCCTCATAGCTGAGGAGAAACATCTCCAGGGGAATCATTTACAGATGGGGCTGTTCTTGCCCTTGACCTCTTTTAAGACCTGGAGCCTCCAGCTTTAATAAATCCTCAACTGCCTGCAGGAAGACAACGTCCGCTGACCCGTTGCCTCCACATGAAGTTGGAAGCTGCTCCACCAGTAGCAAAATGCTGGTGAGCCTTCAGAAGGGCCTTGTAAGGCCGAAAATCAATATAATCCTACTTCCTACTCATCCATGGAAAAGTTCCACGACCTCAGGAATGTGTTGAAGAGCTGTTCCATCGTGACCCTAATTTGCTCCCCTTTCTGCTCCAAGCTCACCGCCACAGAACCAACCAACCTCAATAAAATCCGCAACAGACTTGGCTCAGGCAATATCTGCCTTTGTCCTGGTGTTCTTTCTTAAAGCAGCCAGGGAAGCAGAATGGTTCGTAGAAATAGTTCCAGAGGGATTCAAGGGAGTAAAACCAATGGAGGATAATGAGGCTGCAGTCAGTCATTTTCTTTCAATCAGCAAACTCTCCCCCCAATTTCAGTGGCATCACAGTGGAGAATACAGCTTGGGATATCCAATTAAAGTCTAATATAATGAAACAACATGTGTCATGGCAGGCAGGTAGATATCTTGAGATTTATGTTTGATTCTTAATATCTTATTTATTTGCTAAATTGATTTTTTTTATCTGTTATGTATTTTCCTTTTAGCTCTATTTCTAATTCTCCAAACAAGACGTTGCTGGATAACTGAGCAATTTCCATAATTGCAGTTCTCACACAATTTTCCGTTCTCCTTTTGATGAACTGCTTCATGTCTGCTTATGTTTCATTAATAGCCCTGCAAAATATCAAGCAATTGGAGTGTGAGGAAATGTGTATATAAACTCACATGTAATCATTTTCACTACTGATGTACTAATGAACTGCAACATTGCACCATTAGAAAATGCTATATTTATTTTCACAACTGTTTGGATGCTTCATGTATTTGATGAAATTTCCTGGCAAAAGTTCAATAGATATCAATAAGTGGGACCTAGAGGTTCATTTAAATTTACAGCATCTCCACAGAATGACAAATCCTGAAATTGCAGACTGTGGTTGTACAGAAATCAAAGAATTCTCATGAATCTGCTTATTACAAATGCCCATTTCTCTTTAAAAACACAGTTGAGAACGTCCATTAAAGAAAAGATGTTTTACTTTTTTATTGCACATGAATATTCAATGTACATTTTAGAAATTCCCACGTTATTACAGACAGTTGTGTATCACCATTTATGAAGTTCTTTTATAAATCATATAAACTGTATAATTGAATAATTGTATGCAAAAAAAGAGTGAGACTGGTGTTTGGTTATTTTAAGAAAATTTTGTGAAATATTTCTCATAAATCAATGTGCTTCATTTCAACATTTGATCGTTTGAAGTAACATACCAAAAGACATTCATCTGGTTTACAATCAGCCATCTTGACCTATTAGCCTCCTTTTTCCTTCCCCCAGTATAATTTTTTTTCTGCTACTTGCTGCTAAATATTCATCACTACCTGTCATGAATACAAGAAAAGAGCAAATTAAAATCTATAAATGACTGATTTAAGCGTGAGATTAGAGAACACCAGCCACAGCTACTTTCTTATTGGGTATCTAATTAATAAAATCCAAAGGCTTTGTATCAAATGGTTGGAGATTTGTCCAAGGAAGTTTTGTATGTGTATCTCACAAAAAAGGCAATTGTTTGTTTCCGGCATTACAAAAATATGCATTCATATACACAGTGGTGAATAGTTGTGGCAATGTGTCACTTATAAAACAGAAGGTGAGATTAATTTTGTCATTGCCAATTATCATCTACACAAGTATGGCCAAGTGATGATTCTGGGTTATATATTAGAAAACAACAAATCTCTGACCTTGTTTACAGCAGCATTTCCTATCTATTGTATTCATATTTGCATTTGTAATATTTATGTGTCTTTTAGATTCCAATTTGGGTGAGCAGCTTGCAGTGGAATTGCTATCTTGTTTTTGTCTTTACAAATTCCAATGTGTAGTTTCAAAATTTCAAGCTTTACTTCCAATTTTTAATATCTGGTAGCTGAGCACAATTTATGGTCAGATCAATTGCAATGGAAGACCTGCCAGGGGGAAAAGCTAAACAAAGCCATTTCTTTTAGTTTAAGAATACAGTCAGTTTAAAGGTGTTGCAGCGAGGGAATGGCATAGGAAGGCATACTGGTGGTACCAGCACAAAAATATACTGGACTTATGCCACTAAATCTGATTTCAGAAACCGATATTTCTTCATCTTTGACTGAATTTAGTGTATAATTTCTATTTCATTCTGCTGAAATTTTAGCCTGCTTTTCAGAAGTGGGGAAAGTGATCTGAATATTTTCTTTTTATATTTGTTACAATTTTGTTATCATGCAAAGCCATATTTACAAGATATGACAGCTGTGAGATAAATGAATAACTAAATTGATTTGAACATGTCCGTACATTTTTAGGAGGTTAACATGAGAAATGTTTAAAGCGCATTGGTTCCTTTTTAGATTACCATCCAAATTCATGTTTGTTGGCAATGCACAAATGATTTGTAACTCAACAATATCAACTCCTAGATTTGCAAAGGTAAATATATTGTTAATTTTTTTGCAATCTCCTTCTTTTTCCACTGCTTCTTCACAACTCAGGTTCTGTACAGCTACAGGATGTAGTATCTTAATCTATTTTTCCTCATCAACCTATTCAGAGATATTCGTACATACCCCTGGAACAGGTGGGAAGTGAATCTGGATCTACTTGGTCCAGGGGTAGGGACACTACCATTGCATCACAAGAGGGCACCTGTAGTATGTTAAAACATTTTGTGATAATAGTTATCAGGTATTCTAGTTATTTCAAATGAAAGCAAGTTCCTGCCAACAAACTCTTTACAACTTAGCAAGGCTTTAGGTTAGTGTGTGCGGTGAAGAGTCATCACAAGCTAACTTATGCAACACATACACAGTCTATACTCCTCGTGGAACTAACTGAGACAAATATCCCGTCCTGATATGGGCCAAATCACATTGGCAAACACAAGCATGGGACTCCTACTCTCATTTTGGCACCAGCTATTTTGTTTGGAAATGAAGGTGGGGTGCAAGTCTAAATGCAGCTGTACGAGCCCCTTTGTGGAAGTAAACATTTCAGAACCTCTGCGATTTTTAGTCAGTCAAGTCTGGAAGATAATCCGTATCGGTGCTTTTAGGTATTGTGAATTATGGGGACATTATGGATTTAATGGGGAGCCATTAGAAATGTAATGTGATGATTACTTCAACAGTGAAGTACTGCGTCATAAGTTGGATATGTTTTTGATAGTCATTAATGATAGATCTGTGTTTCAACTGATAAATGGTCAACAAATTTAATAACAGTGAATGTGGAAAGATGCTTATGTGCATTTGAGTGCATAATCTTGATATTCCATGATTTTGCAATGCACAATAGGGAAATCCAGATTTTATTGTGTGAATGTTTCCTTTCTTTTCACGACTTTCCCTTGAACTACAGTTCAGTCATCTGCTTGGTTTCTCGAACCTTTGATGAGCCTTCACTACCATTGAAGTTCAGCTCAATCATCCTTTTAAGTCTCTCTAAGTGTTAGCATGTGATTAAGCTCCTGACTGTCTTTTAAATGCTAAATTGTATTCAACACTTGAGATTTTGTTGATACAGGTGTTCACTGTTATCTTATTATAACCCTTTTAGCTGAGTTCCAAATGACAAATGAAGTCAGCTCAGTAGGAGTTGTAGGCATAGCTGGACTGTGGTTAGTTATTTTGAAAGGTCTGTGTGTTATTTTGAGGAGTATTACTTTTTGAGTAGATTTCCAGTACTGTTTATTTATCTTGATAGACTGATGAGATGATAAGATTATTTCAAGTCAATTTTCATGTCTAGTTTGTTTTGATAGATTTATGTGTTCCTCAAAAATGTCCCAATGTTCTCCAGAGTTTGCACATTCTGTATATAGATGATAATGTGTAAGTGTGTTTGGTTAAGAGTAGGAATACAGGTGAGGTTGTTTTTTAATTCATTTACGGGATGAGGATGTTGCTGGCTAAACCAGCATTTATTGCCCATCATTAATTGCCCAGAGTCAACCACATTGCTGTGGGTCTGGAGTCACCAGACCAAGATGGCAGTTTCATTCCCTAAAGGACGTTAGTGAGCCAAATGTTTTTTCTGACAATCGGCAATGGATTCATGGTCACCATTAGACTCTTAATTCCAGATATTTATTGAAGTCACATTCCACCATCTGCCATGGTGGGATTCAAACTCAGGGCCAGAGAACATTACTTGAGTCTCTGGATTAACAGTCCAACAATAATACCAGGAGGTCATTGCCTCCCCCTTGCATTGGTATGGGTGGGTATTGGTTAATGAACGTATGAGATTAAGGAGGTATAGGGTAGGGGCTGTGGAGTTGAGGGTTATGATGGATTCATGTTATTATTACTGTCGGGGATGCCTGAGACCAAATCAAATGAAGGAACGGTTGATGTCTGTAAGTTAATTTCAGAATATTTCATTGAACTCATGAAGGGTGAACAAGTCTTCTATTCATCCAAGGAATGTGAGTAACACTAGCTGTGGCAGCATTTAATGCCCAACCCTAGGTGCCGTTGAGAAGATGATGGTGAGCTTTCATCTTGAACTGCTGCAGCCCATGTGCTGTAGGTACCCCCACAATGCTGATCGTGGACGCATTTCAATAAAAAGAAAGCAGCAAAAACCTTAACTTAACTAAGTAGGTACAGTCAGCAAGGAAGTAAATAGAATTCACCCCAGAGAGAAAGGGAACAGTGCAGAAGAAGCTTGCTGCCTGCTCTACCTTGAAGGAATAATGTAAGTAAAGAGCACACTACTCAGAGGAAAAGGTTTTGAGATAGGGACTTGGTTGCGGAAAGAAGCAGGCAGCTTCGGGAATATCTTCTTCCCAACAGAAAAAAACAGAGTAGTACTAACATTTTTGTGGTACATTGTGCTGTGCAGGTCCTTCAGATTTGAAACAGAAGGCAGGAAATATGAGTGCTGTGGGAACACATGATGAAAATACAGAGAATGCTGACACAGAGAGATTCTATTGTGATGTTCAAGTTAAGAAACTTGAAACACATATAGTTATTCCCACATTCCTGAGTATTATGAAGTGAAAAGCTTTTCACCTCCTGAGGACTGGATATAGGCAGAGAAGTTGGGTTCCAAAGTTTATGAAGAAATAGTAGGAATCCAACCACCTTTCACCAGAAAAATTGATGATTGTTGAAAAGTTCAGATTCCATAAATGCAACCAGCACGGTGGTTAATCTATCTCCCAGTTTGTAGCAATTTTAAGGAAGTTAGTAGAATTCTGCAAATTTAGTGACAGTGTAAATGATGTTCTCAGAGTCAGACTGGTATGTGGTTTAAGACATGATGCAATTACTGAGAAGAAATACAGAAGAAATTACAGAGAAAAAGGAGCTGAGACTTAAAATAAAGCACTGGAAATAACAGTCTCTATGGAACAAACAGCCAAGGAAGATCATTAGCTAAGCTCGAGCATGAGATTTCAAAAAATGGCACAGGACAGTCAAACACCAACGTAGAGTCAAAACTGCCGTCAGTGTGGGAAAACAGGTCACGCAGCAGAAACTTGCTGATACAAAGAATCTGTATGCAGAAACCATGGGGAAAAAATGGTCACATTGAACAAGTCTGTTTGAAGAAGGATCATAAATAACACACCATAAATGTACAGAAACCAAAGAGTAAGAAGAAAATTTACAAAAAGGGCACGAGAAAACTTTACACTCACTGTGTGAACAGGAACTGTATCAAATATATTCACCATTGCTGCTGACACCAACTGTCACTCCCTTACTGAATGAAAAGCTGTGAACTATAGAAGTGGACACTGGAGCAGCAGTTTCACTGATATTCGAAAATGTGTCTCAGATGCAGTTGAGTCACATTGCATCGCAATCTTCAAAAACTGTACCAAGAATGTACACAGCTGAAGTGGTGCCTTTAAGACACTGTATCAATATAAATGTTCAGTTACACAGTTCATCTGAAAATTTCTCCTTACATGCTACTAAAGGAAATTTTCCGGCTTTTTTGTGGAAAATCATAGTTGGAGAAAATCAAATCATATTTTGAGATTGATCTGTCACAAATTCTAAAGAAACATAGAATTGTTTTCAATGAGGATATAGGAAGCATGGAAAAGACCTCTATCAAATTGAAAAGGATGAGAATGAAAAAAAATGTTGTAGGGCTAGATTATGCAATCAGGGCAAAGGTCGAGACAGAATTAGAGAGGCTGGCCAGGATGAGAGTCATCGAACTCGTAAATGTGAATGATTGGGCAATGATTTTCATACCAGGGATGAAAAAAAAAGGATAGCTACACCTCTGTAGTGATTTTTAATCTCATATTGTTTTTAATCTAATACTGTGACCTAAGCAGTGTACTTTACCTTTCCTCAATGACCTACTTACTCTATTAGCTGGAGATAGTAGGAACTGCAGATGCTGGAGAATCTGAGATAACAAGGTGTAGAGCTGGATGAACACCGCAGGCCAAGCAACATCATAGGAGCAGGAAGCTGATGTTTCAGGCCTAAATGACAGCTTTCCTGCTCCTATGATGCTGCTTGGCCTGCTGTGTTCATCCAGCTCTACACCTTGTCACCTGTATTAGCTGGATGTCAGCTTTTCCGTAAAATTGACCTTAGTCAAACCTACCTCCAGACGAATGTGGATGCTGAGACACAAATATTATAATACCCAAAGGACTATTCAAATACAAGAGAGTTCCTCTTCAGAATGCATCTACATTATTCCAATGTGCCATGGATCAGGCTTTAAGTGGGTTGGAAGAAGTCCAGTATTACCTAGATAATATTTTACTCAGTGGGAGAAAAGAGAAAATGCATCCTCCACAATTTAGATGCTGCTTTGCAGTGATTTGAAGATTATAGTCTAAGAGTGAGGAAAGGCAATTGTGAATTTTCTAAATTTTCCATTGAATATTTCAGTTACGTCATTAATGCAAAGGGAGTATACAAGTTACTATAAAAAGTAAAAATCATAACTGAGGCACCAGCACCTAAAAATGCAAATCAGCTGTGGTCATTTTTGAGATTGTGAAATTACTGTGGAAGGTTTGTCCCAAATCTTGAAATCATTCTCAAGCGGTTATTAGAATGTACTAAGTCAAAACAAGAATTGGAAATGGAAAGATCAATGTGAAAGAGAATTTACACAAACCAAAGGGACTCTATACAAGTCAGAAGTCCTGACTGGTTTTGAGCCCAAAAATATTACCATTTCAACTAGCATGTGATGCATCACTGCAGGGAACACAAGCAGTCATTTCTCACATAATGACCAATGGTGAAGAGAAGCCAAAAGCTTTGAATCAAGATCATTAAACAAAGTAGAAATGAACAGTGCACAAACATAAAAAGAAGGTTTCAGAATCACTTTTGGCATTAGATGAATCTACCAATACCTGTATAGTCAGGAATTTACCCTACCGACATTCCACCCTAGTGATACAATTACACAACAAGTAATGACTTCAATGATTTCAATTTTTTCCAGTTCCTCATTAGCTGACTGTTTGTTTTTGACAAGTTTCATTCCTTCCCTAACATGCTCCCTCACTCTCCCAACTGCCGCTTTATTGGTACCCAGGAAAAGTTAGAGGATTTTAAAAGCCTGTTCTAACTCTTAGTTAAGCAATAAACTGAACCTCTGACTCATTGCTGGTCTCTGCCCATCTATACCCACTGACACCTGACATCCTGATTACAATATCAGCCCTTGAACTGACCCACATCCCTCCCCAACCCTGTTAACCTTCTTCCCTCTCACTCCCTGACAATCCCATCCTCCAGACCCACTTGGAACTCAGCACTCCCCCACACCCAAATGACTGAACATACTAGAATCCCCCCTGTCCCTCACTTCCACACCTGATATACCCTCCACCCATCTGCCCTTCTGCTGGACTCAAACTGAGACACCTCCAACCTCCAAACCACCCTGATGGTACCTCCCTCCTCCACTGGACCTGACACTCCCTGGACCCAGCATTCACATCTGCACACCAGACTCGAACCTGACTCACATAACTCCCCATGGGACTCAGAAATACCCCCACCCAACCACAACCTCACCTCAGCAAATCCTGTGCCCCACCCTCCCTGCACCAACTCAGCGTTCTCACTGCCCAGGCACACCCTAAGCTGCTAATCATTTAACACACAATCAAGCACCCTACTTCATACCACCTTGCACACAGCATTCACGTGGCACTCATCCACCTTCCACCCACTTGCTTTGAGCCAAATGGCACCCTACCACCTTCCATGCCTTACTCTAGTAAGTACTCACCTGGCATCACACAACCATCACCTACCTGGCCCCCTACCCTCTCACCCATATAACTCCCTGGCACTCCACCCAATGGGCACCTTCGGCACCTCAACCCTCTGCAACTCCATCCTTCCATTTTCCAACACCAGCCCCTTTCATACTTCCCCTTTTGCAATCTCTTTTTAAATGTCTGGTGGATTTTTAGACATCCGAATACAGCAATAGTTTATTAAATTTGTGGTTGGATTGCTGAAAATAGCAACATTTAGCAAAAGGACTTTCACTGAAGTGCGGTGCCACATAAATCAATGTGAAAGCTCGGTTCCCTGGGATATTTCTCTGTGGAGATAAACAAAAGTAAAGGCTGAAATGCTGTACCATACGTGGGCAACATTGAATTCCTACCTGAAATAAGTTGCAAACTTAAATATGAAATGAATACAATTATGAAACATGATACCTTTATTGTGCACTGTTCGATTGGCCAAGCTCCATCTAGTGGCAGTGGTTGGTCAGTGCAGCTGGACTTACAAGACGACCTGAACATAGAACATAGAACAATACGGCGCAGAACAGGCCCTTCGGCCCTCGATGATGCGCCGACCTGTGAACTAATCTAAGGCCCTCCCCCTACGCTATTCCATCATCATCCATATGCTTATCCAACGAACCAACTTTTGCCACTAGACAGAGCCCAAGACTTTGGCTCCGATTCAGAATGGACATGAGGACCAAGGAGTGAAGCCAGCAAATAAGAGAATTTTGGATGTGATATAATGCGCAAACTTCACAGCAAGGCTGACTCAAATGAGTTCTCAGAGTGGAATAAATTCCAACCAAAGGGTGAACAGCCTATCCGCATTGCGAACATAACACATTGTGTGGACAAAGTCAGCGAACTGAAAAGTTTAACATCATTTCTCCAAAGAAAATTCATAAGCAAGGCCTCAAAACCAGGATCTACACTGGAGCTGGTGCATATATTCCACTAGTCCACTTTCTTAAGGACATGAATCAGGATTGTTGGGATGCAATAGTACACTCAACAACCATTAAAATAACTGCATCCAATGGGTTGCCAATTACTCTCATTAGTACACTAGCAATACATTACAACATTGGGAATTTGACATAGAAACCACAAATATTTTACATACAAACCAGCAGTGGCAGGACTACAAATGAGTAGGGCCTTCAACATCACGATTAACCAAGAGATAACCAAAACACTCATGGCAACAGGAGAGTCCAATAATGTCTGCAGAGAGGCAGTCCAGGATTTATAACAATTACATCTGGACATAAACATTCACTGCATGACAAGGGACACAGTGGAATCATTTACCCTGCGGATTCCCAGCAGATTGGTGTAATTCATTTACATACACACTAAAGAAGAATGGCATAATAAAAATGTCTGAATCCAAGATGTCTAAAATGCTCTCTAAAGAGATGCCCACACAAGATTCCAGCATGAGAGAAGTTGGAACCTAAGTTCACAGGAACCAAATTTGACTCCAAGCTAGACACCAAGCATGCATATTGATCAATACGCATACGTGAAGAATCTAAGGATGCCCCTATTTTCAGACGACCATTTGGAAAATATTGCTTCCAGAGACTACCTTTTGATTGATCTATCAGTCATGATGAATTCTAGTAGCTTGTGGAAAGAATTACAGAAAACGTGCTTGGTTGCGTGCCCACTGCCAATTATATTGTGGTAATGAGCAAATCCGAAAAATAATGTTATTAATGCTTGGTCAACAGGCTATATTGCTCATTGTCTTGCCTGATTTCTGACCATATGCCTTTGATGTAATTGTGAAAAGTACCTTGGGGGACAACTTCAGTTACAGGTATTCATTTGCCTTTGAAGATCCCATTCTTAGAGGGACCAAATTCATCCCTACAAAGCCGAAGGCATCTGAGATTGAACTCCACTCAATGATGGCAGTAATTCATCACAAATAGCTTGTTTTGAATAGCAAGAAGTGCTGGGTAGATTAAGACAGATCAATTTCTTTGGTTCCCCAGACTGAGAAATATGTCCTAACCCCGGTAAAATCAAAGAAAAGAGACAAATGATGTCTTGAATTTTCCAACTTCTTGGCACTATATATTCCAAACTTTTCTGTCAAAGCATCATCATTGACATAGCTTCTCGAAGAAGATATAGCATACATATGGCAGGAGGACTATCAATATATATCACCTTAAAAATGCACCCTAGTATGGTATGATTCAAGGAAGAAAACAATGCTGAAAGTTGACGCTTTGCAAAATGGGATCTGAGTGTATATTATGTAAAATGGTAAACCAAACTGAATTTGGATCCAAATGTCTATTAAAAGAAAATTCAATCATGCAGAAACTAACTATGCACAATTGGAAATTATTTGCTGCACTATCTGGACTACTCCAATTTCTTGTCGAAGTCCAGGGATTTGAATTTGGCAACTGCTAGAAATGTGAAACCAGAATAGTCACCTCCAATACACTGAGCAGATTGCCAAACTCAAACAAGGATGCAAGCTTTCCATTGCATCCATGTATCAATATCATGGACATCTTTCTTCTAGATGTGTTCAAGATCAGTCTGATGCATTTTGGTCAGCATAAATGTGACCGGCTTCAATCAGAAACCAGCTAATGACCTGCATCTGAAGGTGCTTTGGAAAGGTGGCTTGATATTATAAAAAAGGTGCCAGATACACTCAGATGCTTTTGCCCTTTTAGAGATGAGGTTGGTATCTTAACGGATGGTATCTTCAAAGGCAAATGAATGCTTGTTTCTGAGGTTCTCCACCATGACATTTTATCATAATTACGCCAATGGCATATGGACATAAATCAGATGGGACAATTAGCATGTGATATGTCCTATTGGTCAAGACCAAGGACCAATTAACAATGACATTGAAAAGTTACTGAGGATGTAGGAGTCATGCCAGAGCTACCAGTTACATCAATGAAGGGAGAACCTTTACAGCAGTACAAGATTCTGTGTGTCCCTTGATTGAAAATTGGCACTGACCTATTTACTATTAATTGTGATGACTTCATATTAGTCACTGAATGTCCAGTTATCATTGAGGTAAAGATAGCTCCAAGTGTGTCCGTAACAGACGCATTTGTGCTATATACAGTCTGTTTGGTGCACCCGGAGAAATTACTCCTTACAATGCTCCAGTGTACATGGGCAGACCTTTCAGGGATATGTGCTCAGCACATTACCCTAGATCAAACAGTCTCACTGAACTGTCAGACTGAGCTATCTTGAAATAGTTTTAACTTGACTAAAGAAGGTAAAATCAACACAATTCTAGGGATCATAGGACTGCTCTGTCATTAGAAAGAGATAACTAGTGGTGCTTAAAATAAAGGATCACCACACTCCTGGTGAGGGGGAAAGGACTCTGAGAAAGAGAGTCCTTCATGGTAATCTGGCTTGATTACTTGATTAAGCGTGTGGGGATTTAACTCCTGTTCTGTTAAATTGTGGCTAGATGTAAACATTTATAGTAGAGAAGAATAGAGAAATGACTCATGTCAGAAGTTAAGTAATGAGTTTATGATATAATGATTGGCTGAGCCATAAAAACGGTGTAAACTTAGGCCACTAAACCTTAAAATACTTTGAGATAAAAGGCTTTTAAACAAACATTTTTGAATTGTACCAACTTTGTAATGTAAAGTAAGGGTAGGGAAAATGTCTGTATATTAGTTAGGAAGGTTATTTTGACCCTTAACCGGTTGTAGACTTCAACAATTATTGTGGAGTCACACATGGTCCTTTGACCTGAGGACAGGTCACTTGACCTAAAACGTCAATTCAGATTTCTCTCCACAGGTGCTGCCAGATGTGTTGAACTTTTCCACAAATGTCAGTTTTGGTTCTTTGAGCTGTATTGTTACCGAGTGCACTCTGTCCTGTATTTGTTACTAAGTGCACTGTGACCTATATTTGTTATTGAGTGCACTCTGTCCTGTATTGTGCACTCTGACCAAATAAAAACTGAAAGAACTGTGGATGCTCTAAATCAGGAACAAAAACAAAGTTGCTGGAAAAGCTCGATGTTCTGAGAAAGGGTCGCCAGACCCAAAACATTAACTCTGATTTTTTCTTCACAGATGCTGCCAGACCTGCTGAGCTTTACCAGCAACTTTGTTTTAGTTCCTGATCTACAGCATCTGTAGTTCTTTCGGTTTTTATTAGGTCAGAGTGCACTCTGTAACAATACAGCTCATTGTCTACTCAGTCACAATACACAAAACTTTGTTTTTGTTGCACTTTGACCTGTGTTGTTACTAAGTGTTCTCTGTCCTGTATTGTTACTAAGTGATCTCTCCTGTGTTGTTACTGAGTTCTGTCTGTTCTGTACTGTGACTGTATTGCACTTTGATCTGTATTGTCACTGAGTGCACTCTGTCCTGTATTTGTTAGCGAGTGCACTCTGTCCTGTATGTGTTACCAAGTGCACTCTGTCCTGTATTTGTTGCCGAGTGCACTCTGTCCTGTATTTGTTGCCAAGTGCACTCTGTCTTGTATTTGTTACTGAGTGCACTCTGTCCTGTGTTTCTTACCGAGTGCACTCTGTCCTGTATTTGTTACCGAGTGCACTCTGTCCTGTATTTGTTACCGAGTGCACTCTGTCCTGTATTTGTTACCGAGTGCACTCTGTCCTGTGTTTGTTACCGATTGCACTCTGTCCTGTGTTTGTTACTGAGTGCACTCTGTCCTGTATGTGTTACCGAGTGCACTCTGTCCTGTGTTTGTTACCGAGTGCACTCTGTCCTGTATGTGTTACCGAGTGCACTCTGACCTGTATTTGTTACCGAGTGCACTCTGTCCTGTATTTGTTAATGAGTGCACTCTGTCCTGTATTTGTTGCCGAGTGCACTCTGTCCTGTATTTGTTGCCGAGTGCACTCTGTCCTGTATTTGTTAATGAGTGCACTCTGTCCTGTGTTTGTTACCGAGTGCACTCTGTCCTGTATTTGATGCCGAGTGCACTCTGTCCTGTATTTGTTGCCGAGTGCACTCTGTCCTGTATTTGTTACTGAGTGCACTCTGTCCTCTATGTGTTACCGAGTGCACTCTGTCCTGTATTTGTTACTGAGTGCACTCTGTCCTGTATTTGTTGCCGAGTGCACTCTGTCCTGTATTTGTTACTGAGTGCATTCTGTCCTGTGTTTGTTACTGAGTGCACTCTGTCCTGTATTTGTTACCGAGTGCACTCTGTCCTGTATTTGTTACCGAGTGCATTCTGTCCTGTGTTTGTTGCTGAGTGCACTCTGTCCTGTATTTGTTACCGAGTGCACTCTGTCCTGTATTTGTTACTGAGTGCACTCTGTCCTGTATTTGTTACCGAGTGCACTCTGTCCTGTATTTGTTACTGAGTGCACTCTGTCCTGTATTTGTTACTGAGGGCACTCTGTCCTATGTTTGTAACCGAGTGCACTCTGTCCTGTGTTTGTTACTGAGTGCACTCTGTCCTGTCTTTGTTACCGAGTGCACTCTGTCCTGTATTTGTTACTGAGTGCACTCTGTCCTGTATTTGTTACCGAGTGCACTCTCTCCTGTGTTTGTTACTGAGTGTACTCTGTCCTGTATGTGTAACCGAGTGCACTCTGTCCTGTGTTTGTTATCGAGTGCACTCTGTCCTGTGTTTGTTACGGAGTGCACTCTGTCCTGTGTTTGTTACCGAGTGCACTCTGTCCTGTATTTGTTACCGAGTGCACACTGTCCTGTGTTTGTTACCGATTGCACTCTGTCCTGTGTTTGTTACTGAGTGCACTCTGTCCTCTATTTGTTTCCGAGTGCACTCTGTCCTGTATTTGTTACTGAGTGCACTCTGTCCTGTATTTGTTACTGAGGGCACTCTGTCCTATGTTTGTTACCGAGTGCACTCTGTCCTGTATTTGTTACTGAGTGCACTCTGTCCTGTATTTGTTACCGAGTGCACTCTGTCCTGTGTTTGTTACTGAGTGCACTCTGTCCTGTGTTTGTTACCGAGTGCATTCTGTCCTGTATTTGTTACCGAGTGCACTCTGTCCTGTGTTTGTTACCGAGTGCACTCTGTCCTGTATTTGTTGCCGAGTGCACTCTGTCCTGTATTTGTTACCGAGTGCACTCTGTCCTGTATGTGTTATCGAGTGCACTCTGTCCTGTATTGTTATCGAGTGCACTCTGTCGTCTATGTGTTACCGAGTGCACTCTGATCTGTATGTGTTATCGAGTGCACTCTGATCTGTATGTGTTACTGAGTGCACTCTGTCCTGTATGTGTTACCGAGTGCACTCTGTCCTGTATTTGTTATCGAGTGCACTCTGTCCCGTATTTGTCATCGAGTGCACTCTCTCCCGTGTGTGTTATCGAGTGCAATCTGATCTGTATGTGTTATCGAGTGCACTCTGTCCTGTATTTGTTACCGAGTGCACTCTGTCCTGTGTTTGTTACTGAGTGCATTCTGTCCTGTGTTTGTTACTGTGTGCACTCTGTCCTGTATGTGTTACCGAGTGCACTCTGTCCTGTGTTTGTTACCGAGTGCACTCTGTCCTGTGTTTGTTACTGAGTGCACTCTGTCCTGTATTTGTTACCGAGTGCACTCCGTCCTGTGTTTGTTACTGAGTGCACTCTGTCCTGTGTTTGTTACCGAGTGCACTCTGTCCTGTGTTTGTTACCGAGTGCACTCTGTCCTGTGTTTGTTACTGAGTGCACTCTGTCCTGTATTTGTTGCCGAGTGCATTCTGTCCTGTATTTGTTACCGAGTGCACTCTGTCCTGTGTTTGTTACTGAGTGCACTCTGTCCTCTATGTGTTACCGAGTGCACTCTGTCCTGTACGTGTTACCGAGTGCACTCTGTCCTGTATTTATTACCGAGTGCACTCTGTCCCGTGATTGTTACTGATTGCACTCTGTCCTGTATGTGTTACCGAGTGCACTCTGTCCTGTATGTGTTACCGAGTGCACTCTGTCCTGTATTTGTTACCGAGTGCACTCTGTCCCGTGTTTGTTACTGATTGCACTCTGTCCTGTAAGTGTTACCGAGTGCACTCTGTCCTGTATTTGTTACTGAGTGCATTCTCTCCTGTGTTTGTTACTGAGTGCACTCTGTCCTGTATGTGTTACCGAGTGCACTCTGTCCTGTATTTGTTGCCGAGTGCACTCTGTCCTGTATTTGTTGTCAAGTGCACTCTGTCCTGTATTTGTTACTGAGTGCACTCTGTCGTGTGTTTCATACCGAGTGCACTCTGTCCTGCATTTGTTACTGAGTGCACTCTGTCCTGTATTTGTTGCCGAGTGCACTCTGTCCTGTATTTATTAATGAGTGCACTCTGTCCTGTGTTTCTTACCGAGTGCACTCTGTCCTGTATTTGTTACTGAGTGCACTCTGTCCTGTGTTTGTTACCGAGTGCACTCTGTCCTGTATTTGTTACCGAGTGCACTCTGTCCTGTATTTGTTACCGAGTGCACTCTGTCCTGTGTTTGTTACCGATTGCACTCTGTCCTGTGTTTGTTGCTGAGTGCACTCTGTCCTGTATTTGTTTCCGAGTGCACTCTGTCCTGTATTTGTTACTGAGTGCACTCTGTCCTGTATTTGTTACTGAGGGCACTCTGTCCTATGTTTGTTACCGAGTGCACTCTGTCCTGTATTTGTTACTGAGGGCACTCTGTCCTGTATTTGTTACCGAGTGCACTCTGTCCTGTGTTTGTTACTGAGTGCACTCTGTCCTGTGTTTGTTACGGAGTGCACTCTGTCCTGTGTTTGTTACCGAGTGCACTCTGTCCTGTATTTGTTGCTGAGTGCACTCTGTCCTGTATTTGTTACCGAGTGCACTCTGTCCTGTATGTGTTACCGAGTGCACTCTGTCCTGTATTTGTTACTGAGTGCACTCTGTCCTGTATTTGTTTCCGAGTGCACTCTGTCCTGTGTTTGTTACCGAGTGCTTTCTGTCCTATATTTGTTACCAAGTGCACTCTGTCCTGTATTTGTTGCCGAGTGCACTCTGTCCTGTGTTTGTTACGGAGTGCACTCTGTCCTGTATGTGTTACCGAGTGCACTCTGTCCTGTATTTGTTGCCGAGTGCACTCTGTCCTGTATTTGTTACCGAGTGCACTCTGTCCTGTATGTGTTACCGAGTGCACTCTGTCCTGTATTTGTTACTGAGTGCACTCTGTCCTGTATTTGTTGCCGAGTGCACTCTGTCCTGTATTTGTTACTGAGTGCATTCTGTCCTGTGTTTGTTACTGAGTGCACTCTGTCCTGTGTTTGTTACTGAGTGCACTCTGTCCTGTATTTGTTACCGAGTGCACTCTGTCCTGTATTTGTTACCGAGTGCACTCTGTCCTGTATTTGTTACCGAGTGCACTCTGTCCTGTATTTGTTACTGAGTGCACTCTGTCCTGTATTTGTTACTGAGGGCACTCTGTCCTATGTTTGTTACCGAGTGCACTCTGTCCTGTGTTTGTTACTGAGTGCACTCTGTCCTGTCTTTGTTACCGAGTGCACTCTGTCGTGTATTTGTTACTGAGTGCACTCTGTCCTGTATTTGTTACCGAGTGCACTCTGTCCTGTATTTGTTACCGAGTGCACTCTCTCCTGTGTTTGTTACTGAGTGTACTCTGTCCTGTATGTGTAACCGAGTGCACTCTGTCCTGTGTTTGTTATCGAGTGCATTCTGTCCTGTGTTTGTTACGGAGTGCACTCTGTCCTGTGTTTGTTACCGAGTGCACTCTGTCCTGTATTTGTTACCGAGTGCACTCTGTCCTGTATTTGTTACCGAGTGCACACTGTCCTGTGTTTGTTACCGATTGCACTCTGTCCTGTGTTTGTTACTGAGTGCACTCTGTCCTCTATTTGTTTCCGAGTGCACTCTGTCCTGTATTTGTTACTGAGTGCACTCTGTCCTGTATTTGTTACTGAGGGCACTCTGTCCTATGTTTGTTACCGAGTGCACTCTGTCCTGTATTTGTTACTGAGGGCACTCTGTCCTGTATTTGTTACCGAGTGCACTCTGTCCTGTGTTTGTTACTGAGTGCACTCTGTCCTGTGTTTGTTACCGAGTGCATTCTGTCCTGTATTTGTTACCGAGTGCACTCTGTCCTGTGTTTGTTACCGAGTGCACTCTGTCCTGTATTTGTTGCCGAGTGCACTCTGTCCTGTATTTGTTACCGAGTGCACTCTGTCCTGTATGTGTTATCGAGTGCACTCTGTCCTGTATTGTTATCGAGTGCACTCTGTCGTCTATGTGTTACCGAGTGCACTCTGATCTGTATGTGTTATCGAGTGCACTCTGATCTGTATGTGTTACCGAGTGCACTCTGTCCTGTATGTGTTACCGAGTGCACTCTGTCCTGTATTTGTTATCGAGTGCACTCTGTCCCGTATTTGTCATCGAGTGCACTCTCTCCCGTGTGTGTTATCGAGTGCAATCTGATCTGTATTTGTTACTGAGTGCACTCTGTCCTGTATTTGTTACCGAGTGCACTCTGTCCTGTGTTTGTTACTGAGTGCATTCTGTCCTGTGTTTGTTACTGTGTGCACTCTGTCCTGTATGTGTTACCGAGTGCACTCTGTCCTGTGTTTGTTACCGAGTGCACTCTGTCCTGTGTTTGTTACTGAGTGCACTCTGTCCTGTATTTGTTACCGAGTGCACTCCGTCCTGTGTTTGTTACTGAGTGCACTCTGTCCTGTGTTTGTTACCGAGTGCACTCTGTCCTGTGTTTGTTACTGAGTGCACTCTGTCCTGTATTTGTTGCCGAGTGCATTCTGTCCTGTATTTGTTACCGAGTGCACTCTGTCCTGTGTTTGTTACTGAGTGCACTCTGTCCTCTATGTGTTACCGAGTGCACTCTGTCCTGTATTTGTTACCGAGTGCACTCTGTCCTGTATTTATTACCGAGTGCACTCTGTCCCGTGATTGTTACTGATTGCACTCTGTGCTGTATGTGTTACCGAGTGCACTCTGTCCTGTATGTGTTACCGAGTGCACTCTGTCCTGTATTTGTTGCCGAGTGCACTCTGTCCTGTATGTGTTGCCGAGTGCACTCTGTCCTGTATTTGTTGCCGAGTGCACTCTGTCCTGTATTTGTTGTCAAGTGCACTCTGTCCTGTATTTGTTACTGAGTGCACTCTGTCGTGTGTTTCATACCGAGTGCACTCTGTCCTGCATTTGTTACTGAGTGCACTCTGTCCTGTATTTGTTGCCGAGTGCACTCTGTCCTGTATTTATTAATGAGTGCACTCTGTCCTGTGTTTCTTACCGAGTGCACTCTGTCCTGTATTTGTTACTGAGTGCACTCTGTCCTGTGTTTGTTACCGAGTGCACTCTGTCCTGTATTTGTTACCGAGTGCACTCTGTCCTGTATTTGTTACCGAGTGCACTCTGTCCTGTGTTTGTTACCGATTGCACTCTGTCCTGTGTTTGTTGCTGAGTGCACTCTGTCCTGTATTTGTTTCCGAGTGCACTCTGTCCTGTATTTGTTACCGATTGCACTCTGTCCTGTATTTGTTACTGAGGGCACTCTGTCCTATGTTTGTTACCGAGTGCACTCTGTCCTGTATTTGTTACTGAGGGCACTCTGTCCTGTATTTGTTACCGAGTGCACTCTGTCCTGTGTTTGTTACTGAGTGCACTCTGTCCTGTCTTTGTTACCGAGTGCATTCTGTCCTGTATTTGTTACCGAGTGCACTCTGTCCTGTGTTTGTTACGGAGTGCACTCTGTCCTGTGTTTGTTACCGAGTGCACTCTGTCCTGTATTTGTTGCCGAGTGCACTCTGTCCTGTATTTGTTGCCGAGTGCACTCTGTCCTGTATTTGTTACCGAGTGCACTCTGTCCTGTATGTGTTACCGAGTGCACTCTGTCCTGTATTTGTTACTGAGTGCACTCTGTCCTGTATTGGTTTCCGAGTGCACTCTGTCCTGTGTTTGTTACCGAGTGCTTTCTGTCCTATATTTGTTACCAAGTGCACTCTGTCCTGTATTTGTTGCCGAGTGCACTCTGTCCTGTGTTTGTTACGGAGTGCACTCTGTCCTGTATATGTTACCGAGTGCACTCTGTCCTGTATTTGTTACCGAGTGCACTCTGTCCTGTATGTGTTACCGAGTGCACTCTGTCCTGTATTTGTTACTGAGTGCACTCTGTCCTGTATTTGATTCCGAGTGCACTCTGTCCTGTGTTTGTTACCGAGTGCTTTCTGTCCTATATTTGTTACCGAGTGCACTCTGTCCTGTATTTGTTGCCGAGTGCGCTCCGTCCTGTATTTGTTACCGAGTGCACTCTCTCCTGTGTTTGTTACTGAGTGCATTCTGTCCTGTATTTGTTACTGAGTGCACTCTGTCCTGTCTTTGTTACTGAGTGCACTCTCTCCCGTGTGTGTTATCGAGTGCAATCTGATCTGTATGTGTTACCGAGTGCACTCTGTCCTGTATGTGTTATCGAGTGCACTCTGTCCTGTATGTGTTATCGAGTGCACTCTGTCCCGTATTTGTTATCGAGTGCACTCTGTCCCGTATTTGTCATCGAGTGCACTCTCTCCCGTGTGTGTTATCGAGTGCAATCTGATCTGTATGTGTTATCGAGTGCACTCTGATATGTATGTGTTATCGAGTGCACTCTGTCCTGTATGTGTTACCGAGTGCACTCTGTCCTGTATTTGTTACCGAGTGCACTCTGTCCTGTATTTGTTATCGAGTGCACTCTGTCCCGTATTTGTCATTGAGTGCACTCTCTCCCGTGTGTGTTATTGAGTGCAATCTGATCTGTATGTGTTACCGAGTGCACTCTGACCTGTATGTGTTATCGAGTGCACTCTGTCCTGTATTTGTTATCGAGTGCACTCTGTCCTGTATGTGTTACCGAGTGCACTCTGTCCTGTATTTGTTATCGAGTGCACTCTGTCCCGTATTTGTCATCGAGTGCACTCTGTCCCGTATTTGTCATCGAGTGCACTCTCTCCCGTGTGTGTTATCGAGTGCAATCTGATCTGTATGTGTTATCGAGTGCATTCTGTCCTGTATTTGTTACCGAGTGCACTCTGTCCTGTGTTTGTTACTGAGTGCATTCTGTCCTGTGTTTGTTACTGAGTGCACTCTGTCCTGTATGTGTTACCGAGTGCACTCTGTCCTGTGTTTGTTACCGAGTGCACTCTGTCCCGTATTTGTTATCGAGTGCACTCTGTCCTGTATCTGTTATCGAGTGCACTCTGATCTGTAAGTGTTATCGAGTGCACTCTGATATGTATGTGTTACCGAGTGCACTCTGTCCTGTATGTGTTACCGAGTGCACTCTGTCCCGTATTTGTTATCGAGTGCACTCTGATCTGTATGTGTTACCGAGTGCACTCTGATCTGTAAGTGTTATCGAGTGCACTCTGATATGTATGTGTTACCGAGTGCACTCTGATATGTATGTGTTACCGAGTGCACTCTGATATGTATGTGTTACCGAGTGCACTCTGGTCTGTATGTGTTACCGAGTGCACTCTGATCCTTATTGTTACCGAGTGCACTCTGACCTGTATGTGTTACCGAGTGCACTCTGATCTGTATTGTTCTTGAGTGCTCTCTGACCTGTATGTGTTACCGAGTGCACTCTGATCTGTATTGTTCTTGAGTGCTCTCTGACCTGTATTGTTACTGAGCGCTCTCTGACCTGTTTTGTTACCACATGCACTCTGACCTAATGTTGTTACCTTGTGCTGTCTGTTCTTTGTTGTTTCCTGATCATGTCTGAATCTCATGGATTCCTCATGTTCTCTGACAAATGTTGCTTAGCAGTGTGTGAACAGCTCAAACGTAAAGCTTGTTCTCTTGCTCAAATTATTCCCTCATCCTCCCCCAAATCTCGATAGCTTGCATGAGCACTTCATCCCCCCAGGAACTCTGCATTTCACCATCTGTGACTCCTTGCACATTTCCTACTTCTTTTTTCTCATCGTGCTTGCCTTATTGATCCTAAAATGTAGTATATCATCCCTTAGAGCTTCTGCATAGCAATCTGCTTTTACCTTCCTTCAATACGATTTCTTCGATCATGTTTTTAATTCCTTCAGGTGTAAGATTTCTCTCCTGGAATCAGTGTCAATGTTGAGCCCATCTCACTCCTGCAAACTGGCTTGGTTTTTTTTTCTGATGCATTAACTGGCATAGCTAATTAATTGCATGTCTTTAATGTACCCATGTTTTACCATGTGGTGCTTGCATGGGCAATTATGTTCTGTTACTGTGTGCAGACGAGATGCAGTGTTGCTCAGGCAAAAAAGGATGAACTATATCATCCACAACATCAATTCATCACCGTGTCCTCATTTGAATACTCTCAGGCTGTCTGCTTCTGTCTGCTTCTGGCAGTTACTATCACTTCCTGCTGAAAATAGGTCAGATGCAGATGTAAACACAGCAGGCCCTTGTGCATTTTTTTTTTGGTTCACTCATCTTTTTAGTTCCAAACCAAGCAGTTGAAACCATTTCAGCTGCTAAGGGTCAGTTCTACTCAATGAAGGTGGGTCAGCTCAAACAGAACTCTCCACTCCATTAGTGTGATATTTTTCCATGTGTGGCCCTCTCAAACAGGTTGTCACCCTCATGAAAATCTCAGTTGAGAATCAGTGAAGTGTTTGCATAACTTGAGCTCATTTTGACACTAAGAAGATGAAAGTGTTACATTATTAATCTCATTGTATTCAAATCGAGGTTCTCTAAAGATTTTACTGGACAATGGCACAGACCAGCCCCCTCATTCTTAGCCAGGATCAATTGCTAACACAGTTCTATTAAAATTATTTGTGAAAACCTTCTAGACAGAAAAATTTCAATGATAGGATGTAAAAATTATTTGCATCTGCCAGTAAAAAAATAACAGCGCGTAGAACGCTATACTTCAGTATTTATTGTTAAACATTTGACAGCCAGATGGTGAAGTGGGAAACCAGATCCCAATCTTTCACTTAACACTAGATCCCTTTACAGAATGCCCCATTTCAAATGTCAGCCTCCTTCTAACCAGACCCAGTGTCCCAGAAGTCTCTTTTCATTCACTTTGGAGAACACTGTGAACAATAAATGATGAACTGCTATTAAGGGGGCATCTTTACATTATTGTAACTGTTCAAGTTCCAGTTATGGGAATATTGGACCAGCTGATATTAGTTAGGATCTGGCTTGATAACCAGAATCATTTGACCCGTAGAATGTGTTGAAGAACCAAGGTTAAGAAAATAAGTTGGAGAAATTCTAGGATTAAATTGGAATGCCAAAAGAACTTTTAATATACAAACTTGAACAAAATAGACAGAAGCAGTAATGACTAAATGGATTTGAATAGATATGATAATAGTTTAAAACCATATATAACTTAAAATTTAACATTCAGGATCAACATGAGATAAAACAGGACTTAACAGGCAAATGTGGTCAAATGTCCTAGAGACTCCACTTTAAATGGCAGTATGTCAAGTCACTCCAGGACTAGATGTTACACTATGGCAGACAAAATCACATTAGAACTACTGTCTTCTTTCCATGGGTTTCAATTCTTCACTTTTGCAGATCTCCCATTGGAATACTTTCAAAGCATCTGTGGCTCATACTGAATCAATAACTGTTCACACCAGAATAGTTCAATCTCTTTTCCTTAGAACAAGTTCCCCAGGCCTCGCAAATCTGTCCCCAAGTGTAAGTTCCATTCACAATTTTAGCTTTTATCAAATGCCTAGCTTCTCCCAGCTGCTGCTAAATATTTACGACTTTTAGTCTTTCTCAGTTGCATCAAATAACTACTGTTTGCATACATCCTTTGTCCCACTCTAAGCTCTTGTTGATACTTATCCAATTAAGATGCCATTCTTCATTTTGATGATGCACTCCAGTTTATGTGCACCTACGAGCAGTGGAAGGCCTCAAGCCTAATCTTAAAGACCATCAGCTTTCTTTGGGACAGCTTTGAGCATACATACACATGATAGAGAAGCAGATAGTCAGAATGAATGATGTTCCAGACATGTTTATGGCCACATAGGCCAGGCCCAGGTGCAGGCTAACAGAGGTTCTGTGCTCTGCTATCTGCTCCTAACCACTTGCCTCATGTGACTAAAGATCAGAAGTGTGGACCTGCAGTGCAAGCAGAAATGGAACAGCAGCCCCCATGAGATATTAGTATAGGGATGCAATCTCCTTAAGGCTGCAGAAATTTACAGGCAACCTCGGAGCCCATGAACTAACTTAATCTTTTGTTGCACGAGCCTTCAGCCTTAATCACCTCCATAGCAAATCCCCAGTGGTGAATGGAAGTAATCTAACTTCTAGACTCCTGCACCATGGCCACATATTCTTTGAACTGCAGATGGAGCACCACTCATGCCTAGACTGCTGAGGAGGATGAGGAAGTGGAGAGCGTGCAGCAGAAACCATACAGGAAATTTCTCTGTATAAAATGGAAATGTAACGGATTTCGAGAAATGCTCAGATTGTGGGGTTGAGGCTCCTAAAGGAGTTTTCAGCTCCTGGACCAATGTGAAATTCTAACCAGTCATGAAATGAATCTCTTATCATTTGTGTTTAATCAATCAATGACTGTCATCTGTATATCCTTAATCTTAATAATACACTACAATTAACATCTTATTAACACATATTATTACGTGGTTATGCTTTCTCTAATATTACCCTTCTAATTGTCAGCACTTACTTTCTCAGCAATGGAGAAGTGTGTTGACTGATGTAGATGTAGAGTTACATTCTGATAGGAGTGGTCCATGAAGATTTACACTGTACATGAAATTACTCCTTGATGAGAGTAATCAGATCATATCAATTGCCTCATATTTTGACTTGTACAAAGAGAAGATTCTAGGGGATCGAGATATTAAGAAGCAAGTAGTTGTCATCTCACCAATTTGAATGATTACTCATACATACCAAGGATAAAAGACCAAGACTATTAATAAAATATCATTTCAGCAGCTATCACTGAAACCTTTCTTTTAATCATACAAGCATTGGTTTAGAAAATCCTCAGAGTATTGAACCAGAACTAATGAATGAGAATGTAGAAAGATTGCATTTTATTTATTCTGCAACTTGCAATATATTACTTGTCAGATGACTGACATAATTGTTCATAATTAAGGACTTGAGTTGCCCAGCCTAAAAGCGAAATGAGTCAAGAAAGGCCAAAAACCTTTTGGGTCCAAACTGACTTATTTTGAAAAGGTTTGTATTTAACAAGGAGAAACAAAAGAGCATGTTTCTTGGTTTGTGGCAGACCTGTGGAAACTGTAACATGTTCTTTGCAATGCTGTTAGAGACACTTTGTCTGTGGTTTGAAGGAAATATTGATACAGAGGAAACTGTTGGTAGGAGACAGACCCACATTTGCAAGCACTCTCTAAATAGCGCTAAGTGATGGAAATTGTTGTCAAGAGTGTTTATGAATTTCAAGCTAGAAGTTCAGCAGCTCTGAGCGAAGAAAATCACTTAACCATATTTCAGCTATATCTTGCAGACCAATGTTTTTGTAAGAAGTTGAAATGGCATATCGGCAGTGTTTCAGACAATATAACTCAGAGTTGATGGAATAATAGGTTCTGCTAGTTTGGGAGTAATGACAGGAAATAAAGAAAATGGAGAGGAATTCATATCTGAAGGCAGTATAGTAGACAGTAAGTACATTTCCTTTTCATTTCCAACCTAAGAGAAGAACAGCTGAAAGCAATAGTCCCTGACAGGAGAAGGGGTTGTTTTATCAGTGTTAGGTAAGAACGCAGAAATAGGGTCACAAGCAGACTGAATTGACTGGGTTTGTAATCATTGGAATTTAGAAGAATGAGGGGGGATCTCATGGAACATATAAGATCCTGATGGAAATGTACAGGCTAGATGCAGGAAGAACGTTCCTGATATTGGGAAAGTCCAGAACTAGAGGTCACAGTCTAAAAATATGGGGTAAGTCATTCAAGATGGAGGTGAGGAAGAATTTCTTCACTCAGAGAGTTGTGAACCTGTGGAATTCTCTCCCACAGGAAGCTGTTGGGGCCAATTCATTAGATACATTCAAAAGAGAGCTGGACGTGGCCCTTGGGGCTAAAGAGATCAAGGTGTATGGGAGAGTATGGTAATGGGAGACAGAGATTCTATGATTGTATTGAATGGTGGTGCATGTTCAAAGGGCTGAATGGCCTATTCCTATGCCTATTTTCTATGTCGCTACGTCTATCAAAGATATAGAGGGATCATTTTGAAAAAAATGTCTAACAGCTTGACATTTTCCTGACAGTTTATTCCATAGACAGGTTGCTGGTTCTTGTAAAAATAAACATTCAGGTAAAATGTGAAATTCAAAAGAAACAATTGTCTCTAGTTATAATTTAAGGATAATAGTCCTTCATTTCTGGGCTAAGATTGGGTTTTCTTCCTAGATGTTAAAATGAGTCAAGGTTAAAGCTGCCACCCAAAACCCGATGGAAGAGTAAAAGTCTTTATTCAGTGCTTAGTACAATATACGGGTTCCAGATGCACATTAATGTCAGGAGGCGGCAAATCCTGAGCAGATTTTGAGCCTAGATTAACATCCTTTACTTGAAAGGAAATTATCTCAGTGGATGCTACATGGAATATATTTGAGAAAATTTACCATAATGCCAAGAAAAGACAAGACCAAATGTGCTTGTGGTAAACCCTGAACAAGGATATTTTGAGATGATTTCTATAAACGAAAGCACCTTAATCACTATCAAAGAATGCCCTCTACAAAGAAGAGTAATGGACAATAGTAGATGTTTCTCTGTATTTGTTGGAATTTCTTCTTAGATTCCAGTGCATGCTAGGCAGCAGTCAAAGATAATCTGTTTCTAATTAACAGTTATTTTCCTGTTAAGAAAGCTGGAGAGTAAGCTTTAGATAGGTTGCTTAAATCTTTTCAAATTTGTGACAACTTCAGACATATGGACCGTGACTCCAGTGCGAATCATGATAAAGTTTGGGGGCATTCATCGAGGATTTTGGAACAAAGCAAGTGGTAAGGGAATGAAAAGAAACACTAGGTTTTGTACTATAACAATAGGATGACATTAGAAACTGCTATAACTTCTTGCAGGTGGAAGTGGAATTCCTGACAAACATACAAGAGAGTACAAACGTGAGGAGGATTGAATTTACAAGTAAACTAAAAGTGGTACTGCTGACAGGCCTAAGAAGTTCGTAATAATTGAAACACTATAACATGGACTCAAATACAAGAGAAACAAGGTACTCCAAGTTGTGAGAAGTTGGAATCAGTTTGTAAGAGAATAGAAATGAATATGAGAAGTTTGAAACTAGATATATAAAAGATAGTGGGGGTTGGTTAGCTCAGTTGGCTGGACATCTGGTTTGCAATGTAGAATGAAGTTAATAGCATGGCCTCGCTTGCTGCACTGACTGTGGTTCTCATGAAGGACTCAATGTTCACTTTCATCTGATGTGCAGGAGCCCTGTTAGTAACCAATCCTATGGTCTAATAAGACTATGGCAATTTTACCTTTTACCTGGCTTCCCTTCTTTCACATAGCTTCTGTTTTGCTCTTCTTGCCCTCACCCCTCTTCGATGACTTAAAAACTCTTGCACTTCTGTCTTTCCTCAGTACTGCTGTAAGATCGTCTTAACCTGAAATGTTAACTGTGTTTCCCTCCACAGATGTTGCATGACCAGGGTATTTCCAGTGTTGTTTTTGCCACAGGTGACTAGGATTTCTGGGACCAAGCCTGTTGTGTCAAAGTTCGCAGATGACAGTAAGGTGAGTGGTGGAGCAAAGTGTGCAGTGGATACTGAAAGTCTGCAGAGGGATGTCGATAGGTTAAATGAGTGGGTAAGGATCTGGTAGATTGAGTGTGCAGTGTTTGCAAATGTGGGGTCATCCATTTTGGTAGGAATAACAGCAAAATGGATGATTATTGAAATGGTGAAAAATTGCTGTATGGTGCTGTTTAGAGGGACCTGGGTTTCCTCGTATAGGAATCAGAAAAAGTTGGTTTGTAGATGCAGCAGGTAATTAAGAAGGCAAATGAAATAATGTCCTTCATTGCTAGAGGGATGGTGTTTAATATTAGGGAGATTCTGTTGCAGCTGTATAGGATGCTGGTGAGGCCACAGCTGGAGTACTATGTACAGTTTTAATCTCTTGACTTGAGAAAGGATATACTGGCACTGGAGGGGGTGCAGAAGAGGTTCACTAGGTTGATTCCAGAGTTGAGAGGGTTGGCTTGTGAGAAGTGACTGAGTAGACAAGAACTATATTCATTAGAATTTAGAAGAATGAAGGGGGATCATACAAAAACTTATAAACTTATGAAGGGAACAATAAAATAGAAGCAGGTAGGTTGTTTCCACTGGCACGTGAAACTAAAGCTAGGGGACATAGCCTCAAAATAAGCTGGAAGAAGATTTAGGACCAAATTGAGGAGGAACTTCTTCACTCAAAGGGTTATGATCTGTGGAATTCCCAGCCCAATGAAGCAGTAGAGTCTACTTTAGTGAATGTTTTTAAGGCTAGGACAGATAGATTTTTGAACAGTAAGGGAATTAAGGACTATTGAGATTGGGTGGATAAGTGGAGCTGATCCATGAAAAGATCAGCCATGATCTTATTTGAATGGCTGAGCATTCTCAACAGGTCAGATGGCCTACTCCTGCTCCTGGTTCTTATGTTCTTATGTTGAATGTGGTCATCTTCTCTAAGGATGAAAAAGAAATTACTTAGTTCTAGTATTGTTTTAGTAACATGCAGGCTGAATCATGGCAAATGGTCATCTCAGTATTTCACAAATTAATAATTGCCTAATAAGTAAGGATAGCACCGTATTTTGTATTCAATAAAAGTAGGGATTTATTTTATTGCATTCACGCTGGGAATTGCTGTTATACTGGGCCTATATCCTTGTTGGTAGCATTAATTTCTGATTATCAGGACAAATATTGTGCATACTAAATGTAGTCATGAAAAGCGGAAAGATTTGACAAAACTTAGCTGAGTTGCTGCAAATGTGGTCTTTTCTGTGATACTCTGCATGCTGAAGTCTGATCAGTATCTGAATCTTCATCTTGTTAATTTGCATGTGACAGTGACAATGGTTTTCTTGTCATTAATTCTGTGCATGAGGATGTGAAGTCTGTAATCTTTTCGCAGCCAGTGTTTACTGCTTGAACTCCTTATACATTCAAACATCAAGCTTTGCAGTAAAAGTTTCGTAATTTTATTTTTTGTAATCAGCTGTCTGTGATTGGATACAAATTTGAAATTGATTAATCCAGAAATTTAAAATGCAGAAATGCAAACTTTTTTCCCTCTATGCCATTATCTTTATTGTTACCATGTATAGAAAATCTGAAATCTTTGTTGAGAAACTTGTTTACTATTTATACTTTCTTGAAGTAACTGCTTGTATTTTCATGGTCTTGGTGACATGCTAAAGTGATACAAAGTGGTACATTGATTTATGATTTTTTTCGCTGCAGAGAAAGAGTGAGCAGTTGAAAGAGCAACTTAGGGCATCAATATTATATAAGCATTTGGATTTGTTCAAATCCCTCCTCACAAATCATCATGCTGTTGCTTGCCCTGAGTCCCAATATTGCTTTTTTCTTTTGGTTTCCTGTTGCAAACAGAAGGAAACAAAATTTGGATTTAAGTTCACACATCTTGAATCCATGAATAATTTATATTCAGTTTTCTGAATAAAATCAATCCACGAACACACACTGCGACCATTAAATAGCTCATTTTCTTTCTGCGAATACAATTACAGAATGTGTTATGTGGAAAGTCAATGTCAGTAATATCATTGAGTACGACTGTCTTAAGAGGCAAAGCCAAATACTGCAAATTGGAAATAAATTCAAAAATTGTTGGAAAACACACAGCAGATAAGCAGAAGGAAGAAACAAACTTAATGTTTCATCTGACCTTTTACCCAAAACTCTCCTTACACTTAATAAATTTTCAGAACTTTTCATTTTGCATTGACTTCAGAAAGTAGTTATAAAGTGAGCAATGAAAATGAGGACAACATAGTATTCCGACAGTTACTGATTTGAATTACTGTTATTATTTTATGCATTCTCCTGCCTGCTCCTGAACAGATGTGATAGAAACTTGATTCTGTATTCACTGAGCTGGCCGAGAAATAGAGTAGGTGATTGGAAGGACGCAGCTGCATGAGGAACAGCCCACCCTGAGCCAAAACTGTAAAGTAGCAGCCGTGCTAGTTTGATTCAAGCTTATTGTATTTTTAAATGATGTGATTTTATCTTGCAGAACATTGTTGATGGAACCACAATGTCCCAACGCAAGTACAATTCTTTTATACTTTCATCAGTTCTTTTATACTTTCATCAGCACTGAGGATTGGTATTTAATTTAAGGTTAAGATTTGGAAATCTCAAAATTTACCTCTTTTGCCTCAACTCAAAGGTTTCTTCCATCCATGAGCTCTGCCTCCCTCTGCTGCTCCTGCAGATAGACACCCACTCTCTCTTCATTCATTATTTTTATGTGAACCATGCGCAGTGCTCAGCAGAGAAATCCAAGCCTTCAATTCTTCCATTATTATATTTTTGATTTAACTATTCCAACAGAAACAATATTTTGCTGTTGCCATTATTGAATAATTCACTGCTGTACATTTTGTTCAGGAAAAGATCCAGCATAACTGTGTGGAATTGGATGTAGAATGCCATATTTTAATCATTTGTTTCAAAAGCAATTTTAATTCCCCTGCAAAATTAGAATGTGCATGTCACATGAATTGTGTCTTGACATAGCTTTAAGTTACACAAGTTTGTTTTGTTCAACTTGTAAACAAATCTTTGTTACATACAGTGTAAGTTAAATCATTTCAAGGTAAATTATTCCATTGCTAAAACTCAGCTAAGTTTTTGAAGTAACATTTTATATTCACCAGCACAGTAATTGCAGCTTTAATTGTTCCTTTCCAGGAATTGATGATTAACTACACTCTCCTGCAACTATCAACATTTCTTTTCTAATATCTATTGTTAGAAACATGATATACAATAAAAATCATAACTTGGAAAGTGAATGCAATTATTCCAGCTCAGTTTGGCATAAAATAACTGAAGCAGTTTCTTCTGGATGCCACAAATCTGAAAGCTAACCTGCCCATTATTGAACTGTTGTTTTTAGTAAACTGCATTTTAGATTGTGATATGAGCGTGTTGCTTTCTATTATATAAGTGGAACTTATATAATCTAGTGCAATGGTCTGACAAATCTAACTTTTATAATTCATACTACTGCCTCTTACAAAATCTTATTTAATTGCTTTTCCTTTTGATCGATGAACCAATGTAGTCCCTGGTGGGGTTTAGAATACTCAGCTGAAATAATGATGGTTTAATTATCAGTAATCATGACAGAATAATGTGTGATAATTGAAAAAGAATTCAGCATGGGCATAATTATTAGTTATGATTCATAGCCCCTGAACATAATGCATGAAAAGTAGGCATGGCTAAATTTGATAATTTCTGAAAACAGGTATAGATATCATGATGCTGATTAAATTAAACCCATTGACAGTAACACAGGCAATACACCAACTTTGTATTGCCTACTGTTTTAAATTATATCAGAATTTAGCCAATACCAATCGCGCTATTGATTGCCTGGTTTCTTGAGAAGGGGACCAATATTGTGAGTAGCCAACGCCAGTTAAAGTTTATCTACACCCATGAAATGGGCATCTGCTGGCAGTTGTGTAGGAAGTGATTCTGACATTGAATGATGGCACATTATGGGAGAAAGGAGGCACCAAGATGTTTAGAACCTGCACTGGAGGACTTGGTGAAGGAAATATTCGATGGGGAGACATCATGCATCTATAGAAGGAAACCCAGAGACTGGCTGAGAAGGCTGTGGGAGCAGAGAGTTGTGGAGGTCAATGCCTCAAGCCAGGAGAATTTGATGTAATGTTTAAAAAGGTTAAATGATCTTGCACAAGTGAACAAGGTTAGTGTTGAATCTTTAAATGCTATAGCTCACCAATTACACCATCGGCCTCAGAAACTGTTCAGTTCATTACAGACTAATCATTCATCGAGCAGCACTGCCTATGAATTTTGACTTACTTCATGCATTTATGTGCTCCACTGAATCCTTATAAGACTGAGCATTGTTGCATGCTTTACGGCCATTTTTACAACCTTCACTATCAGCTGTTCAATATTAGTAAAAGGATTACACAAAGTGATTTCAAAAAATTGCCTGATACACTTCTCTCTTTCTTGCTGGGCTAAGTGGCATGTAGCATGAGATAGCAGGGGTTAACCAAATAGGGACTGGCATGCCTGCATGCCCTTAACCCTGTGGAGGTAATGTGCTAGCCAGCTTTGGGACACTCATTGCTGAAGCTGGTGCAGAGTGGCTGAAAATTGATAGCATCCTGATATCTTATTCTCCATCTTACTTACCTTCTACTCCTTTTCCCCTAATAATTATAAATTTCAATTGGTTTCCTCCTTGGACTGCATCTTTACCCTTAAACCTTTTCTTCAAATACCCAAAATGTCAAAAGCTTGCCAGGCCATAGAGGAACATCAGGAAGGCAGAGACAGTAATGTTGATGAGACACAACTATTTTGTTTAACACTTAGCCACCAAATCAAATTCTGGTAATGTGCACAATTTAGAGAATAACGTTGAGGCAGAATATGCACATAGAGAGCCACAGGGCAAGCATAGCAAACACCAGGTTGGGAGTCAAAGCTAACCCAGGTTTCAACTGTGATGGGGCTGAGAGCTCATCTTTTCCAGTGTCAAAGTGGTAGACAACACCATCAACAGACATATGGACTCAATAATAAAGTGTGAAGCTGGATGAACACAGCAGGCCAAGCAGCATCTCAGGAGCACAGGGACCTCTGATGAAGGATCTAGGCCCGAAACATCAGCTTTTGTGCTCCTGAGATGCTGCTTGGCCTGCTGTGTTCATCCAGCCCCACACTTTGTTATCTTGGATTCTCCAGCATCTGCAGTTCCCATTATCTCTGGACTCAATAATGATTTCTCTTGATTTACATTGCAGCAGAGGCAGCTTCCACCAGATGTTTCAGTGCTGAAGTGGAAGCTGAACTTGCTGACATGCAAGCTTATAATGCTGCCGTAATAGCTGTGCACAGTATTTGCAACAATCCACAGTAGCCTATTCATCTGTTCTTCCGACAGATTACTGACATTGCTGAGGCACTGCCCTGAGGGAGATTGGCAGGGGCCGGTGGAGCATGAGCCTACTGTCTTTTCTCAGGAAAACAGCATTGTTCCTTACACAGTTGCCAGTCCGTTAGCGTCCTTGCTGTTTCTGGTCAGCTGGTCAGGCCAGATTGCTGCCATTCTTGCTATGAGGATACAGTCCTTAGCCAGCCTTTCACATTCCAGCACTCCACGAGGTTATATTTGAAGTCTGCTGTACTAAAACTCAGACATAGAAAGAACTACTGACACTGGAGTCAGAGATAAGACAGTGTGGAGCTGGAGGAGCACAGCAGGCCAGGCAGCATCAGAAGATCAGAAAAGTTGATGTTTTGGTTTGAGACCTTTCTTCAGAAAACGTCAACTTTCCTGCTCCTTTGATGCTTTCATGGCCTGCTGTGCTCCTCCAGCTCCACACTGGGTTATACTAAAAGTCAGTCGCTTTTCATCAGCCAGGTTCCTATGTTAGTGCCAGGTAATAGTACTGTGACAGACAAAAGCAGATACAAGACAGGCACCAAGGAAATGCACCACAGTTGAAAGTTGATTGTTTTGTATGAAATGATTTTATTTCCAATTTAGGAATGGAAAATTTATTTTAGGGTGGCATTTATTAGTGCAATCCAAGCTGATGCTGTAGTGCTCAGAGACGGCGGGGGGGGAGATAAGGTTGCAGACTGATGGTGTCTGAAATTGCGGTAACTGGCATTTCAGGGAATTCTGAACTTGGCCAGTTAGGTGCTATCTAGGTTGTTTCCTCTCTTCCTGTTCCTCCTTTTTCTTCTCATGCTTTTGTTCCTGAGCTTCCCACTTTCTTGTTTTTGGCAAAGGCTGTCACCTCATGATGACAAGGTTGTTCAGCATAATACAACAAATCAGAATACCTGCCCTGCCAAATTCTGCAGAGCCCCTCCAGAATGATCTGGGCAATGGAAGATTTATTTCAATGCATCGATGGTTTGCTCTATCCCACTTTGTATGATAGCATGTCTTTCACTGTATGTTTGCTGTGCATATGTGTATACATTGCATGCTGGAGTCATCACCCGTATGGTCAGTGAATAACCCTCTTTTATAGTCATTCTTGGTTTTGTCATAACGTCTTTGACATAATTGCCAAGTGGAGTGCTGCAGAATGAAGGCATCATCCATAGTGGGCATTGCTTGTATGATGGTCTGTGGTCAGTAACAAGCTGGATGTTGAAGGAATGAAATCTTTTTCAACCCCAGTGTATGGCAGAGTTGACATGTGACACCCGTATAGTGATGCACATGCTGTCTATAGTACTGCACCCCCTGAGGAATCCTGAATAGTAAAACCAGGTACTCACACAGGCTGCTTCTTTCTGATAAGTGAGCATAAATTGGAACTGAGTCTCTATAAAAAACTGTCAGCTATCTCCCTTCTCCTGTACTGAGCAACAAATTGTGAAAGCATACAAGTATCTTGATCTTCAGCATGGAAGGAGCCAGATATATTAAAGTTCATTGATTATGGAGGTAGCCTTAAATTTGGTCATTTTTTGTTCTGACAGTGCAGTTATATGTGCAGCCAGTAATAGGCTACATTGAGAACACCTTCGTGAAGTTCAAACACCATTCAAAATAGTTCTCTGTACAGTGTATGTTGGAGAACTACCCTCTTAATACCCTGGCAGAAACGACTGCTTGATCAGAGTCCTTTAATCTATTTCTCCGCCTCTTCCCTCTTTATGTAGCTAATCTTGATCAGCAGGGCTGCTGTTCATTCTCCAAGGCCTGCTGTATTCCAAGTGTAGTGTTTTCTAGTGCAGCACTCTCTGTGAGTAACTGATTTGTGCAGATACCTTAAGGTCAGCAAAAGATCGTTCAGCAACTGGCACACCAGTCCTCGTAAACCTTTTCAGTCAGTGCATATTCTTTGATATCTAGTGCAGCACTCTCTGTGAGTAACTGATTTGTGTAGATACCTTAAGGTCAGCAAAAGATCGTTCAGCAACTGGCACACCAGTCCTCGTAAACCTTTTCAGTCAGTGCATATTCTTTGATATCTTGACTGGCCTGCTTTTACAGACTATTGTGCTGTTTGCTGAGTGTATGATAGCATTGTCAAAAATATGGTATCCATTTTGGTACACTTTTTAAAAAGATTTGATTCAGTTGGTGTGAATGTTCTAGGCCTGAAATGAATTCTGCTTTCATTCAATTCCACAGTTAAACGACTTTCTTACTAAAAGGGTTAAATTTCCAAAGTTGAATAAAGAAGCAAAAGAAGAAGCAGTAATCAGGTAGGTTGTGGCCAGCTTGTATTCTAAAAGGAAGAAAATATTGCATTAGTATTTAATGTCATAGAATGCTATTGCTTAAATTAGTCTAACTCCTTGACAATGTTTGGATGCAGTTACATTGGTAAAAAACATTTAGATGCTTAGCTTTTAAATTAATAGGACAAGGTATCATGTGCACATATATTCTACTGTGTTCAACCAGTCTACAAGTTAAATGTGTGATATTGAACTTTAAAGATTCAATACATTTGGAAAAAAATATATAAGACAGTGAAATGTAAATGCTATAAGTAGTGAAATCATATATGACAAACATGTTACGTTTTTGTACAATGTTGCTTTGTATAAGTTCCAAGCAGCTATATTTCTAGATGATTTGTTTGGGTCATATTTGGTATACCAGCTCATCATGACTCCTTAAGAAGAATTATGGATGATCCAAAGATGCTTGACATTTCACATGGAATGCATCACATGAAGATTATTCCTTTTGCAATCTTTCAAAATGCAACAGAGTAGTCATTAACAGCACATTCAACTGAGTCCCCTTTAAAGTCATCCTTTCTCCACAGCACATCTTAGGTGGTGTGAGCCTACTGCCTGTTGACTTCAGGTCAACTAAAAGATCTGAGCTATGTTGAATGATGAATGATACCTACTCATTCTCCAAAGATTCATCACAAAATTTAAATTGGTTACATGAGTAATAAGGTCAGATAAAGTAAATGGCCCAGAAAATGTGACACCATTCACTGTCAGCAAAAAGCTGGTGATTGAAAATGGATATGATGGAGACATGTTTTCAGAAGACCCACAAAGTACTATGGCCTAAAATTTGATTGTGCCCAAAATTGGATGAGCTTAGGATGGAAAAGTCATTGCAATGCCAGCATATGGTTTTTTGAGAGGATGGACGAAATCTGTGTAATTAATGCCGGCAGTTCAAATAATGATTTAGATTATTAGTCAGCAGTTCCCACATTATGCACTAGCTGTCTATGAGAGATGTGGAGAAGCTGGCATATCTCTTTGCACTTAAATGGCACTGTTTTTAATGGCTCAACGAGGTCCACTCAGAATACATCTCATTTTTCTGATCTGCATAACAGACCCTGAACCAGGAAAAATCTGCTGTTCTCACCAAGCTCAGAAGGCCTCCAATGCATTGCTTGTAGAAAGCAATTGCAGAGGAGGCTACTGTCAATAGTCCAGATTCAAGCTGGAATGCCCAAAGAAATTTAAAGACCTCACCAAACTTTAAAAAATATTCATGGATTCTCTGCTCAGGTGGCCACCTCTGCCAGCTTCCCTTTTCATACTTTCCTCCCCTCTTCCCTACAATCACTGCATCACATCTCACAACTTTTCCATATGCACACATAGACATCAAAGTTACAAATCTCACATCCTAACATGCTCCATACCAACTATTATACCAAAACAGGCATGCTTCTAAAACTGAAAACATGTAGGAGCAAATTATGGCAGATTCTGGAATCTGTACTGAAAATAAAAAGTGCTGGGCATCACAGCGGGTCAGGCAGCATCCATGGAGAGAGACAGACAGAGCAAGCTAACGCTTTGAGTCAGATACTTCCGAGATGGTCAGTAATACACACGATTCTTCCTTGATGGAGAACATTGTTCGCACTGACAGCAGAAAGAGGAGGCCTATTATAGACTAAGTCTGCTGCCTTTGTAGAGTTACTATGTGTGAGCACTCAGGGTTCTGAAGAAGATTATTCAAAATGTACAACGGAATGTGAGGGACATATTGTGAGTAATATGACTAGAGCTGGTATTCCATGTAGAACAATTTATAGTTGCTTCTAGCTTAAAAAGCTTTTCTCTGATAAATCTCTAATTTAAAAAATATTTAACAATATCTACTGTATACTTTGAACAATCTATAGTTGCTTCTAGTTTAGAAAGCTTTTCTCTAATAAATCTCTAATTTAAAATATATTTAACAATATCTACTGTATACTTTTTACCATGTTATTCCTTATCGTAATCCTAATGCTTCCAAATGTCGACTGCTGAGCTTGGGTGGTGTATAGTCACGATGAAAATATCTGCAGGTTGTGTGATAGCCTTAACATGCCGTAGAAAGAACACATGATCGCAACCCTGTCTGTTAAGGGATGAAAGGGGCAAATCCCTTTGCAATCCTACTTGCTTGCAGACTTGCTTGAAAAGAATAAAACTCCTTTGCTTCCATCCCTGTTTCTCAGGGCCCAAATCTGCTCATATTGACAAACCGAATCAAGCAATGCTTGTTCAAAGAAGACACTGGCAATGCATATAAAACAGTAAAAAATGTGCCTCACAAAATCATGTTATTCAAGGTTGTTCCTTGCTATATGGTACTAGTGTTCACTATATTTTCTGTTATTGATTTCTTGTTACTAGCAGTCACTGAATAAACAATTATTATCTAGTAGTGGCATCCTTCCTTAGGTTTGGGACTTTTGTATACAAACAAATTTGAGGAACCTAGTCATTCTGACATTGTGTAACTCTGACTCCACTCTGTGTTTGCAACCTTTCTTATTCGCTATGATCCAATTTTCTGCCCCTTTCCATTCCTCTTTATTTGGATCCACATATATATGTAATTATGCTATTCTGTGTGGCTAGTTGTTTAGATTGACTGTCTACAAATAAATTGTCAGTTTGATTGTATCTTTCCTACTCTGTAAGTCTATATTGAATGCTTTGCTGATGACACTGGTCTTTTAACGATATAATAGTATGCTTACATTTGTTATTCTTTGTGATGTTTTCTTTGGCAGCCTACAAAGATTTACATGTTGCTCTCATAAATAGTCTTAGAGTTTGGTTTCAGTCATGCAAAATTCTACAGGTGGTAAAAACATCCTCTGGGACAATTGTGATTTAGACATACTTTCTATTCTAACTGAGCCTATAGTTTCTGCTTAGTAGGTAAAGATTAAATCCCTAAGATATGGATTACTCAGCTAGTACTCTCTACAAATGCAAACATATTTCACAGTAATTCCTTTCAAATATTGCTTATAGAGAAAGCTTCTCATTTTCTCCCATCTGTTGTACACCTCTACTGGGTGCCAAGTAAGATATCTTGCACAACTGGTGAATAATTATGATTCATTTGTATTCCAGGCATAAAGTCATAGATGTATACAGCATGGAAACAGGCCCTTCGGTCCAACTTGTTCGTGCAGACCAGATATCCTTTATAAATCTAGTCCCATTTGCCAGCATTTGGCCCATATCCCTCTAAATCCTTCTTATTAATATACCCATCAAGATGCCTTTTAATTGTTGTAATTGTACCAGCCTCCACACTTCCTCTGGCAGCTCATTCCATACACACATCACCTTCTGCATGAAAGAGTTGCTCCTTAGGCCCCTTTTATATTTTTCCCCTCTAGCCTTAAACCTATGGCTTTGAGTTTTGGACTTCCCCACCCCAGTGAAAAGACTTCACCTGTTTGCCCTATCCATGTCTCTAATGATTTTATAAACCTCCACAACGTCACCCCTCAGCCTCTACTCCATGGAAAACAGCCCCAGCCTATTCAATGTCTCCCTATAGCTCAAACCCTCCAATCCTGGCAACATCCTTGTAAATATTTTCTGAACTCTTTCTAGTTTCACAACATCCTTCTTATGGATTGGAGACCAGAATTGCATGCAGTACTCCAAAAATGGCTTAAACAATGTCCTGTACAGCCACAACATGACCTCCCAACCCCTATACTCAATACACTGACTGATAAAGACAAGTATATCGAATGCCTTCTTCACTATCATGTCTACCTGTGACCCCATGGTAAACATATGCTCTTTTTACAATCTACAGACTGTATAATTCTAAATGAAATGTCTTCAAAGTCGCAGGTTAAATTTGAGTGGTATCACAGTGCAGTATTTGGCATCTTGGAACTGACATGGCCATTTAATTGTCCTATCGAGTGAGAATCAATTGAAATATGACTACCTCTCACGTATAAGTAGTTTTCTAATATTAAAACCCATTGAACAGAATCTTCTAGCAATTTGAATGATATGAGCTAATCAAGGCATGCGGCAAAAATGGGCAACGAGTGTATGTGTGGCCCATCTTGATATTATGATCATCTTGCTCCATCTTTTATGCTTTTCACAAGTGGTGTTGAAAGATTCTGGGCTGGGCAGTGGTCAGATGTAATTGACAGGGGTTAGCACCTGTTAACTGCTGTGTAAATGCCATGACTTACCAATATTCAGCTTTCTTTCTTACCATACTCACCAAACAAGCCTGACATCAGGAAAGCTCAAAAAGGAAACCAAAGTGAGCACCTGATGGATTCAGGAACCTGCAGCCAGCTCATGGATTGAATCAGACTGCATCTCTGGGCTCATTACTTGATGCCATGGCACCAACGTACTCTGGCCCTACTGAGATGCTCACAGTATTCTTGCCTTACATTGTATTTCCTTGCCTTTCTCCAATTTTCCCCATCAGTGAGAGTTATCAGGCTCATGTTACTGCTGTCTTGTTGTTTAGTGAAGATACAAAGCCAACAGGCTTGTCATAGTTGTCAGCAATCAACAGCCAAGTTAAGGGGAACAGCTTTTGTACAGGGATTTCAGTCACAGTGAGTCAAGGGTAATACGTGATGTCAGTCCAGGCCCTGTTCAGGGGCACTCAGTGTCAGGGTTCCTCCTCAAGCGGGCTGAGGAGCCAAATGTCATGCAGCCACCAGCTATCTGGATTCTTTCTGCATTACTGGAGGCTGTTTTCCTCCTGGAATGAGAGAGAGCAGGTACTAAGGGAGATGCAAGTAGGTGGTACCAGTGTTACTTTTGGTACAGATGGGGAACTGGCCCGAGCAAGTGAACAAGCAATGCAGGGGTTTGTGTGGGTGACAACGAGGGGGCAAGATAATGCAGCCAATAGTGAACGTGTTGGAACATGGTTATTGTTGGGAATTTGGTTCAGTAAAAGAGTTAAATTGAATGTGAGATATTGAAGAGTACATGGTGGAATTTACACCACAGGAGTTGCAAAGGACATTGACCTTCCTTCTACATTGCTGGGCATTTCTCCAGATGGCTGAGAGCACTTTAACCTAGGTGGTTACTTGGACCAGGCTGGCTTGGTCTTGTGTGGCCTCCACTGCTAGTCCTGGGGTGGTGTAAGCTTTACATTGGCACCATTTGATCCAGCAGGGCCTCCAGAACCCTGTCTGAAAAGGGTGCCAATTTCTGCCAAGAGTGGGGCGAATCTAGGAACTATGCAGGGCAGCTCCAACTAACAGAGCTTATCTGGATGCTCAACAGCTTTTAAAAATAGTAAGGCATGGCAAGGTATACAGGACAAATCCAACACGGCCAATTACTAACTCATCAGTCTACTCTCAATCATCGTGGTAAAAGGTGTCATTGACGGTGCTATCAAGCAGCAACTGCTCAGCAATAACCTGCTCAGTGACGCCCAGTTTGGGTTACCATCAGGATCACTCAACTCCTCATCTCATTACAGCTTTGGTTCAAATATGGGCAAACGAGCTGAATTCCAGAGGTGAGATGAGAGTGATAGCCCTTGACATCAAGGCCACATTTGACTGAGAGTGGCATCAAGGAGTCCTGGCAAAACTAGAATCAATGGGTATTGGGGCAAAATCTTCACTGGCTAGAATCATACCTGGCATGTAAGAAAATGCCTATGGTTGTTGGAGGTCAATCATCTCAGCTCGAGGACATCTCTGCAGGAGCTCCTCAGGGTAGTGTTCTAGACCCAACCATCTTCAACTGCTTCACCAATGACCTTCCCTCTATTGTTAGGTCAGAAGTAGTGATTTTAGATACTGAAACATTTGAGTTCAGATGCAGCAAAATCTGGACAATATCTAAGCTTTTGCTGACCAATGGAAAGTAATATTTGTGCCACAGATATGCCAGGCAATGACCATCTCATCAGTGCCCCTAGACATTCAATATTGCTACCATCCCTAAATCCTCCACTTCAACATCTGGGGGTTACTATTGACCAGAAACTCAACTGAACTTCACAAAAACATAATGGCTAAAAGATTAGGTCAAAGGCTAGGAGTACTGCAGCGGGTAATTCATCCTCCGACTCCCTAAACTCTGTCTACTAGCTTCATGACACAAGTCAGGAATGTAATGCAATACTTGCCTGAATGGAGGCAGCTCCAGCAACACTCCCCATGCTTGATAACATCCAGGATAAAGCAGCCTGCTGATTAGCATCACATCCACAAACGTCCACTCCCTCCATCCCCAATTTCAGTAGCAGCAGTATGTGAACAAAGAACTAAGAACAATACATCACAGAAACAAGTCCTTCCGCCCTCCAAGCCAGCACCAACACATTCTGCCCTTCTATACTAAAAATGGCCGCACTTACAGGATTCTTACCGCTCTATTCTCTTTTTATTGGTGTATTTGTTCAGGTGCTTCTTGAATGCTGCTATGGTGTCTGCTTCCACAGTCTCCTCTGGCAGTGTGTTCCAGGCACGCACCATCCCTTTGTGTGATAAATGTACCTCACATATCTCTTTTAAACTCCACATGCCCACACCTTGAACCTGTGACCCTGAGTAATCGACCCCTCCACCCTGGGAAATAGCCTCATACTTTCTATTCTATCCATGCCATTCACAATCTTATAAACTTCAGTGAGGGCACCCCCTCAATCTCCTGTGTTCCAGTGAAAACAAACCCAGTCTATGCAACCTTTTTCCATCACTAAAATCACCCATACCAGGCAACGTCTAGTAAACCTGATCTGTACCCTCCCAATGCATCCACATCCTTCTAGTAATGTGATGACCAGGACTGTATGCAATATTCCAAGTGAGGGCTAACTGAAGTTTTATAAAGCTGCAGCATAACTTGCCTGTCCTTATTCTCAAGCCCCTTCCAATGAAGGCAAGCATGCCATAGGCCTTTTTAACTACCTTATCTACCTGTGCTGCCACCTTCAGTGATCTGCCAACCTTGAGACCCAAATCTCTCTGCATATTGATGCTGCGAAGGGCTCTGCCATTCATTGTATAAATTCCACACGTACGTGACCTTCCAAAATGCATCACTTCACATTTCTCTGGATAAAACTCCATCTTCCATTCTTCTGCCTATACGTCCACTGATCTATATCCTGCTGTATCCTCTGACAAACCTTCTCACTATCCAAACTCCACCAATCTTTATACTGTTCGCAGGCTTACTTATTGGAACAGCCATGTTTTCCTCCAAATCATTAATGCAGACCATGAACAGCAGATGTCCCAGCACTGACCCCTGTGGAACACCACTAGCCACAACCTTCATTCTGAAAAGCATCCTTCCACCGCTACCCTCTGTCTCTTATGACTAAGCCATCCTATCTACAAGATGCACTGCAGAAATTCACCAAACACCACCTTCCAAACCCACGACCACGTCCATCTAGAAGGACAAAAGCAGCAGATACATGGGAGCTTCACCACCTACAAGTTCCCCTTCAACCCACTCATCATCCTGACGTGGAAATATATTACAATTCCTTCACTGTCACTGGGTCAAAATGCCAGAATTCCCTCCCTAAGGGCATTGTGGGTTAACCAACAATATGTGAACTGCAGTGATTTAAGAAAGCAGCTCATCATCGCCTTCTCAAAGGCATCAAGGGAGGGACAATAAATGCTGGTCAGCCAGTGATGCCCACGCCCTGTGAGTGAATTAAAAAATGCAGTCATGTTAACCTAAAAAAAACATAGACTAAATTGTTTTGAAATTAATTGAGTGTGAAAGCTAACGTATAAATTCAACTTCCTTCTATCGGTACTTCAAAAAAATTCTTCTTTCAATCTTTGTTTGCAAACTTTCTTAAGTTGTAACTTTAGCTTACTTCAAAAAGGTATTCATGTCGGTTGTTTCACATTTCTACGATACAGTTATGCATGAACATATTATTAGCATGGATTTATAATCCCTATAATGGAGCATTGACCTCATATGCTCTTTTCTTAAGGAATCAAGATAACCAGTCAGATATTAACAAGTAACACCAGAAATATTGAATGCAGAGAAAAGAGAATCTTGGTTGGTTCCTCCATTTTTTTCTATTTTTTATCACAATAAGTATACATCTGTACATGTTTAACAAAGTTCCTCAGCATTATGTTTTAGGAGATTGAAAGTGTTGGTGGAGGTCAAGTGAGGCCAATTTTTACCAAATATACAGATAGTTAATGCTTAAAGGACTGATTAACTTTTTCTGCTTTAATACTTTTGTTATATTCTTAGAAGGCATGCTGTGTTAATGCTGTGATAACTGCATTGTCAATGTGAAGGACTCACAGTGAAGGGCATTGGTTCCCTCAGTGCCTTGGTCACATCTGTAGTTCTAGCTGAGTTGTAGAAATGCTAGGTTGGGCATCTGTTGCAGCCTCTCCATGCCTGTTCAAATCCTGCTGATTATGCTTCTCCTCATGCCTGATTTTACTGGGTGCTCTGTTGCAACTAGGTGAGGAAGAGCTCACAGCTCTTGGGGGTCACAACAATTTTTAAAACTGTTTTGGAATGTAATGATCACACTCCAATTAACACTGTTATCGAAACCTAAAATGAAAATGAGCCAATTCAAGCATTTTTGGTAAATCGGATAACAGGTAATCAGCTAACAAAAGGGGAGAGGGGTGTTTATACTGACATGAAAATAAAGGCCAATGCAGATACAGAGCTGAAGAAAGTACCTTGAGTAGTGAAAATTAAAAGACCTGAGTCCAATTATTTAGTTGTTGACCTGCACTTTAGCATTGGTATAGTTTGAAAATCTTGAGTTCTCAGAGTACAATATTTTCTCCAAATTGGTTCTTCACTGCCGTTGGTTTCTGTGTTTGAGACTGAGGCAAAGAATGAGAAAAAAACTTCCAGTATCCTTTCTGTTATCAATCCATGTCACTTTCTCTCTCTTTTTGCTCAAATGCTGCTGATGATATATTGTTCCTTTCTGGATTCTGATGTTTGTGTCATTGTTTCATTAGAAGCAGGATGATGATTGGCAATCTTTCATCTCTTAATATGTACAGTTATAATGCAAGTGTGAGTAAAACAAGAGCTATGAATTTCTTGACACCTCCCTGAGTCACAGAATCTCTTGAGTAAAATATTAGTTCCAATGGAATTAGTTACTTATATTCCCCGTAAGTTGCCTGAACTTGTCAGGTGGTCATAGCAGATAGCTTAGGTCAACAGTGTCCATTTAAAACTAGTTTTAGTTAATGAAACGCTCGAGCCTTAAAGTAAAATGATGAAAGTTGAATATTACTAGTCCATTTTCACTCTGATTGTATGAATTAATTATCAGTTAAATGTAATGGTAAAGTTTTGAAATACCCCTGTATTAGAGTGCATTATCCCTACAGCAATGCTGTCATCCAATGTTAATCTAATTTTACCACTAGCCAGATCCAGAGGAATCCTGAAATTCCTCAGAATAGACTATCATCTCCACACTGACGACATTTTTGAAAGGCCATTGTGCACCTGGACAGGAACTACCACCCCAGGGCTGCAAGGTAGTTGATAAGTGCCCCGAACATATCAAAGAAGGGGATATTGTGCATCACTTTGTGAACAGGGTCCTGGAGGACAGGGTGATGTGGAGAGAATCTGTCCTCCCCCAGGACTAACAGTGGAGGTGATAACACCAGACTCTGCCAGCCAGGACTAAAGTTTCTATACAAGTCAGTGCAGTCTGGAGGAATGCCCAGCAATGTAAGCAGAGGGTCAATGAGCTTCTCCAGTCCATAAGGCTAACAGCCACCACCTTCTCTCTGCTACCTCGTGTTCACTCTATCTCTACTCACGCACCTACACCCCACTAAGGCTCATGCTATATCGTTCTCACTATGGTCTGTAACATCTCCCCTCAGTTACCCTCAGCTACCCCCAATATGCCCTCACCAACTCAGCATACCCTCAGTGATGATTATGGACTTGTTTGGGGCCGTTTGCCACTTTTATCTCATTTGCACCAACACGAACATTTTCAGCTCACTCAGTCCCTCTTTTTCTTTCATTCCAGGAGAATATATCCCACATTGGGGCATAAAGAGACAACACACAATGTGCTGCCTGACAGATGAGAGAGGAGCCTGACCCCAACAGTCCTAAGTGGCCAATGGACTGTGCCCGACCCTCTAGACTGACATAGCTGGCTGCTCTTGACTTACAGTACTGAAGGCCGTCTCCTTTGACTTGACTGATGACAGCTTACAACCCTGACAAGCATTCTAGCTTCAAGCCTGGACTAAATACCAAGACAAAATGGAAAGTAATGTGATCCACATGTTAGTTCCAGAATGCACTGTTCTTAGAAACTCTCAATAGCATTCTATGAACTATTCATACAGGCAACCATTTTCCAGTTTACATTTAGATTAAAATCACCCAAGTCATCACAGGAACCATTTATTTATTTAGAATTTAAAATTTATTTATATGGTTAATTAAGAAACACATTAAGGATGACAGGATAGCTAATGTATTAGGGCTGCAGCATGTTGGAGCTCCTGGATACCACTATGATCCATGCCAAACACGTCTGCTCATAGTGGTTACAGTTCAAGTACCTTCAATTCAGAATTTACAAGCTGGAAATTGAACTATAGAAAATACAACACGTTAGGGAGGGGTAAAGTTAACTGGATATTTTGTACCAGGATGTGGGCATACCACTTATGACAGTGTCTCCTGATTATTCCTGGGGTTCTTTTCTCTACCACTCCTCTAGGTGCTGCTGACTAACTGACTTGGGTTCCCTCTCTTAGCTGGTCTACTGTGAGTTGCTGACTGCTTGCGTTAGGATTCTCCTCTCAACTGTCTAGGTGCTGCTATCTGCCTGATTTAGGGTCCTAATCTTGCCTGCTACTTTATGTACTGCATTCTGTCTGTCTTAGGGCAATGTCTCACTCACTCTTCTAACTGTTGTTGCTGATGCCTGTCTCAGGGTCTGCCTCTTGTTGATTCCCCCAGAACTTCTGGGCTTTTCTTCAACATTGCCATTACATCTTCGGCTGACACCTCATCTAAGCAAAGTACCTCTGACAATCTGGTGCTACACTGAATCCACAATTGAAAGTTTATATGTCAATCTTGTCTTTCTGGCTCTGAGACAGGAATACAATGTGAAGCATATGCTGACAATTGTGAGTAGCTGTAGCCTACAATGAAGAGTTAGGTTATGAATTAGCACTGTCTTTGATGTCTACTGCAATAATTCTCAAAATGTAAGATAGAATGCAACTGTGGATAAGATCAACTAAAGTATACTCAGCAAAACAGGAAAACTATTTTACACAACCTAATCACTACATTCTGATTGAGCGTGTACACTTCACAACTTCCACTGATTAGGCGTCAGCACCACCCCACCCCCACCCTTGCAGACGGATAAAACTTCAGGCATTAATATAATTCTACAAAAATCGATCTGCAACAATCGATCTGGTTTAGAGGGGCTGCATAATGAAGTCCCATGGGATGTAAGTTACAACCAATGAAAGGCCCTGATACCTCAAAACCTCAAAAAAATGATATCATGCTGGCCTTCAAGTTGCATTCACTTTACAAAACTGTGTAGAGTTGTCCAAGTACAAAGGCAAAGTGTGGGTATAATTATGGCTTTTGGGCAGTGGAGGCAGCACGGATGCAATTACATTAATCTTATATGTTGGCTTTTAAAACAGCTAAATTTTAAGTAGTCTCTTCACATGCCAAGGCAAACAAAGCTATGGGCCAATTGTTGGAAAATGGGATTAGAATGGTTAAGTGGTTGCTTTTGACTGATATAAACTAATTGTTTGAAGGGCTTTTTCTATACTGTTGACCTCTATGACTCTGTGAATAATGCCAACTCAGTCAATTTCAACCTCAAGTACTGAAGTAGAATTAGTATAGTACAGTAGAATCATTGTAATCTGAACTCTGATTTCAAGAGAACATTTTCCTCTCAATATTAATTTAAATTTTAGGAGTTTATTTAAGGCCTTGAAGAAATTGAATGTAAAGATGATTGAATATTCTATGTTGGGGACACAGAAATGCTTCTTGAGGAATAGAAATGACCAGAGATTGTTGTATAAAATAAGAGTTGATTGATCCTGTGATATTCCCACACAAATGTCTCTGGGTTGAAGGAGAAATTTGCAGCTTTTTATCTATTGTTATTTATATTTCTTTGTTACTTGCATAAAGGCAATGATTTACATGAATTATTTTTATCCATGATTTTATTAGTAAACTGCTATGTTAAAATATTTTTGACAGTTCATCATACTACAACTAAAATATCCAGTATTAATCCATTTGAATATTAATATATTTACTTTTATGTGCATTTGACCTGGATTTTACTGCATGATGCCTTGATATTAATGACTAAGAACATTCTGAAATGACGGACACAATTAGGAAAGTAGGAACAGGAGGAGGCCATTCAGCCCACTATACTTACCCTGTCATTCACTACAATCATGGTTCAATGTCTTTTAGCCACCCCACATTCCTGTATGCTACTGGTAATCAGAAATCTTTCTCTACTTAAACATACTTATAGACTGAGCTTCACAGTCTTCTGTGGTAGGGAATTTCAAAGATTCACAACCGTCTTAATAACACTGTTTCTTTAGCATTCAGACCTAAGTGGCATTACCCTTATTTTAAAATTGTTCCCCTTGTTCTCGGCTCCCCAGCCATAGAAAGAAATCTTAACTGCACTGATCTCCAAAATCAAAATTGAACAATCTTTATAAATTGAACCATCTATCACTGTTCTGCAAACATACGAGATATCGGCACATTAGTCAATCTCCTAATTCAGTGATAAGGTAAAAGTTACCAGATGACTCAAATATCACACAAAAAAAGCCTTAAAAGTAGCTTAATCCACAGTCATCCCCAAGGCTTCCCAGAGAGCGGATCAAAGTGAAGGAGTCTGAGCCCTTGCAAGGACTGCACTTAAGAAAGACGGTTGAACTTTTACCTTTATTCCTTTATTCCTTTATTTTTCCACTTACTACTTAGAAGGACTGTAATATTAGCTTTTAACTTTAATTCTTTCACGTTCTACTTATACTAAGCACAACATTAATGCTTGACTTTTAATTATCTGTCTATGTTACGACTTGTACCTAAGTTTTGTCCCTGGGTACCTTTGTACCTAAGATGGTGTTGTCTGTGGCAGCATTGTATACTTTTCATTGTACTCCTGTAGTTCAGCACTATAAAGCTTAAATTAAATCAAAGCAATTTGTAAGCATCAATGTCAATGCTAGGTAGTGGAATAATACAGAATGTATGTAATAATGCACACCATTTGTGCTTTCATTTATGCCAACTTAGCTCTTCTTGACTAATTCCTGAGCTTAGTAAGTAGATATAAAATATTCAATTAAATCATCCACTACATCTTATTCTGAAATGTGATGGCAGGTATTCAGATATGAATGAAGCAAGCTTGTGATTATACACTTTAAGTTATTCTTCCAGTTTTGGAGAAGTGAATCCCCAGCCATGTATAAAAACCAAAAGAACTGTGAATGCTTTAAGTCAAGAACAAATACAGAAGTTGCTGGAAAAGCTCAGCAGGTCTGGCAGGATTTGTGAATTAAAAAATCACAGTTAACATTTCGGATCCGGCGGCCCTCCCTCAGAACCGTATATAGCCATATATAGTGGACTTAAGCCGACAGTCTGAGCCAAGGAATGAGGGAATGTACTTTAGTGAATCACAAGTATCAGCAGTGGCTCATTGGTCCTCCATTCAAATTAGAAGGTTATGATTTTTGGTCGCACCCCAGAATACAGGCCTCTTATGAAGTATTATGTCCAGTTCTGGTTGCACTGTTATAGGAAGGATAATATTAAACTGGAGAGGGTTCAGAAGACATTTACCATGAGTTGAGCATTTAAGTAAAATGGAGATGCTGGATAGGTTGGGATGTTTTTCACCGGAGCATAGCAGGTTGAGCGTGACCTCATAGAGGTTCATAAAATCATGAGGGCGTGGATAAGCTGAGTGGCAGGCATCTTTTCCCTCAGGTGGCGATTTCAAGACGAGGCGGCATATTCTAAGGTGAGAGGAGAAAGATTTAAAAAAGACATGAGGCAATTTCTTAGCACAGAGAGTGAATCGTGTGTGGAATGAACTTCAAGAAGAAGTGATGGATGTGGGAATGGTTACAATGTTTAAAAGAGATTTAGATAAGCACATAACTACGAAATGTTTGGAGGGATATGGGCCAGGTGCAGGCAGGCGGGACAAGTTTAGTTTGGGACTGTGGTTGGTATAGACTGGTTGAACTGAAGGGACTGTTTCCTTGCTGTGTGACTCTATGACAATGGGATAAACTGTATGGCACATGCTGAGAGCTTTCATGTTTTTCTGACAGCATCTTCTATTCAAAGCTTTGAGTGTCCTCTTGGAGCCTAGGCATGGGCAACCACTCTGCCGAACTGTATAGCACATCTTTGGCTATGTTCTATCTGTGCATTTATCCAACCCGACAGAGCCTTTGTTTGTTTGATTGGCAATAGCATGTTCAGCACTTTTTCCTGAAAGGACCAATTCATTTGCGTCCTTTCCTTCCTCGAATGATAAAAGGTCCGGAATGGAAGTTATTGAGCCTTCATGGAAGTCGCCCAAGTTTAACTACCAGACAGGCAGTGCCGGCCTTTTAACTGTGAGTCAGTTCGCTGCCTTTTCACGTCCATTGCGTTCCTCAGCATATGTTGGGTGGCTGCCGTTGCGATAAATGCATTGAGGCTTTGGGCAAGACTGTCACTGGAGCTTCATGGTAACAGAATTTGCTGACAACTTTCAGTGATGCGTTCAGCTAGTCCCCAGAGAATATACACAAGATCCACGAACTTAGAAGTAGACTTTGGACTACTTTAGGCACATTTTAAAGTATGAAAAGAGACCTGTCAGCGCCAGATTTTGAACTCTTCCAGATGCTTCCTTCAGGCCGTATTGAAACAGCTGTTTCGGAGCCATGAGCCAAGGAGTTTGCACTGAGCTGTACTTGGGGAGTTGGGGTCGACTGGTTCGTCCATGCACTGCTTACAGCCAACAGAACGCGTCCAGCACAATATTCTGCGGAGTGTAACACGGTCTGGGCTATTCCTAATTTCTATCTAATCAGATGAACACGCGACGTGTTTAACATTGTTGCATTTTTCCATTTCTTTATTATTTAAAAAAAAACAACCCGCCAACAAGCCCGGGGCTATGTGTGTGTGATTTTTTTAAAAAAAGATTTCCAACTTTTGCAGTTATTCAATCATTTTAACAAGTGATTTTGTCAAAGTTATAAAGCGAACGGTCGCCAGGTGGTGCTAACCATTCAGAAACTGGAAGTGAAAAAGTTGCGAGAAATTGAATTCCACAATTTCCAAATGTGTTCTCACATTTCTCCCTTACTGTAATTGCACCAAGTACGATTTATGACCGGCTTCAGTGATTTAGACTGGATTATGGAGGAGCTAACTGTGAGCGAGCAACTTTCCCCATTGGTATCTTCAAATATTTTCGCACCGTCAGTGGCAAAAGTAACAGGCATGCGCCATGTGCAGTGGGGAGTCACGAATTTCATTTTCTTAGTAACAGTTGGGTGAAGTGATGTTTACTTGAAAAATATGAAACGATTGACGCTGGTAGAAAAGGACCCTGTTGTCACTTGTGGCTAGAGTTCCGTTTCCTGGTTGACTGACGCTGGTGAGAACGAGAGATCAGACAGTCAGAGTGTGTGTGGGAGAGAGAGACACACTTCGCGTGGTTTCAAAGCTGTCAGAACGGCACTGTTCTGAACTGGAAATGGGAGAATCTACTCGCCGCTTCACCAGAGGGCTGTTCAAACCCGGGACAGCTGCAGAAATCCGACAGAGTGCCTCGGTAGCTGTCAAAAGACCATCTCTGCTTGTGGTCAGTGCTTTGTTTTTGTTCTAAGAAATCAAGTTGTTGCTTTGTTGGAGATACATGAATGCGATAACGTGTAGATGATTCGCGGCATCTTTGGAACCTTGTAGTAATATTTTGCTGAAAGGGTTGCGTTTAAAAGCGACGCAACTAAACAGGAGAGAACGCATTTCATTCACATTTCTTTTAAAGGCGGTTTAAGGGTACTTTGTGCCTTCTGTTAATATTACCGTTAAGCCGCAACATACGTGCGTTATTTCCCACGATTTTCAAAATGTTTACTATTTCTCATTGCTATCGCTTAAGTGATTTCCACGGGAAATTCCTCGATTATGACTAAACTACTAATTTGCGATAGCAACTGAATTATAACAAGATACGAAACGGACTTTTTTTTTGCTTTCCCAGTGAGTTTCGCATCATTTCTCGGAAACCATTTGTTGATCAGATTGTCGGGGGTGATTCCAGACCCTGTGAAGTTTATGGGTGAAGAACCTTAATCAACAAGAGAGTTGCTATCTATTTCACTGAAAGCAGTTCACAGGTTCAGCTCTGTTACATGCTCCTACATAACGTCGTCAGCTCGGTTGGCTTTTTAGTCTGTAAACGATCTTAAAACAAAAACAAATGGACGGATTTCCATTGAAACTTGGTACACATATAAGGAATGACCCAAGGAAGGGGGATTATTTTTTGATGAAGATCCTGGATTTTTTTTCAAGGATTTTTTTAAGAAGACAGCTTGCCACCACCTTCTCAAAAGCGGTTAAGAATGGGCAGCAAACGCCGGCCTAGCACACATACCTTGAAAGATTTTTCTAATAAAAGTTAGGGTTAAGGTGAATGTTTAGTCAACATTCATATTAGTCAACATTCTGGGTTGATTGAGTTAGAATGGTGTCGACCATTTCGGAACATTGTATATTGTCACAGCTGCTGGTGGATCAATTTATCACAGTTGTCAAAATGTGAGCAAAGTTTTCAGAACCAGTTACTGAATGTGGATTGACCTGAAGTCTCCTTACTAAATTAATAATATCGATACAAAAGTATTTACAGCTTTGTAGCACATTGACCGGGAAAAGCTTGAAGGAAGAGCTGAAGAATTGTTATAACGTAAATGCACTTTGCCAGAGGGAGGTTCCATATTAATTGGCCGCTTCACCTGTTTTAGATGAGATGGGGGGGGGGGGTGGCCAGAGGTGAATTAAAATATAATAGTTGTGCTTTTTTACACTTTAGACGTAATAGGAATTTATTGGAAAGAGCTTTCTAACCATACCTTGTAAACATAAGGATTTTCCTTGAATAATTGCGGGCAAAATATAAGTTCTAACATGTTGGTAGAGTCAGTCCACTGAAATCATATTGATAATCCTTCAAGCACTAATAATCTTGCCTGCTTTTGGATTGTTAAATAATAGAGGCATAGGAAATCAAAATAGTAAAATAGTCAAGATTCACACTCCTCCCATTTAAAATCAGTGCCAAGCACTTTTTCCTCTGTTTACACAATTGCTGGACGACACTTCAAAGTGGAGATTTGTGATTTGTTCATTGATAGCACCGTGTAATTGCTGCATGATTTTGTTCTCTCAACATCCTCTAAAGTCACATTTGAATTGTGCAATGTATCCTCTTCTTGTTGTCTGTGATTGCAATCTGTTATTATTGCACTTAACATCCAAGTACAGCTGCATTGATGTTTAACCCGAGAACAGTAGAGGAGATCATTGAATAAGAGACTGCTACTGTTAATTACTCAAAAACAATATGCAAAATGTCCTTTTTGGGATAAAACATTTACTTTCTGAAGTCATTGTACAACATTGAAAGGTGCTAGATTTCATCTAGCAGAGTTCAACATACTTCCAAATGAATGTGTTAAAACTCTTAAGTAGCTGCACAGTTTTTCAAAATTTAATAGGGTGATTTGTTTGCTGGGTTTGTCTCATTCCTTGATGAGGTTACATCTATTTCCGGTATAACATTTGATTGCTGCAGGAAACATCAGCCCAAATAGATGAGGTATTTATTTGAAGTATTTATTCTTGTTCCAATAACCTCCTTTTGTCAGAGATATCAAGGATTGCAGTTGCTGGAGTCAGAGCAGACCTGATTTAGGGTGTAAACCCAAAATGTCAATTCTCCTGCTCCTCTGATGCTGTCTGACCTCTGTGAAACTCCATCTCCACACTGTATTGACTCTGACTTCAGTATCTGCAGTTCTTGCTATCTCCAAGTGACTGAAAACCCTAGTGCAAAGCCTCTGCCATAGATGCCCACCTTGAAGAAGTTGTCCTTCTCCCTCCAAAAAGACGTCAATGGATCTTCTCTCCCACTGCAACCCTCTGTTGATCTCCTCTGCCATGAAGCTCTTTGACCACTTTCTGAAACAAACCCAATACAACTGCCATGTCTCCATTCTCAGTACCTACCTATGCAACCGGCTTCTCCTGTATGGACTCCAGACAACTTTTCAGACCATCCCAGTTTGCACCAAATTGTGACAAATGGTACCTATAGTACCTCCAGGGTCTCAGAAATCATTCTCCCTGTGGATCCTCAGCTCCACACTTGCAGCCATGCACCAACATCTTCTCTCACTACAGTCAGTCCTACCTCAGTGCCTCTCGTTCACAGACCCACAAAGGACCTCTTCTGTTTTTCATTCTACATAGGATCCACAACCTCAAGCAATACTTTTTCTCTACCCAATCAGTCATCAAGGATCATAACACCTCAGGTGCTCCAGCTTATGCTGTTGACAATGTCACTTCCACCAACGCAACTGACAACACTGCTTCCACTGTTGACGCTGACTACATCACTTCTGCTTCCACCCATGTAACCATTCCCATATACACACCCACTCCAGAGGTAGTCTCCACCCCCACTCCCACCTCCAGCTGTACATCTAGCCCCAGCCCCAAGCCCTGCCAGGTATTCACCGTCCCCCCCACCCCCAGATCTTCCCCTCACTGAGGACAAGCAGTTAGTTCTCAGCAAAGGGCTCACCTTTCATTTCCCTGTGCCCACACGTCAACAAATTCTGTACACGTCTGGATGTTGAACTCTTTTTCTGCTGCCTCTGCCTCAGCACCTATTTCTTTGACCAGGCATCTAACCTACCCTTCTCCCACCTCCAACAAACCCTATCCTCCTGGACACCACCCCACGGCCTCCTACTCTCCCTTGACCTCTTCATTTCCAACTGCCATCAATCGCCTGAATCTGTCCACTCCTTTCTCACTCACTCCAGCCTCTCCCCAATGAATGAGCAGTCATCTGCTCCAACCCTAACCTCATCATCAAACCCACTGATAAGGGGACTTGGTGGTAGTATGGCGTACATCGCAGAAACCAGGCGCTAACTCTCCGACATCTCCTCCTACCACCTCCTCGATTATAACCCCGCCCCTAATCACCAAACCATCGTCTCCCAGACCTTCAGTGACCTCAGTGGTCCTGATGAAGTGTGTAAATGCAAAACGTCCACTTTCCTGCTCCTCTGATGCTGACTGACCTGCTGTATTCCTCTAGCTCCACACTGTAATGACACCTTCTTTTGTCAGTACCTGCAGCTAAAATCATCTTCACACACCTCTTGAAGGTTATATTTCTGGGCCACTCTAAGCTATCACAGCACCATCAGACATAGTCATCCATACACTGAAGATATGTAGCAAGTGATGTGCATACAACCAATTTTCTATTCTTCTCCATCAATAACTAGTTGCACAATATGTAGATTATGTAATAGCAGGGTTTCTGAAATTCTAGTGCATAATTGAGTGTAGCCATATGTTCGCTTGCAGACTGCTGTTATTGAAATGAATCAGTCTGAGATAATGCAAATTAGTTGATTAAGAAAGCCATTACTCACTTCCCAGATAATTGTCACAATGCCTTTACCTTAAGGTGGTCGTAGTATTTGACTCACCAACAAGTCTAATCCTCTAGAACTATATTGTATCAATATAGGCCAGAAAGATGAACAAACATTGTTGTATATACTTTCATAAGAGAAGATACAAATTACGTGCCAGAGGAAGTAGGTAACCAAGGATCTAATGTGAATAAGAAACTTAAATTTATTAATATTAACAGTAAAGTTTTTGGAGAAACCTAAGGGACTTAAAATTGATAAACCTTCAAGATCTGTTGACTTACAACTTAGCATTTAAAAGAGGTAACTGCAAGACTGGGGACACAGTGATTATGATTCTGCAAAATTGCCTAAACTCTGGAACAGTCCCAGCAAGTTGGATATATCAAATGCAATTTTGCAGTTCAGGAAAGAATGGAAACTGAAATTTGGAACTACAGACTAGTTAACCTGATGTAAGTCATTGAGAAAATGCTCCAATCTATTATCAAGAAAATCTTAACAGTGAATTGGAAAATCATAGTTCGATTAAACGCAGTCAACATTGTTTTTCAGGAAAGGGAAATCATATTGGACAAAATAAAGATTTTTGAGAATACAGCTCGTCGTCAAAGTAAGGAGGACTAAGCACATGTATTATACTTGGATTTCCAAACTAGTTTAATAAAGTGACTCAAAAAAGGTTCATTTTCAAGATAAGGATTCATGGTGTGTGGGATAATTTATTAGCATGCAGTCTACCAAGGAGCATGTCACAACTTGAAAATGCTCTTTTTACCCTTATTTTCTGCTCCCTGTCTTTAACCAAAGCCTGCATCCATTCTGTCAAGAAGAATAAAAAATAAGAACTTCAGTGAAGCATACAAGACTCTTAAGATGCTTAGAAAGGTAGACGCTGTAAGGTTGTTGGCATATGGGCAATAGTTGAGAAAGTGGAGTTGAAGCAAAAGATTAGCCATGATTGTGTTGAATGGTTCATCAGATTCAAGTGATGTTATGGTCTACCCCAATTCATATTTCTTTTGTTCTGATGGAGGGAGAGCAGAACTAATTATATCAGTGAGATCAGTGCAGCTTTGACTCACGATTCTCTGGAGCTGTTCTCCAAGATACTGTACAAGAATTGGATTTTCTAATTGATCCTGAAACTGTGGACAGTTATGGTAGCATTCTCAGAATTCCATGGAGGACAATGATTGCCCTTGGAACTTGTAGTTTACAATGGAAGCTCCAGATATTGCTGAATTTGTCACATGCTCCATGCGCTGCAGTATTGCAAAAGTATTATGTAATCCTGCACACAATTAGCTGATGAACTCCCACCTATGAACTACAATCTACAACATTATTGTCTGTTTTATAGTGGGCGCTTGAGAGAAGTAGATTGAATGCTGGCGTCTTTGTAAAGTATCCAAGATTCCAATGGCCTGGATTTCATGCCTTTGGTATACTTTGAAAACCAGAAGAGGAAGTAATATTGGTATTCATTTGAGAATCCTTCTCTAATTGCTTCCAGAAAGTACATCTTGATAAAAAGCTTTATCGGGTACTTTGTTGTTCCAGGATATAAAGACAAAAGTGTGCTTTGCAAATCTTGCGTTGTGTGCAGATGAAGTGATCATTGCCTCGGTGGTTGAATTCCTGCCTCTAGTCAGAAGGGTTGAATTTGATCCCTACTCAAGGCAGCCCTGGAAAGTGGAGACCTGAACACCTGTGTTCAATTCTGGATTGGCTGGCATTCAGTGAGAGATACAGATGTTCCACTGCCCTTCCCCCCGCCCCCCAGCAATTAGTACAGATAGGGCACTTTATTTTTGACAGTAGCCAAATCGAAGAAGATACTGCTGAAGATGAAAATTGTGAAGGAAATGAAGAGAAACCGCCATTTATTTGTCCAGGATTGGTGGCTGAAGAATCTCACCTGCAAGACTTACAATAGGACCTACTATAGGGTCAATCACAACAAATGAATAGATTTGACTCATTGACAGCAAATAAAGACAAGGTTGATAGGAGAAAAGGAGCAGATGAAAGTGTTCTACTTCCTACATCCTCTAAGTGTATATGCATGAAAGATACCCCTTATTTACGTTTATTTTCTCTTTGCAAAGAATCTCCCTGTGTAAATAGAAAGTGAATGATTGCAATTTGCATTTTGCTTGTTACATCAGTAGGAATCCCACTGTTTATGATAGTGCTGTATATACCGATCTCATGCAGTTATGTTAGATAGGGTGGTTACTTTGACTTGAATATATATAACTTAAGGAATACTGACAGAAAATTAGTGTTTGTACTAAATGGCATCAATGAGCAGCACTGGATTTCATTGAAGACAGTGTGAAAGGGTGAATGAAAAGGAACATGCTTTGTAAATATACGTTCTGCTGCAGTATGATTAAGTAAGGTAGGGATATGTGTTAGTCAGAGATAGTAAGAACTGCTGATGCTGGAGTCAGAGATCTGTGAGCATTTTGGTAAGGTTACTCGGCTTGTGATCCAGAGGCCTGCACCAGTGATCCTCAGAGACATGAAATCAAATCCCATCGTGAGAGCAGGGGTATTTGAATTTGCTTATTTTTAATTGTTTTAATTATCAACTTACCTGGTTCAGTAATATCCCTTATGGAAGGAAATTTATGATCTGATATGTGAGTTCAGAGTCACAGTAATGTTGTTGACTCTTAGTTGCCCTCTGAAAAGTCTGAGTAGCCACACAATTACATTCAATAGATGCTGGGCTTGAGCAGCTCACAACTGATGAACAAATTAAGAAAATGAAAGCAATAAGTTTATAGAAGAATGTGGATATTGGCAGAAAGAGGAGAAAATCTAAAAGGAAGATAGAGAGTTCCATAAATCTGAGGTGCTGGAAAGAATTTTGCAGCTGAAAGATCTTGCTGGCTGCGTACCCAATTTAGTTTTGACCGGGTTGTCTTCTGAAATGCTGTCTGTCTGAGACAGGATGTACAAGAGTTTTGTTAAGCATTCAAATAGGAAAGCCAATGATTTATGTGTTTTTCCACAGAGAGCTGAGCTCATCCAATTAACATCAGCATGAAAAGCCAGCAAACTTAGTGCCTGGAGCTTGTTTTTCTTTCTCTTTTGTTGCTCCATTGCAAGACCTGAGTTTGAAAATCAGTTCTCATGCATAAAAATGGAAATAATTTTTTTTAATGCTGTTAGATGATATTCTTTCCTAATGTTGATGACCTTGCTGCCTTTTTAATACTGAGCATTTTAGCATTACATAGGCAAACTGCGAGGAGGTCTTCTTGCAGAGGCAAATGTTCTCTTCGCTCCTTGCTAATGACTTCCTTGTACTAACCATTAGCCTTTAAAAGAAACTATAAATAAAACAAAATCTATCTTGTTACCAGAATCCAACAGAGCATATTCTTTTCATTTTAACGTTATGCTCCAATATAGCATGCTAGTGTTTGTTCAGGGTTACCAAGACCAGCGTTGTCCACATTCCTGTGTGCAATTCTGAGTGGCATCATCATAAGGAGCTTAGAGGTGCAACTGATCATTTTCAAAACTGACAACTATTTCCCATTCAAAGCTAATGTTATAGTCCCAACTGATGGTACTACAAGTCAAGTCAGATCCCAGAATTAAAACAGGCTTGATGGACTTTTGATTTGTCTCGATAGTTGCCCTAGTGCTTAGGCACTGAAACTGTTCATACGAGGCTGCAGACTCTCTTTCATCACAGAAATTTATTAATTTAAAAATAATCTATAATCCAGAAGACAAAAACTTAAAGCAGACAGCAAAACAGAATCTCAATCTGTTTCCCAAAATTATCGATTACTGAGAATCAAGTTCGGGGTAATTACACTCTTTCCTCAGTTCTTTAAAAGTTTCTGTTTAACTGACTCCTTGTAGTTTGTTTGCTGTGGACTGTGGAGATAATTTGTTGAGTACTTCCCCAAGTTTATTCACATGAACTCCTCAGATATCTGAGAACCTACATTTTCTCAGTTTTAATAATTGGCAAATCCTGAACAAAACTTTCCTGGTTTGGAAGCTATGCAAACTAAACTCCTATACTGAGAAATCTGGTTCCTTGAATTGTCCGAAACTCTTCTTAGGAGAGAATGCTAAACTTGCTTCTGAATTCAACTGTGACGTTTTCTGAACTACGTTTTTAGAAAAAGGTTCAATCCTAGATTCCTCTAAACTGAAAACAAAGCAAATAGCCTTAAATGTTTACTCTACCTTTCCTAAACCCAGCAATGTAAACATATTATTAACACCACAGGAATCTATAGTCACCTAAATTTGGAAAATGATGGCTTGGACCTATGTTCTAGCAGAGCTCTTTGTCCTCGTTTTCTTTTAAAACTCAATCTTTGCAGGAGTAATCAACACTCATCTGCCTCTATTTTGAGATACAAATTCCAAAAATGATAATTCATATAATACTTATGCAATCATTATTTATCTTTCATCACATTAGTGTTGTGCCTTCTTCAGCCACTAACAGTTCCATTTGGTTCAATTGCTTACATGGAGCCTTCAGAAGACACTTCAGAGTCACTCACATTCGTGTCAGCCTTGGGTCATGTGGTGCGAATTGGTGCAAAAATGAGTCATTTCACAAAAAAGTGCCATTCTGGATCGTGAAAATGTACAAGATTCATGTTGGAGATTGATAAAAATATAGGACATGTATACAACACTCATCTTATAAATGCTTAGATCCTGCCTACATGCTGCACCTCTAAACTGATAGGAAGAGGCTTATACCATACTTCCTGTCTGTTGACCTCTATTAGACAGCTTGCAATAATGCCCTTTGGCATAAACCTTTATGACTGTGCTGAAATAACAATGTTGAAAATGAGCACAACCAAGGATAGCAGTAATGAACATTCTTGAACAGTTGAATTTTGACATTGGTACTGCTAATCAACTGCTTATTTCTGCATAGATATTGACCAGGATGATGCTGGGAATGGAGAGTTTGACTTATAAGGAGAGGCTGAATAGGCTGGGACTTATTTCACGAGAGCGTAGGAGATTGAGAGGTGACCTTATAGAGGTTTATAAAATCATGAAAGGAATAGATAAGGTGAATGGCAGGTATCTTTTTCCTAGGGTGATGGATTTCAAGACAAGATGGCATATTTTTAAAGTGAGGAGAGAAAAATTTTAAAAAGACACGAAGGGCAATTTTTTAAAGCAGGGAGTCGTTCATGTGTAGAATGAACTTCCAGAGGACGTGGTGGATGTGGGTATAGTTACAATGTTTAAAAGACATTTAGATATGTACACAAATAAGAAATGTTTTGAGGGATATGGGCCAACTGCAGGCAGATGGGAGTAGTCTAGTTTGGCTTTACAGTCAGCATGGACTGGTTGGATCGAAGCATCTGCTTCTGTGCTGTATGACTTTAAGTCTGAATTCAATTTGTCAAATTCCTTTGGCAGAATTTATAATTATGTTCTCACAATCATTAGACTATGCCTCTGAATTATTTGTCCCGTAACATAACCCTCTTTATGTTCATAACTTAAAGCTGTTATAACTTAGCAGTGGCACAGGGAATTATTGGGTAGCTCAGTTTGACAGTTTACTCAGACATGCTATCTTGCACATTTATTTACAAATTCTGTCGGTTCCTTCTCCTGATTACCAACCGGCACCTTCATTGTGGACTGCTGGTGAGAACAGATTGGGCTTGGCTATAATGTATCCTGTGGTTAAAAAATTTGCTGACTCATGCTACCAAATATCTCGCATTCCTATGATACTACAAGGAAAGCAGTGCTCAAGAAATTATATTTTCACAAAGAATGAAGTAAAGAAATTGGTGTGAAAATGAGTCATTTCACAAAAAAAGTGCCATTCTGGATTGTGAAAATGTACAAGATTCATGTTGGAGATTGACAAAAATATAGGACATGTATACAACACTCGTCTTACAAATGCTTAGATCCTGCCTACATGCTGCACCTCTAAACTGATAGGAAGGGGCTTATACCATACTTCCTGTCTGTTGACCTCTATTAGACAGCTTGCAATAATGCCCTTTGGCATAAACCTTTATGACTGTGTTGAAATAACAATGTTGAAATTTGGATAAAATAAACCATCGTATCAGTAGTGCTGCCTTTATAAACATGACTTCTAATATCTTTGTGCTCATGAATTTTTCAGAATCAAACTGATTCAATCAACTGTAACAAAATTTTGTTGTTTATTCTCTCTGACTCTGAAATAGTTCAAGCTAACTTTTGGATTCAGTAGCATCGAAGCAAAGTATGTACTTTCAGGCGAAAGCTGCAAGCCACTACCTTGGTTATGAGACTTTTAAAATAAAGGTGGTAGATTGGATTGCCAGTCTATTTCTGCACCAAGCTCTTAAAGATGGATATCTGGTTTATGGGTAAATTATAACTTGAGCATTAAATTTCTCAACAACTAATTGCAGGCTCTTTCTTAAAGCAACATAAAATGATAGCACCTCAACTTGTTCCCTTGTGTGAATATCACACATTACAAATTTACTCACAATTTGTGTCTGCAGCAGCATTGTGGTTGGTGAATAATCTTGACAAAGAGCTCCACATGCATGTATTAACCAACATTTCCTCCATTGCTTAATCATAGTCTCATTTGTATGTTGTAAAATAAAGATACAGATTTATTACAACCTTTATCCTTCAGGGACTGTTGCCTGCCTGAGCTTTCCCAAATCTATTTCTTAATTTTGTCTATCATTTACTCGAGAAGAGTTCAATGAATTCAAGGAAAAAATGTTTTTTTAACGTTTTGTTCTCTATTATGTTAATTGTCCAATGAATTTCACTTAGAGTTCCTTGATGTATTACACTGAAACATTTCAATTTAACTCAGTGTCAGTTTGTTCTTTCTGACATTGAACATTCAAACAATCCCCATAATACCAGCTAAACCTAAAATCAAGGCCTCCTGTTAAATAAAGGACAATTTCTTCTTTGGGTTGACTTTGTAATCTGAGCCATAGGGCTGGATTTAGCCTACTCCCACCAGTGGGCAGGGAGCCCATGGAAATCCTGCCAGTGGTCTTCCTGCCGGATACCTACCAATTGTTGGCCTTTCTGAAATTGGATGGGGGATGGGAGAGGCATCAGGCACTCCATCTCCAGAAGTGGTTAATTAAATCATAAGCACCTTGGCATGTCCCTATTAGTAACATTCCTTTGTTGAGGGGATCTATGCTAAGTGTGCAGGCTTGTGTTGGACAGAGGTGGGGGGGAACCTCCTTTTCTGAGCCCCTGGGAACTTGGAGGCCCCTTTCCAAAGGTCAATCTCACGTTTCACCTTCCCCATGATCTCCCTAACCTGGCCTCCAACCTCCACTCCCCCAGCTCCTCACTGAAAACTCACACGGTTAAAATATCTGGACTCCTCAGTGGGGCTTTAATGGTGCACTCTCCTGGCAAGTGCTTATGGACAGAAGAATTGCCGGTCACCTGAGAAATGGGCACACATCTTGCCTTAAAGCAGTTAGTGCTGCTCTCAGCCTTAAAATATTTTGGAGCAGCCATGAGGATCATGGATGATTTCTCCTCTACTTGATGTTTTAACCAGGGTGGGATGCAGCAGCTGTGACGCCCAGTAAAACCCAGATGATGGCAAAGTAAGTGAAACTGAAATATTTCCATCCTCTCAATGTTACATGCTAAAATTCAAGAATTTTTTTTATTGCCTGAAGCAATCAATTTGGTGTTCTCCTGACTTCAAAATGTTTAGAGTAATTATAAATTATTAAATAGACAGGTAGTTGAGTCACATGCTTTGGTAACATGAAAAGCCGGATGAATATTTCTCAAGTGAACATCAGAACAGAGATAGGCACTTGAACATGTTCCATTATTTGATATGGATCTTTGCTGACCTGTACCTTCAGTCCCCCTACCCAAATTAGTTCCATTGCTCTTTTACGGTAATCTGTTGATCTCAGTGCCAACATTTTAAGGAAGCCTATGTTTTCAAACGTTTTGGTAGAGAAAGAGTTCCAGATTTCCACTCACCTTTGTGTGAAGAAGAGCCTTATGTCACCACCTCTGATAGATTTAGTTCTCTTTTCAAGTGTCTGGAATCTATTGCCAAACTGAACACTGAACTGCACCCTTTTCGGATGGTTTAGGAGGCAGGAAGACTGGCAAATTGTGCCTGGAACCTGGCACTTCTATTTTCCTCCTATCATGCCATCTTTCCGATGAAGGGGAAAGTGGCAGATGGCACTGCTACTGGAGTCCGATAAAGCCACTTAAGTTGCCAAGTAAGCATTTCTTCCCATCCCTGTTAGCATCTTACTATTGCTGGGATGGAAAAGGGCCATGGTCACTTTTGGGGAAACCTTTGGGTAAATCCATATGGCTTTCTGGCAAGCTTCATGTTGAGGAGTACCTTGGATTTGGGTTTTTTAATTTCAAAAATGTACTGTATTCATAAAAAAATCATTATATAACTAAGCACTTCAATTCTGTACAGCCTTTACATATGGAGAACAAATAAATGTATTGCTTATTTATACAGTGCTATATTTACATCCATTTGAGGCATAGCGAAGGCCCAATAGCTGAACAGACCATCATTTAAGAGACAGCAAGAACTGTAGATGTTGGAGTCAGAGAAAACACAGTGTGGAGCTGGAGGAGCACAGCAGGCCAGGCAACATCAGAGGAGCAGGAAAGTTGACATTTTGGGTTGGGACTTTTCTGAAGAAGGATCCTGACCCAAAACATCAGCTTTCCTGCTCCTCTGTTGCTGCCTGGCCTGCTGAGATCCTCATTTAACTTTGGCAGGAAAATCTTAGTTGGTGGTCTTTCTCCAGTGCATCTTGGCAGCAGCTATCCCAAGCTTTAGTGCGTCCCTCAGCACATAGCCCTGGAAATGTGCTAGTCTGCAACATTCAGTCAAAGTAAACTCCTTGCTCAAAAATACCAACGTGACTAAAGAACATATTTCGCTAACTTGATGGTCCTCAAAGTGCAGCTGATGTTTGGGTCAGTGTGTGTCCTAGGGAACAGACCATAGAGCACAGAATCCAGCATCATGGAGCTGCTTAGGACAAACCTTGACAAAATCCACTGCATTTCTCTCCAGACTTACTTTGCAAAGGGACAGACCAGAAGGAGATGTGTGACAATCTGCGCCCTCCTCCCACAGCCGCTTTGAGGACAGCCTGAGGTAGCACAGACAGTCCGGGCTTGCGTGAAGGATTTCATAGGTAGTGCCATCCTCACCAAAGCTGAGTGATGTCTTGGTGTTTGTTGGAAAGTTCTAGTGATGAGGCATTGTGCCAAATGAATTTGGTAGTCTTCTCAGGCAACCGACAACAGGATCAATCATCCTTTTCCTGTAGGGCCTCAAGGACAATACATGCTGACTACCTCCTGATGGACAGTGGCTCAGTGGTTAGCACTGCTACCTCACAGTGCCAGGGGCCTGTGTTCAATTCCAGCCTTGGGCAACTATCTGTAGAGAGTTTGCACATTCTCTCCGTGCCTGTATGGGTTTCCTCTGGGTGCTCTGGTTTTCTCCACATTTCAAAGATGTGCAAGTTAGGTGGACTGGCCATGCTAAATTGTCAATAGTGCTCAAGGATCTTTAGGTTAGATTGGTGAGACATGGGAAATGGGCCTGGTGGGATAATCTTTGGATGGGCAGAGTGGACTTGTTGGGCCAAATGGCCTGTTTCCACACCGTAGAACTCTATGATTCTATGACTCGTGGTCAAAGGTGTTTTTCTTTGCAAATTTTTCCACAAAGAACAGGTGAAATGGAATGATCCAACTGCTTGGAGTGTTCTTTGGCAGTGAGGCCAGCCCTATCCCTCGCAACTCTGGGTACAGGTAGAACCTCAGTATGCAGAAACATGGTGTTTGCATACCAAGGGTCTACGCACAGCTTGAAGCAGCCATACACGAAGGTGGCCATCAGGATGAGGGCAGCACTGGGAACCTTCTTCCCTCAATTTGTGCAGGGCTTTGCACATGGTGTCCTTGCGGACATGGTCTACCTTAGACCTCCAGATGAAGTGGAAGATGGCTCATGTGACTGCAATGGCGCAGGTTCTGGGAATGGGCCAGACCTGCTCCATGTATAACAACAGAGAGAGTGCCTCACATCTCATAACCAGCTTTTCGTCTGCAATGGAGAGGGAGCAGTGCTCCGAAAAGCCGAGTTTCTACCACGCTTTGCCAATACGCTTTGCCAATTGTGCAGGCCTAGGCCCCTCCAGACCATATTCCCAGCACCTTCAGGGAATCTGCCCTGACAGTGAAGTGATAAAAGATCGGTCAGCCCAGTTCCCAAAGAACATGGCTTCACTCTTGCCGTGATTTACCTTGGCTCCCGAGGCTAGTTCCAGCTGGTTGCAAATACTTATATGTCTGCACACTGACAGCAGAACTGAGCAGAAAATGGTAACATCATCCATGTACGGGGAGGCTTTGACCTGCTGGATTCCACTGCCTGAAATGGTTTTCCCTCTCAAGCTCACATACTTCCTGATGGACTCAGCAAAAGGCTCTATACAACACACAAACAAGGCAACAGAGAGTGGGCAGCTGTTCCTGACTCCAGATCTGATCAGGAAGCTCTCTGTTGTTTGAGACTGCCCTGCTGCTGCACAGCACTCGGATCCAATTGCAGATTCCCTCCCCAAAGCCTACTTTGGAGAGTATAACCCACATGTAGATATGTGATATCATGTCAAAGGCCTTCTCCTTGCCCAGGTTGATGAGGCAGGTGTACACCCCACTGTCCTGCATGTAGGAGATCATAAGCTTGCGGAGCATGAGGCTCTCAGAGATCACTTTGCCCAGTACAGCACAGGTTTGGCTGGGGTGAATCACCAATCCCAGAGGAGACCTGACCTGGTTAGTGATGACTTTAGACAGGATTTTGTTATCTGCATCAAAATTTGTCACCAACTCTTAATTTCCTCCCTCTCACACTTCTTTTAGCTTAGGATGATGATAATTTTCCTCCTGGATTTGCACATGCTACCTGCCAGAAGCACACTGTTGTACACCTCCAACAGGTCCTGGCCAATCAAGTCCCACAGAGGTGAATACAACTTGGCCGGTAAGCTGTCGCTTCTGGGAGTTTTATCCTTTTCTAAGGACGCGAGGGCCTTGGTTAGCCTGTCAGAGGTAACACTGGTCTAGTCTCTCCTGTGTGCTAAGACCTCCAATACAGAGGACAGGAATGACTAGAAGGCCATGCTTTCTGTAGGCTTTGTGTTGTACAACATGGCATGAAAGGATTTGCTGACCCTCACGGTGTCAGTCTGAGATGGTGTTACTGAGACATCTTCGTCCTTCAGGCTGCTGAGCGCAGAGCACACCTTGTGCAGCTTCTGGAAGAAAAAACATGAACACAACTCATCCTGCTCCATGGTGTGGATCCTGGACCGAGAAATTATTTTGGAAACCGCTGAGGCAAAGGGCAAGGCTTGCTGGCTTTTTACCTCCTGGTGATCCTCCATGACATTATTGGCCAAAGAAGAATCCATTGGTGCAATGGCATGTGGCAGTGGTTCCAGTTGCACTGACCACTGGCTTGTGACCTTGCCCCCATCATTTACCTGTTGGCCTGCCTGGCACTGATATCCTCACACCCAGCTTACTAAAATTGACCACTGCAAGCAGCTGAGGCTGCTGAGCTACTAGCCTTAAGATTGGTCAACTACTCTTGAGGACAGGATGATGTCCGTAATATGACAGCAGGCTGCTGCTGATAAGGTGCAGCTCCATTCCTTCTGATTGCCAAAATCAGTTCATCCTTTGGCCACTGCAGAAGTACCATGGCTGTCTCCACAAAATCCGGGAAACTTTCTATCGATCTGTCTTAATGCCTGCTTTAATTACTTTAAGCACACAGTTAATTCAGCCTTCAACCTTCTATACTCCAAGGAATGCAAGCATAGTCTATGCAAACCAACCTTCTAATTTAACCTTTCTAACATCAATAACATTCTTTGAATCTGTACTTCAGCCACTTGAAGTAAATCCTTCTTGAAGCACAATCCCCAGAACTGAGTACAGAACTCCAAATGGGATCTCGCTTGAACTCCGTACAGCTACTTTGACCTATTGCATTTCGGTGCTCTTGATAGAAGAGCCATAATTGCTGTTAGTTTGTAAATTATTTATAGACCTGTCCAGCTACCGTCAGTGATTACATACCTAGGTTTCCAAGTGTTTCTGCTCATCCACTGTTCCTAAGTGTTGCAATTCAGAAAATATTTGGATCTGACCTTGATGCGTTCAAAGTCACTGAGCTCACAGCGATCCAATTTCACGTAGTTAAAGTCCATCTGCCAGAATTTTGTCCAGTTGCCGAATCTGTCAGTGTCCGTTTATTATGTTCTACTGCTGTTAACTCTGTTTACTATGTTACCTAAATTATCATTCTCAACAAATTTAGAAGTGTACCCTCCTCTTCTTTCTAATTCATTTATAAATATCAGATTATAGTTGTGTGATTTTCAGCTAAATGAACGGTTCAGATTGAATGAACGTTTACACAGTTGATCTGTGATTATCAACTACACATTATAGACGCCAAATAAATTTTAAATGTATAGTGTTTTCATATTTTATGAGACTTTGTTATAACCAAATAAGCACCTATGAGGTATTGTCATGTTAGAACAAATTCAGAAAGCTAATAAGACCCTTGAACATTTTAGCTGGATTCTTTAGCTTTGTGTTTGGTGTCTTGCTCATTTGTTCAAGAGTTGATGGGACCATCCATCATTATTCTTCAGAGGAAGACCTACTATACCTCCTTCCAATTGGGAAACTTACAGGCCTCTCCCTGAAATCAGCTCCTTGAGGTGAAAGTCCTGCTTAATGGGGGTCACCAGAAGGACAACTAAGCTTATGAGGATTAAAGTATTAAATAAATGCTTTTCATGGTTGGGAGGAGCAGTGGTTTCTGGAGCTGGGATTCATGGGACAAGAAGACAGCGGTTTAGACACCAGAGAGGTGCGATGACCAATTTCCAAACTATCAATTGTACGTAACTTAAAGCAAAGTGAGGGACCAAACTCTCTCCCAACTAACATATTGCCCACACTGATTTTGTTTTCATATCCAGAAGTGGTCTTGCACATAACTGAACACTTTCTTTCCCACCACCACATCACCTTTTTTTTTCATCTATTAATCACCACCAGTAGATCGCCCATATTTTCCAATTGATTAATATGTGTGCAATCCATACTGGTTGACTAGTCGGTCCCATTATATATCCCATCTGAAGCTTAGAGAATTCCAGCCCAGGCAGGAATAGGCCTTTAATTTGTTTTAATTTACATGTAATTAACCACCTCAATTGTGGGCAGGGGAGGAAGGTTGCACATAAGCCTGCTGTCTCAGAATTTACTCCTGGTGGAGGTGGGAATATGGTGGGATTGTAGAAAGCTACCACTGCACGATTAAGTTGCTCTTCTGTATCCAGGTCCACCACCTCTGGGACCAGAAGATTCTGCCTGTATCGTTCAATAGGTTAATAGCTGATCTGTCTCCTAAACTATCTTCAAAGTTCATGTTCCCTCATGCTGTTGACGAGAAAAGTAGTTTGATCTCAGATTTAGAACTTCTAATTGAGCATTTATTGTGTTTATTGAATGTGTCTGTCCCTCCTGCATGATTGTAACAGCAGAAATTAAAAAAAAATTCCTTATCTACGTTAGTAATTCTTTTCAGTATCCTAACAAAGCTAAATCAATTGCTGCTTAATGCTTCATTTTCATAACACAGAAGTCAAACTGGACCATTTGGTGCAGATCATGGCTGTTCTGCCACATCAAATCTAATTTCTTGTTGTCACCCGATATCCTTTGATTCTCTGAATATGCAAAAGCTGCTTGTTTTTCATGGCCTCAAATATGCTTAATGACTGAGCAACATAGCATCTGAGGTGGAGAATTCCAAAGATTTGCAACTCTTTGGTTCATTGAAGAAATTTCTCATCATGTCAGTCCTAAATTGTGAACTCTTTATTCAGCAAATGTGAGCCCCAGTTTTAGGCTCACTAGAGTTAAACATCCTTTCAGTGACTATTTTCATAAGCTTTTTAAACATTGTACATATTTCAATGAGATTACGTTTAATTTTTCTAAAGTCTGAGCTGTATAATTTCGACAAATCAATCTCCTCACTGAACAACACTCATATAATTGGAATCAGACCAGTGAATCTTTACTTCATGCTATCTGAAGTGAATATACCTGGTTTATGTAAGGAGATAATACTGCAAATTGTGTCCTTGCTAATTTTTACCAGAGCCCTATATAATTGGAATAATGCTTTTTTATACCACAATTTTTTTCTCCAGTTCTGAAGAAGAATCATGCTGCATGCTCTGTTAACTCGCTTTCTCTCCATAGATGTTGCTAGACTTGCTGGATTTTTGCAGCATTGTTTGTGTTTGTTTCAGATTTCTGGCATCAGTAGTATTTTACCTTTATTCTTTAGAAAGAAGGCTAACATAGTTTTTGCCTTCTTAGTTTCTTGCTGCGCCTCCATGTTAACTTGTTGATGTTCATGTACAAAACTTGCTAAGGTCCTTTTGAAATCAAGTATCTTCCAGTCTCGAACCATTTAAATATATTTTGTTTTAATATTGTTTCTTCTGAATTACATGGCTACATGTTTCTCCAACATGGAATAGGCTGGACATCCTAATCAGGAACCAAAATCCTAGCAGGATTAAGTTCTTACTGGATTTTGGACCATAAAATCAAGCAGCTTATACCAGGCCAAATTCAATGCATAAGAAAATAGTGTGAGTACAATGACAGCACTAAATGAATGAACCGAGGTTGGACAGGTCAGACTGGGTAAGTTTGCAGTCATTTAGGTCAACTAGAAACTCGGAAATTAAACCAATTCACTATTTCAAAATAATCAAATATTTTGTTCAGCTGTGCCTTGCACATCAACTGGGAATTCTATCTGCCATGCTCTTGTCCATCTACTTATGCTGAATTTATTGCATTACTGCCTCTATATGTTCTGCACGTAGCTTATTTTCCTCAGTCCTTCTTCAGGTGTTAGTGAGAGAGGAAGTATCAGACACAGAATTTATTAAGTAAAAGATCAAAGGTTCACACCATTGATCAGGATGTACTAAACAAACCTAAGATGTTGTTAAATCTTTAATCAGTTAGAAGGTTTTTGTTGATTAATATGCATATATAAATTCCTGAATTCCTATCAAGTCACGGCCCTCAGAGAACTAAAGGTTTTATCAGTGTAAAGAAGAGATGACATTTTTGGTCAGACAATGCATGTTAGGCATGAGTTCTTATTTAAAATCTGTTTGTGTTTTAGTTTGGTGTCAGACTGGTTTTATTTCTAAAGTAGGAATTTATAAGACACCATATTGAATGACTGTCTATAAATTGTGTGCTTTTTGAACGTGTGCGTGTGTGAGGGAGAGAGAGAGAGTGAGGGGGGTGAGAGTGTGTGACAGCAACGGGGGTAGAGAGAGTGTGTGTTGAGTGAGGGGTTGAGAGTGTGCGTGTGTGTATGGGGAGGGGTTGTGTGAGCATGGGGAGTGTGTGTGTGTGTGAGATGGGGGGAGAGAGAGAGTGTGTGGAGGTATGGGGGAGAGAATGTCTGTGTGTATGTTTGGGGGAGAGACAGTATGTGTGTGTGTGGGGTTAGGGGAGAGAGAATGTGTATGTGTAGTGTTGGGGGAGAGATAGTATGTGTGTGTGGGGTTAGGGGAGAGAGAATGTGTATGTGTAGTGTTGGGGGAGAGATAGTATGTGTGTGTGTGGTGTTAGGGTAGAGAGAGTGTGTGTGAGGGTGGGGGAGAGAGAGTGTGTGGTGGGGGAGGGGGAGAGAGAGAGAGTGTGTGTGTGTGTGTGTGTGTGTGTGTGTGTGTGTGTGTGAGAGAGAGAGAGAGAGGCAGGGAGAGTGATTGTGTGAATGCGTGGCTCAGAGTGTATAGTGTGGTGGGGCTACCTGTAGCGCGACATGAACCCAAGAGCCCAATTGAGGCTGTCCTCATTGGTGCCGAACTTAGCTATCAGCCTCTGTTTGGTGATTCTGCATTGTTGGGTATCCCAAAGTCAGCCTTGGAGAACATTTACCCAAAGATCCGAGGTTGAACGTCCTTGAACGCTGAAGTGTTCCCCCACTGGGAGGGAGCATTCCTGTCTGGCGACTTACTTTGCCAAAAACATGACAATTAGAATAATGGGACATCAAATTTCAATAAAAAACAACAGTAGCTTAATTGCATTGTCTTAATTTATACAACCTAAATTCAGTAATTGATGAGAATGTAATTCGTGATGGTTTTGAAGTTCAAGGTGTCAATTTATCATCTGCGCAAAGCAAATAGCATTTCTGCTCAATGCTGGATGGTTTCTCTTGTTGACCTGTGTATTAGACAAGTTTCTTTTTTTATCCTTTGTTGCTTTGCAGCATTGAGGTCATGTGTTTTAGCTTGGGGCAAGAATATAGAAATCTTAAGAGACAAACCGGAAGACCCACATTTTGTCTGGTAACTTTTAGAAAATATTTGACAAACGCATACTGAAATTCTTTTAGAACCCTTGAGTAGATTGTTCATCGCTGTCTGTACTGCTCTGAGAATTGTTCCTATTCAACAATGGCCACAGGGCAATGAGCAATAAAGTGAAAAGAAACAATCTTTCATTGAAAAGCCTTGTTAAAGGCCATACATAAGCAACTACAGTAGAATTGCTGTGGTGAAGGAAACAAAATAGAAATGAAAGATGAGTATTCAAAGCAGGTTCTATCCTGATGTTAGTAAATAGAATGAAGAGTAAGGTTTCGAAGTGCCTTATTCAAAAGACATAAGTACCACATCAACTCAAAAATTCATTTTTCTAATCATAATCTAATCAGGACACGCCCTATCAGAGAGATTTAACTGAAAGATTAGAGATAGTGCTTGTCTAAATATGTAATTTTAGTAGACAAATTAGCAGAAAACAGTAGATAAGCCTACAGAACAGCACGCTATAAACCACATGGGGAAATAATTGTTTACTCTGATAACTGGCACAATTCTTCAAGTTTACTTGTGGTCATCTAAAGTTCCTGTAAAAGTGGACATCACTCACACTTCATACAAAATGAAAACATTCAACTAGGGAGTCTCATTTACTGTGTCGTAGTCTAACTCAGATTATATCAAAGCTTAAAGTTAAAACATCGTAACAGAGTAGTTCAGATATGTATCTGGGAAGCTTGCAATCATATCTGAAAATGTCTTAGAGGTACAATATTAAGTAGCGTGCTGTCTGACATACAAGATTTATTGTCAGGTTCCACATGTAGCTGTATCATTGAAACCATGGAAGGCATCATACTGTTGTTTTTTGTGGCTTTTTATAAATTCAACCTTTTTTCTTGGTTGACATTGGCTAACAGTAATCAATTTCCTTCCTAAGGGCAATGTGGGTCTACCTACAGCACATGAAATGGTTCAATAAGGCAGCTTGCCACTAACTTCTCAAGGATGACTAGGGATGGGCAATACTGTCTGACCAGTCAACCAGCAATGCCCACATCCAATAAGTGGATTTAAAAAAGTCCAATTTAAACCACCAGAAGTATACATCACTGTAGTGGCCAAACACCCATTTCATTTGACAGTTTTGCTATCAAAGGTAAAAAAGAAAAAACAAAAAAAAATTGAAGGTTTGCTGATGGCCTTGCACCTGTGGAGAGAAGAAAGAAATTTAATGCTTCAGATGTTACATTTTCCAAAAAGTTTTGCTTAGGCTAATGAAAAACCAACTTGCCTTCTGGTGCAGACTTAATGGGCTGACTAGCTTCTTTTCCCACTGCAGGGTTTCCACAATACATTCTTATGCAAATTATCAGATTGGTGGTACCTGTTTTATTTCCCAATGCTAAGTTTATACTCGTTTGTTTTACATTGTTTATCAATTATATCTTATTGTACTGTTTTGCGCTTGAATTGCTTCCATTCCCTTCTTCCTTCAGTTAAGTAACAGGACATTTTGTTGTTTACTATCAATACTATTTGGTAGTTGATTGATAGAAACAATGTGGAGTGTGATACTTGATGACCTTCCCCACTTTGAGCTCCCCACTGCCGAACGTACAACCAGACAGCAATGGTCCGGCCAGCACTGCTTGCCAGTTAAATGTTCTTGAGTTTAAATATTTGTTAGAGCTAGAGCTTGAATGTCTTCACATTTATTAAATGCCCTGTTGAATTAAAGATGAGTAAAATAACTTTTATAAATGCAAACCTATATATTTACCAGTTGACATAATGTTGCAGTAATTCCTTCATTCAAAACATACAAGAAAGTTATTGCATTTTCTGAGAAATATAAGTTCTGAGGAAAGGCCACTTGACCCAAAATGTTAACTCTGATTTCTGTCCACAAATGCTGCCAGACCTGCTGAGCTTTTCCAGCAATTTCTGTTTTCGTTCTCTCACAGTTCTCTCGGTTTTCGTTTTAGTCAGAATCAGACTTTTCTGCATTGTATGAACTTTATTCCATTTATCCTTTATTGACTGATGAAGAAATGATTTACAATTATCAGGAATGTATGAAGCAATAATAAGCCATAAACTGGTCAAAGGCTGACAATGGATTACCTAACGGAAATAGCTTATTGGTTGCGTATTCTTGCATAAATTGTTCTGAGGATTAAAAATATAGCTTTGAGATGTTCGGATAACAAGATGGCTTTTAAATTGATGACTGTAGGTGGTGATGATCTCCACAAGTGATATATTGATCAGTTGTATATTATGATTGAGTGAGTGATTCTAATTCACTATTTGTCACTGTACTGTCAGCACTTGTAAATGACTCATGCTCCAGCAGGTAGTAGGAACTGCAAATGCAAGAGAATCTGAGATAACAAGCTGTAGAGTTGGATGAACACAACAGACCAAGCAGCATCAGAGGAGCGGGAAGGCTGATTTTTCGGGCCTAGATCCTGCTTCGGGCCTAGACCCGAAACATCAGCCTTCCCGCTCCTCTGATGCTGCTTGGCCTGCTGTGTTCATCCAGCTCTACACCGTGTTATCTCAAACACTCTGGCAGGTGTTGGATGTTGCTAATCTCCACAGCAGACTAGAATATAATGTCTGTGTTACAATTTTCTGTTGTTTGGGAAGATAAAGGTAAGTGATATAGATAACCAAAGTAATAAAATGTGAGGCTGGATGAACACAGCAGGCCAAGCAGCATCTCAGGAGCACAAAAGCTGACGTTTCGGGCCTAGACCCTTCAACCAAAGTCCTGTTTTTGTTAAGTTTCCTGTCCTTCTAATGGATTCTGGAGGCATCTACGTAAAGTACAATCTAAAAAGATGTTTAGAAGTTGGCATCTGTTGAAGACACGCTCCACAAATGCACAAGTGTCAATTTAATAACTACTGACTGTTCAGCACAATTTTTCAGATGTGACTAGTTTGTGGTTACATCCCAAAGTATAACAGAAGCTATGATTGTGGGTTTATAAAGTTGATTTGTGACTCTTGTTTACATGTTTTGCATTTGAGATGCAGGCTTTCAAATCAAATGAAATTGAAAACTGCCTGAAGCTGGTTGACTTGGCACAAACCCGAAGTTCCTGAAGCAGCCTGGAATCTTCCATTTGTATGGGTGAAAGCATGAGGGCGCATGTGCTTTCACTCATTGAACTGGAAAGGGCATTCAGCTACTGACTGTAATAAATACATTGAGGGTACTTTTGGTTTCCCATGGTTGTCAGATTTACGTGAGTTAAATTTTTATATGAATGGTGCAATGCTGACATGCCTGATCAGCACTCGAATAAAAGTAATTTTTCAGCAGTTCTAGTCATATAAAGGATCATCTTGAAATTTTGTGAGACTGGTAGATTTTATATATGATAACTAAAATGTCTGTATTTTCTGTTGATTGACAGTTATATTTTCACTTGCCTCAAATAAGTAGAATGATTTTGCTCCTTGCTTTACACTGGTTCTATAAACAATTCATACTGCATTTTAGACTGAGTGTGATGCATTGAGAAAAGGTAATAATTTTGTTGTCAAAGAACCTTTAGGGAATAGTGCCCATAGTGTGACAAAATATTCCATTGAGTTTGAAAAATATATAGTTTGATCTGAACGTAGAGTCTTGAATTTAAACAAGAGCAAACATGAAAGCATGAGCAGGAAGTTGGTTGTGGCAGAAAGGGAAATACGCTACAATGTTCGGCAGATAGTTAACAGCTAATATTCAAAGAAGTAATGCTTGGTTTACATTCCTTCAGCGAATTGAAAGTGTAGGGGATTGAAGGTAATATACTCGCATGGTTCACGAGCAGAAGACAAAGAGTAGAACTAAATGTGCTATTCTTCATTGGCAGGCTGGGTACTGTCAACATTGGTGGATGAGCTCCAGCTGTTCACAATAAATATCAGTGGGGAGGGGATGGGGTGTCAGTTGTAATATTCCCAAATTTGCAGATGATACATAATTGAATCGGACAAGTTTGGAGGGATATGGGCCCAATGCAGGTAAGTGGGACTAGTTTGGTTTGGGAACATGGTCAGTGTGGAAGTTGGATCAGGTCTGTTTCCATGCTATATGACCGTATGCCTCTACAGCTTGGTGGGAATCTGAGTTGTGGCCAGACTTGAAAGCGGTTTCAGAGGGATATAGCCAGACTGAGTGAGTATGCAGTTACATGGCAAAAGGAGTATTATGTTGATAAGTATGAAGTACTTCACTTTGGTCAGAGAAGCAAAGATGCAAAGCACTTCTTAAGTGCAGATAGATTTGAAAGTGTTGATTTTCAAAGGGACCTCGTTGATAAGTCACTGAGAGGTAACATGCAGATCAGCAAGCAATTTGGAGGGGGAAAATGTATGTTAGCCTTTATTACAAAAGGATTTGAGTACTACAGCAAAGAAATGTTGCTCCAATTACAGAGAATACAATTGGGGCCACATACAAAGTATCACGTGCAGTTCTGTTCCCTTGCCCAATGAACAATATACTTGCTATAAAGGGAGCACAATGGAGATTAACCAATGAATTCTGAGACTGTCCTATGAGCAGAACTTGAGGATTTTTCATGCACAAATATCCATATATTGAATTAGACAGTGAATGACTTTCAGAGATTTAGAAAGGTTTTATTGTAAATCTACAGTGTAGTGCACACACCACTGTCAACCTTGTCCAGAAGGCAGCATCCCCTGGGGAAGAACTCAGCTCTTTGTTTTAAAGGAAAAACATCAACTTGATCAGGCGATCTTGATCATGCCATACCTCTGGACTAGGTGGAACTTGAACCTAGTTCTTCTGGTCAGAAGCGGAGTTGCACCATTAGAACCCTGAAGTGTCCAGCTCCTTTAATAATCTGTTTGGAGGTGTTTTTACGCACCTCTGAACCCTTTTTTCCACACGCCAAATTGCCTGTGTACTAATTAAGTGACCGATCTGCACACAAAGACCATCAAGTCGGTGCAAAAACAGCAAAAATGCAGAAAAGGTAGGTAGGAAGGGAGAAGGCTAAATTAAAATGGATTTAGAGAGAAAATAATGCAGTGTTTTTGTTTGAGTTTTATTTAGAGGTATTATCACCTATAACTCTGTAGCAAATTTTCCCCAACTACCAAAGGAATAACTCAGAGGTTTTAAAAAAAAAACTGATGAGGAAGAGCCTTTTCACTCAGTTTGGTGACTGTTTGGAATTCATTACTCCAGAGTTCTGTCAAAGCTGAAGAAAGATAGAAGTGGATAGATTCCAGTTAAAGTGGGAAGAATGCAGAAAAATGGCATTGAGGTAAATAATCATCCATGATTCAGAATGGCAGAGCAGACTGAAGTGTCTCAATGTTCTCCTCCTGCTGTTGTGTTCGTATTTGCAACAGCAGTCAGGTAGGGGTGCACCTTTTGCACAATGCAACAGAAACATTTTGTGGCTATTGTTACACCTCTCTTGATGACTGAGCTGGAAATCAAGCTCCACTTTTCCTGAAGTCATCACAAAAGTTTAAGATCTTAAAATGTACACAAACTCCCCAATTTACTGGTGCTTTTTTAGGCCCAGGTTGACAGAAAACATAGACCAGGTTTCTGTACTTAATGAAAATTGCTATGTGTTACATTTATGGAACATGCCATATAACTCTACTAGTTAAAACTCTACACCACTTGTAAAACTTCCCCTGTACAGATGGATGCTGACACAAGCAGACAAATACACAAACAATGAGTGGATTGGGGGAGAGACTGGGGAAAGGCAGTTCAGTAGTCCCTCTCCACAGGGTTTGCTGAGATGATTCTTTTGCTAATCAGAACGCTGTTTCTCAATCTCCCTTCTCTAGATACTTTCACAGGGTGACTGGTTCACACATATAAAAATCTATAAATTATTAATTAAAAAATACGGGTTACAGCAACTGAGAAGGAGGAAAAATGGCTATATTCAAGCTTGAGATGCTTTTTACTGCAGAGTAGAAACACAGCTCCTTCATTTCCAGGGATTTGATGGCTTCTTCCCAATCATTCACAGCCTGAAGGAGTTCAGCTATCTGGGAAACAGTTCAAATGTTGTTGGCATGTAGAAGGCCTTTGTCATTGATAACTAGTCCACAGGCCAATTAACTGCCAGTTGCTGGCCAACTCTTCCTTTGGACTGACCCTTTGGCTCCAGCTGGTGTGCAACTAGACCTTCTCCGAGAACTTGCACAAACAACTGTGTAAACAACAGTTAAAATGAGTATCAGGCAAATGGCTCTTTAAAACCCTACAGCAACCCTTCAGTAATCTTTGGGTTTTAAAACAGTTTTGTTCTCATTTTAGCCCTCAATCAAAAATACAGAAATATAAAGAAGTCAAGGTCTTTATTACATGATGACAAATTTGATTTCAGAAATGCAGCATTATTTCCTTTCTCAATTCTTAGGTAATGTACAAATAACTTACTATCATTAATTTTACTAATTAAAGTACTTTGATGTTAAAAATCTTGAAACTGTTTGTGGTTGTAACCTTTTGATATTTTTGGGACTCCTTCCCAAGGATATGTTTGGCATCACAGTTTAATGAGACAATGGGCAAGATATGAAGTCTCCAACTAAAGTAAACAAGGCTACAGAACCCAGAGTAAACCATGTGTCTCATTTTTGTTGAAATTGTAATTAATGTTATATACTCAAGATCCTATCGCTAGCCTGGGTGCCTATGGCAGGGATTTGGCTCTTTGTAATAAGCAATATATGATTGTACAAGTTACATAGATCTGCTGTTGCCACTTTAGGACTCAGTTGAATGAAACATTGGAATCCAGACAATAAGTTTTAATTTATTTCTGTGGCACCATATTTGAGTTTGTACCCTATGCTCCTGAAACACTACTCCCTGTACTGAGGTCAGTTACTAACCTATTCCTCTGCTGTTTAGAGCCCTCCTCAAATACCAGTTTACCTAACCAATTTCCACGTATTTGCCTTCAATATCCTCCTGACAGTTTTTCTTTACTGATGCTATCAGTTCTCCCCAACATTGTCTCTTTTTCTCTTGTTACTTTTTCTCCTTGTAAAATGTACTGAAATGCCATGCTTAGAGTTAGTTACCTGGCATATCGCTGAAGTACCATTCTCTTGAGAGATCTAAATGCTGAAAACCAGGACACCAATGTACAATAATGGGAAGACGCATCTGAACCAAAGTTAAAATTATAATTAATGGATGGTTTATATTTTAAAATATATATTCAGTGCAGATTACTTTACTTTTTATCAATAGTTTAAAATACTCAAGATCTGTTTGTTGCCACTGCACACCTCTCCTGTTTCTTGTTTCGATTGAAGTCATCAAAATTAAAATTGAGGGAAATGCCTCATGTGTTTAGAATAGAGATTCCTCAATTTACACTTTCACCTATCATAAAAATTGCCCTCAATGTCTTGTTCAGAAAAGTACTAGCAGTTTCCTCTTGAACAATCCTGGGAGTCACATACCGAATGCTACGTATTTCTGGATCTGTGGACCAAATAAGAAAGTGAAATTATAATTTTGTTTAGGACCTATTTGTTGCTACGCAATCACTACCTTTCTAGAAATGCCATGTGTTCCACAGCTTTCAAGTTTGGCATCTATTCCCACTGGGTCAGACTTCAACACAGTACGTGATAGTTGTCATGTGAGTGACAGTGAGATGCACTTATTAGTTCAATGTGCACTGTCTGAAACTCTTCCAAGATCAATCGGCTGTCTTCTGTTTGTCTTTTTGTCTAAGTATTAACATCATTTGTTGGTGCCCTTTTTACATGTGAAAGTTGTCCTCCTAGCTAAACAAGCGTCAGACAACTTGTTTTGTGCATTGAAGTATATATGAGGAAAAAAAACCAGAAAAATATGCTAAAAGCACTAGATAACATTGTTCGTGTGGAGCATAAATGCTGGCATATTTCAGTTGGACAAATAACTTTCTGGGCAAATAACCATTCTGCTACCTTCCTCTTCCATCTCTTTCTCTACAGCTCCCCCTACCCCCACATTCAGTCCTGAAAGAAGGTAATACCTGAAACATTGACATTACCTTTCCTCCAGATGCTGCCTTGCCTGCTGTGTTCTTCCAGTCTCCTGTTTGTCTGCATCGGATTCCAGCATCTGCAGTATTTTTTTGTCTCTAACTTCTTTTCTGTGCTGCATAATTCTTTGGAAGAAGAATCTGTTTATAGACTAGTTAGATTTGTGGGGCAGATAACACCATGAGCTTCTGCCTATGTAGCACAGTGAATTTAGAGGACTTTTCTATGCTACAAAATGTGAAGAAAACTATTCACTTAAGGACAATCACAACAAAGGTCAGTGTAGAAGTAACTCACCGCCATTTGCCCACCAACCTGTTGGGCTAAGTGGGCTTTTACTGGGCTGTATATTCATGATAGTAAGGTAGTGTAACTTGAATCCTTACCACATCATTCATCATGACCTGTATCTCATGATTTATAAATGCTTACTTTCCTGTCATTCAGTTGGTTCATCAGTAATTTTAACAAGTGCTGAACAGTCCATGCATTCAATATTAGGATACGCTAAAAGCTATTAAAACACTTAATTACCATAAGTACAAGCATTTTGTACTTCAGCAGCCCTTCACCAGCTTTAGTATAGTTAGATGACACTATTTGGCCAATACTAACCAGCAACTGTTACCCGAAATTGGGTAATTTTCTTGTGAGACTGAAATCATGTGTTAACTGTAATGTAATTTCTGAAGGTAAGGATTGGGTATTCACAAAACATTCTGTGTTCCTAAATTGGTAGATCTTGCTGGTGGTGTTGCTATAGACCCATGTTTGTCACTGAGTGGAGGGTTATATTCAGGTGAGAGTTATTTTAGTTTACCATGTAGACTATTGAGTGCAGATGAATTCTTAATCGAGGTTATATTGGCTGTAAGTGTATAGAAATCAAGCCACCATTTATCATTTAAATGCTTTGCCTCCAGCATGTGATTTATTTAACTATTTGCAGAGTTGGAAGAGAAGGCACAGGAAAGTGGAAGCATACTATAATCTAGCAAGAACTTTGAAGAGAATGAAAATGTTTATTCAGGTCTGAGAAATACATTGGGCCATGTCAGCAATCAATTGACAATGTCTTCTGACAGACATCTTGCCACTGTAGAAACTGGCATTGTGTTAGTTTACTGGAGGAAAATATATTGCTTTGACCAAGATGTTGGTTATCTACCCTAAAATACCCTTTGGTTTGATGTGGAATCTTACTTTATAATATTCTTGTGAAGGGCACTGTCATGCTCCATTATGTGAAAGTATATGTGTAAGTCTAAATTATCATTGTGGGAAGATTTGAATTCATTTCACACACACATACAAATATGCAATTGCCCTACCACTTCATGCAGTTTTCCTCCATTTCTTTAAAGCAACATATTAACAGTGTACAAATGTCTTGGTAACAAAATAAATCAAATTATCTATTTTGAAACTTCTGTCTATGCTGCCAGTGTATCCCTGTGCTGTTGTACAAGAAAATTCATTATGAGATTCTGCAGTGGTTAATCAATCAATTAAACTTATTTAGATCAAGGTGTATGAATAACAAACAGGGGCGTTCTTGTAGCTCAGTAGACAATGCTCCTGCTGTCAGACAGAAGCTCCAGATTGGCTTCCAAATCCAAGACTTGATATCTACCGAAGGAGCATTCTTGATGGAGCTAAACTAGTCAATAATTAATGTGTTAAACTTCCAAATGTGAATGCCCATGACAGGCAGTTTCCAGTCAGCTGTGTCTGTGGAATTGTGCCCCTTTATGCATAACCATTTTTCAGAGAAAGATGTTTATGGCCCTTTGTGGACTACGGCTGAGAGAAAGAGAGTAACCAGATAAATATTTCATATATCGTTATACATGACTTGTTCATTCTGAGCTATTGAATTGAATGTGAGTTATTAAATTGAATGACTTGTTCAGAATCGCATCCAGGAATGGGAAGCCTGTGATCTCTGGGTCCATGGAGATTACTATCATAAAATGGCTACTTACTGTGGAATTCAGAAGGATAGAATGTATCATTTTACATTTCAAGAAATGATTTACATATCAGTGCTTTTATATTAATGAAATTGCTGGCAATTGCTCACACACATCATTACAACACACAACCTCTGCAGCTCCTTACAAATATCTTTTATAGATTTAAATGAGGCAATTAACAACTTAATAAAGGCAAGTCAGAATGGTTTTCAAATACTAGCACAAACTGAATTTCCATCACTCAGATAAAACAGTGACGGATTAATCAACTTACTTTGCAGTAGTTACTTTATTGCAGTAGCTAGAAAAATTATTTTGTCTCTCAAATAATATGAATTGGTTCCATTTTATAATTTCCAGCAGAGCAATACTTTGTCAACAGCTAAAAAGGACATTAATTAGCCTTCAGGGCCATAACTTTACTGCTTCCAAATTTGTTCATTTCCAGTCAAAAATAGATGCTAAAATAATGTATTTCATGGTCTCATTTTGTCCAAGTTTCATTTGGAGTTCTTCATACTTCATGAAAAATAAGTTATCCCACTGGACATACATATGCTCATCTTTTGTCCACAACATTGTCAAAAGAAGCGAAGCCTCTTTCAAAAACAGCTTTATTTCTGTGTGGCAATGCAGAGTTGTTTTCAAACCGATCCAGGATCAGATAATTTGACTGGTGCTCCTCCTACTGGGTTTAACATGTATCCACTGCACCATATTTTGGCTGCAGTGTGTGATCCACAGGATTCCTTTGAATAAATTTTCGAGGTTTGTTCAGTGAAATCTCTCCCCTTTTCACATCCATTACCAAAGAGTGCAAGAGCAGCAATTTTGTAGGAATGTACAATTAACTTCAAATGCTCCTGGAAGACGCATAAATTTTTCACTTAGAAATAATACGGTAATGTCTTCAGCAGGGCAGGAACTCTCTACCTAACACCTCACTGAGCATCCCACCTGGTCCCACATTTTCAAAGGCTAATCCACCTAATCTGCACATCCCTGGACAGTATGGACAATTTAGCTTGGCCAACCCACCTAATCTGCACATTTGGACTAATGAGAGGAAACTGGAGCACCTGGTGGAAATCCATGCAGACACGGAGAGAATGTGCAAATTCCACAGGGACGGTCACCTGAGGCTGGAATCGAACTTAGGTGCCTGGTATTGTGAAGCAGAAGTGATAATCACAGAGACACCATCCTTCTGTACTGTACTCAACAAGACACTATTGGTTAGACCAGAAAAGTAAATAATATAATGAACACGAGACCACTTGAGCCAGAAGGAACCCACACACAAAGTGGAGACAATGGTGGGCCTCTGCCAAAATGCAAGGGGATGCAATGACCAGCAGTGTGTTTAAATGGTGCCAGGGGAAAGTCATGTGTTGATGATGCAAAAGGCAACAGGAGAAACTGATCCTGCTGATTGTTGATAAAGATGAACGTCACAAATCATGTGGCAACTCTCAACATGGAAGAATACTTTGAAGACCAGCAGAAAGCATTTCAGAGCCGATAGGGAATGCCCAGCTGCAGGAGAAATCTGAGGCAGAGTGGATATCTTAACCCAGGGCACTTTAGGCTTGAAGGAACACATGCACAAACAACACATTGTGGGGAGAGGGTGAGGTATGGAGTGAACACTATAAGGGGGGAAAGGGGAGGAGAAACAATGTCGAGGAGTGAAGGATGGGTGTGAAGACTAAACAATGAAATGCTGGCCACTGGGTAACTATTCATTGCACATACAGTTTAAAAAAAACTTCCTAATGTGAAACAGAGCTGGAGACACCACAATTAACATAACGTTTGAGAATTTCATCTCATTCCCCCACTTCCTGCGCCATGATGGAACAATTGGATTTCAGTGGATTACTACTCCTTGGAAGATTCACACCATTGAGTTCAACGATGCAACAGTTGTTTCAAGGCTGTTCCTTATATTTTACTTCTCTCTGAGCAATAAGCCCAGTGAAGTGGAGAACATCAACATAGTAGCACGCGGGAATATTTTTGGGCAATTTCATTTCACAGCACTGGCAATGTAATACTATGAGGCTTGCTCTGGACTAACTATCAGCTGAGATTTTGTATTTTTGAGACTAATGTTTCCAGGGACCAAACCAGATCAGTCTCAGAAATTGAATTTTGCAAGTTATTAGCATTTATATAGAGTTGAGCGACGAAAATAACAGTAAACTGGTTACAAATCAACATTTATATTGACAAGATTTGCTTTCCCAACAATTTAAGACTGCAGCTTCTGCTTATTTTTCAGTTTCTTTTCTGACTTGACTCTGCTGATATTTTTCTCAATACTGCTGTAATAAATAACCTCTTCTTTCCTAAGTTCCTCATACTGTTGATTTTCAGTTGACGTTTCATTACTTTATTACTGTGGATATTGCTGCCCAATCCTTGTCCTCATTTGCTTCCTTTTTTGGGTGCATTAAGAAATAATTATGTATTGCACACATTCTGTGCGGGGAAAGCACCCTCTGTGCTTCCTACTCTCAAAGCTACCTGACCCTTCGGTTTTTTAAGTTCAAACTTCTGTTTATGTCTGTCAACCCTGGGGAATGCATGAAAATGGTCGCCGTATTAGCAGATATTATAGACAGATACAGACAACATATTCAGCATAAGCCGAAAAGACTGCAGATGCTGTAAATCAAAAACAAAAACAGAAACCTCTCGAAAAGCTCAGCAGGTCTGGTGGCAGCTGTGGAGAGAAATTGGAGTTAACATTTCTAAGGAAGGGCCTCTCAACCTGAAACGTTAACTCTGATTTCTTTCCACAGATGCTGCCAGACCTACTGAAAGTATTGAGCATGTTCACTTGACTGAAGCTGAGTCAACTTAACAGACCTGTTGGTAGAGCACACCTTCAAATGTTTGACATGTTGCTGGGTCTGAGTGGATAGCAAATTTTTTTGAATACAGCCAATGGAGACCCACCCACTTGTGTCCTATCAAAATACTTTTATTGAGTAAAATCATTATTATACGTTACTTCACTAATGTTTTGACAAATGTGATCTCAATGTGTGCCCTCCATTTAAGGTGGAAATTTATTAGGGCCTGAAAAATGTGGGCTGTTGTGAGATTTGTGGCAGAATTGGACGCGAAGTCCAGTGAGAACCCTCTTAAAGTCAGGTGCATCCCACTCCATCTTTAATACTTTTGACAAGGAGCATTGTGAGCTTCTCATTAGGTAGCAGTGAATCGCTAATGAAAGGGGATTATTGCTTGTTAGGTGATGTTTTGATGGCCCAACTCGCCCTGTTCAGTTTTCTATCTTAGATAGAAATTCTATCTTACCAACTATCCAAACAAGCTACTCAGCATAGAAATTAGACAGGTTCAGCTCTCCAGAATGCAGAGGGGAAGATAACAAAGTGAGAATCTGGATGAACACAGCAGGCCAGGCAGCATCTCAGGAGCACAAAAGCTGACGTTTCGGGCCTAGACCCGCAGAGGAGAAGAGGTGCTTTCTGCTTGCTTTTTTAGTTTTAGTTTCTAAGTTATTTTTAAGCAGGATTGGCGCCTAGGATCAGGGGCCAAGCACAAAACAGTTGCATCACAGGAAAAACATTGATTCTTTGGCTGGTAACAGCTACTACTTTGAGTATCTAGTACAGGTTACTTTCAAATTGAAGGTAAATAGTTGAAATACTTGCAGGTTACAAAAAGACCAGTAGGAAAGTTTTAAAAATCAAATTAGGATCTAAGTAATTAAAATAGAGATGCCAGGCCAGGGAATGTGCCTGCAAGGTGTGGGAGCTGGTGGACGCCATTGTGGTTCATTGTGACCACATCTGCAACAAGTGTTTGTTGCTTGAGGAATACCGAACGAAGTTGATGAGCTGGAGTCTGAGCTTCGAACACTGCGACACATCAGGGAGGGTAACAGTTACCTGCACCCTTTGTTTCAGTAGACAGTCACACCCCTTAGATTAACTGCCTCAAATCTGGCTGGTTACCAGGGACTAGTAAGTGTGACTATGAGCACGGCAGGTAGAGGGATCCAGAAGGTAGTGCTGAAGGAATCTCAGCCCTTGCGCATGTCTAACAGGCTTGAGACTCTTGTTCCCTGTGTGGATGAGATTTGGGTCTGCGGGCAGGATCAGTAAACTGACCGTAACACGATGGTACAGGGAGCCATAAAAGAGGGGGGAGCAAAGAGAAATGTAGTTGTCATTGGGGTTAGTATTGCCAGTCTCTGTGACCAGGGTCAAGAGTCCTAAAAGCTGTGTGGCCTGCCTGGTGCCAGGTTCAGGATATCTCACCTGGGCTGCAGAAGAACTTGGAGTAGGAGGGGAAGGTCCACATTGGTACCAACAGCATAAGTAAAAAGAGGAAAGAGGTTCTGCTGCGGAAATATGAGCTGGATACTAAACTAAAAAGCAGGACTAAGAAGGTAATAATCAGGAAGGCACAGCAGATATGGAGACAACTATGAGAAGGGCTGCAATCAGCACAGTACTGAGGGTTTTGTACTTAAATGTACACAGTGTATGAAACAAGATAAATGAGCTTGTGGCATAGATTGAAATTGGCAGGTATGATGTTGTAGGCATCACCGAGATGTAGCTACAAGGGTCTCAGGGCTGAGAACTAAGTATCCAAAGATAAACATCCTACTGAAATACCCTATCCCTACAGGCAGATGGACAGAGGAGGGGGTTGGGGGTTGACTTGTTAGTAAGAAATGAAATTAGAAATAAAAAAATAAATTTCTGGAAAAGTTCTGAGGAATGGTCACTCGACCCAAAACGTTAACTCTGATTTGTCTCCACCGATATCACCAGACCTGCCAAGCTATCACGGAAATTTCTATTTTTGTTTCTGATTTACAGTATCCGCAGTTCTCTTTGTTGGAAAGTGAAATTAAATCGACAACAAAAAATGCTGTAGGTCTGTGTGGGTATAGTTGGGGAACCATAAAGGAAAAATGACCCTGTTGGGAGTTACATACAGGCCTTCAAGTTATAGTCCGTATGTGGGGAAGTAAATAAGTTGGTCGATAGAAAATAACCGTGGACACTGGAAATAAGGAATCAATCAGAATTTGCAGGAATAATGCAGATCTGGCAGGTTTACTATCTCTTTTGACTTCTGGCCCTCTGATGCACAACATGGTGTTGAACTTTTCACTGTTGCTTCCACCTCTATGCCCACTTCTTTGGACAGGAGTCCTCTCCCCATCCCACAGACCCTTTCAGCTGCCTGCAACATTCTCCCTCCACTTAGACCCCTTCCTCAGGCCTTTTACCTGCACTCGACCTGTTCTTTGAGAACTGTCGATGTGACATTCGGGTTCACCTTAATTCCTTTGCCCATCTTACACATTCAAACCTATATTCTTCTAAACTGGTTGTAATCCATGTGCTCAGATCCAACCTTGATTTTGTAATCAAGCTCACTGACAAGGGTGGTGCTATTGTTGTCAAGTGGACTGACCTTTACATTGCAGAGGCAGAGAGCCCTGAAAGGGGATGAGTGTATAAAGGGATTGCATGTTTATGGTAAAGAGAAGGCAGCTGGAGCCCGCGAACTGGAATTTCTGAAACGGATGTAAAGAGTCAGAAGAATCACAGATGTAAGTGAGAAGTGACTGGACAGGGGATGACAAAATCCAATTGAGGTAGGAAGAGATGAGTTCTGTGGGGCAGGCAGAGACTATCGATTTTGGGAAAGAGATAAAAGCAGACTGTGCAGGATTGGGAGACTATGAGCTGTATGGGGGTGGGAAGGGAGATCACCAGATGTAATAAGGTTAGTGACTGTTGTGGACACAATGACCCGATGTTCCATGTGGGACCATGGTCCAGGGGAGATAGGAGGAGGTATTTGAGAGCTGGTGCTCAGTCTCCAAGCTCATAGTCTCCCAACCCTGTATAGTTTGCTTTTACCTCTTTCCCAAAATTCACAGGACCTCCTGGGCAGACCCATTGTTTCTGGCTGCCCCACAGAACTCACCTATTCCTACCTCAGAGATAGTAGGAACTGCTGATGCTTTCTGAAGAAGGATCTCGACCTGAAATGTCAGCTTTCCTGCTTGTCTGATGCTGCTTGGCCTGGTGTGTTCATCTTCCTATCTCAATTTTGATTTTGTCATCACCCGTCCAGTCACTTCCCACTTACATCTGTGATTCTTCTGACTCTTTACATCAGTTTCAGAATTTATAGTTTGCGGGTTCTAGCTGCCTTCTCTTTGCCATAGACATGCAATCCCTTTACACATCCATCCCCTTTCAGGGCTCTCCGCTCTTTCTTGGAGAAAAAGACCTGAACCGTCACCATCCATCATCACCCTCCTCTGCCTGGCCAAGCTTGTCCTGAATTTGAATGACTTCTCCTTTAATTCCTCTCCCCTTTTTCACGTCAAAGGGGTGGCCATGGGTACCCAGGTGGCCTCCAGATATGCCTTATTCCAGTCCACAGTGCTTCCTCTGATATATCAATGATATCGCTGGTGCTGCTTCCCTCTCTTGTCCAGAATTGGAAACATTGATCAATTTTACATCCAATTCCTGCCCTCTCTCACCTTTATCTAGTCCATCTTTGGCTCCTCCCTTTATGTATTTGTTTCCATTTCTGGGGGTAGATTGGCCACCAATATCCAGTACAAATCTACTGACTCCCACAGTTTCCCAGGCTATACACCCTCATACCTTGCTTTCTGTAAAGACTCTATTCCATTCTCCCAGCTTTTCTGCCTCCATTGTATCCGCTCCGAAAATTGCAGCTTCTACAAGTGTCCTCTGAAATATCCACTTTATTTCTCAACCAAGGATTCCCCATTACCATGATTGACAGGACCTTCAGCTATATCCAACCCACCTTCTGCCCTCACCCCTTCTCTTCCCTTCCACAACAGTGATGGGGCCCCCCTTGTCCTACATACCTATCAGCTCACCAGCATCCACATCAAAAAGATCATTAGCAGCCATTTTCACCACCTCCAGTGGGATACCAACATCAGACACATATTTCCCTCCCCTCCCTTGTCAGCCTCCAGTAGGGACCCATCCCTCTGGAACACTATGGTCCACTCTTCCTTCACTCATACACACTGCCACAGCCCCATTGCACCTTCATAGAAGGTGTAACACCTACCCCTTTGCTTTGTCCCTCCTCAAGATCCAAGGCCCTAAACATACATTCCAGGACCAACAGTGGTTAACTTATACTTCATTCAATCTAGGCTACAGTATTTGCTGCCCACAATGTGGTCTGCTTGACGTGGGGGAGACGAAATGCAGACTGGGTGACCGCTTTGTAGAACACCTATGTTCTGTTGCAAAAAAGACCCTGAGCTTCTGGATGCCTGCCACTTCAACACATCACTGTGTTCCCTGGCCAACATCTCTGTCTCAAGACTGCTGCAGTGCTCCAGCGAAGCTCAGTGCAAGCTGGACGAACAGCATCCTATTTTCTATTTGGGGACGTTGCAGCCCTTAAGACTCAATATCGAGTTCAATAATTTTAGGGCCTGAGCATCTTCTCTCAAGTCCCTACTCCAACCTCCTCAAACACCACACTTTGTCATCACATGGGCTGCTACTACAAACAACCTATTGTCAGCGACTAGTGATTCCCATGAGCAGCTATTGATTCTCCCAAGCTGGCCATTTCCCATTCCTTTGTCTCCCTAACCGTTTTTCTCTCTCTATGCTTCAACTCCATCTATTGTTTACTCAAACCCCCATCCTCAATCCTATCTTCAGCAGATATACCAACTGTTTCCTCGCTACAATCAAGCCTGAAGAAGAGTCACTGGACCCTGAACATTAACTCTGATTTCTCTCCACAGATCCTGAAAGATGTGTTGACTTTTTCTGGTAATTTCTGTTTTTGTTACTATTACAACAATCATGGAGACTTCAACTAACTGGCGGGCTGGGAAAATCGGGTTGGTAGCAGATCCCAAGAAAAGGAGTCTACAAGATTGGTTTTTTGGAGCTGCTTGTGGTAGAGCCCACTGAGGAACAGGCAATTCTGGATTTGGTCATGTTTAATGATTCATATTTGATTTGGGAGCTGAAGATTAAGGAAACCTGAGGGGACAGTGGTAGAATATGGTAGAATTCACCCTGTAGATTGAGAGGGAGAATCTGGAATCACATCTAATAGTATTACAATTGAGTAAAGGTAACTATAAAGACATGAGGGAGAAGTGGGCCAGAGTTGATTGAAAGGGAAGCCTAGTAGGGAAAGACAGTGGAACACCAAGGGCAAGAATTTGTCATGTTAGTTTGGGAGGCACATTAGTAATGCATCTGAAAGAAAAAGAAACATTCTAAGGGGAGGACAAGGCAACAATGACTGACAAGGGAAGTCAGGGCAGCAAAAAAGCCACAGAAAAGGAATACAATGTGGTGAAGATTAGTGGGAAACCAGAGAAGATGAAAAATGATGGTAAATCAGCTTGTAATATAAAAGAAGATTGCTAGGGTATTTTTAATATATATATTATATATATATATAAAGGTTAAGAAGGAGGCTAGAGTAGACATTGAAATGATGGATAATGAGGCTGGAGGAAATAGTAATGGGGAACAAAGAAATGGTGAAGGAACTGAATAGGTACTTTGCAACAATTTCCACAGTAAGGTTACACCAGTAGCATACCAGAACATCAACAGAGTTAGGAGGCAGAGTGTGAGTGTAGTGGTCATCACTATGGAGGAGCTATTAGGAAAGCTGAAAGGTTTGAAGGTAGATGAATCACCTGGACCAGATGGACCAGCTTTCTGAAGGAGATTAATGGTGTGTGTAGATGGTGTGTGTGAGATTCTGTGTAGATTGATGATGATCTTTCAGGAATCAGTGGTCCCAGGGAGGGTGCCAGAGGACTGGAAAATGGCTGAAACTACACCCCTGTTTAAGGACGGAGTTAGGCAGAAGACAAGAAATTAAATGTTGGTGAGCCTAATCTCAGCTGTTGGTAAGATACTGGAGTCCATTATTAAGGAGGAGATTGCAGAGCACTTGTAAGTACATGGTAAAATATGGCTGAATCAGCACAGCTGCAAGGGGAGGTCATGTCTGATAAACATGTTAGAATTCTTTGAGGAGGCAATGAGCAAGTTAGACAAAGGAGAGCCAGTGGACGTGATGAATTTGGATTTCCAGAGGACCTTTGATAGGGTTCTGCACAAGAGTCTGCTTAATAAGACAAGGCTCCTGGGTGTTAGGGGCAAGATACTGGCACGGATAAGGATTGGCTGGCTGGCAGAAGGCAGAGAATATAGATAAATAGGTCTCATTCAGGAAGGCAGCTGGTGACGAGTGGAATTCCGCAACTACTTGTGTTTTACATCAACACTCCACGTGAGTGAACTGAGGGCTTTGCTGCCTAGATTGCCGATGGTGCAAAGTTAGGCGAGGGACAGGTAGTGTTAAGAAAATAGGAAGGCTGGAGAAGGTCTTGTACAAGCTCAGAGAGTTGACAAAGAAGTGGCAAATGGAGTACAATGCGGAAAGTGTGAAGTTATCCACTTTGGTAGGAAGAATAGAGGCATAGACATTTTTTTAAATGGTGAAATTCTTCAGAAATCTGAAGCACAAATGTACTTTGGAGTCTTTGTTCGGGATTATCTTAAGGTTACTATTTGGGTTCAGTTGGCAGTTGGTGTTCAATTTTAGAGGGCTAGAATCCAACAGCAGAGATGTGCTACTGAGGCTGTTTAAAGCTCTGATCAGAATGAATTTGGAATACTGTGATCAGTTTTGGGCCCTTATATTTCTCAGGAAGGATGTGTTGGCATTGGAGGGGGCCGAGATGAGGTTCACAAAATGACCCTTGCGATGAAGGGCTTATCGTATGAGGAGCATTTGAGGACTTTGGGTCTGTACTCAATGGAGTTTATAAGGATGAGGGTAGATCTCATTGAAACTTACAGAATACTAAGAAGCCTGTTAGACTGGTCAGGGAGAGACTAGTGGGAGAGACTAGTATCTGAGGGCACAGCCTCAGCATGCATGGATCACCTTTTGAATCTAAGTGGAAGAGGAATTCTTCAACCAGAGAGTTGTTATTCTATGGAACTTATTGCCACAGAGGGCTGGAGAGCCTAAGTCACTGACTATATTTTAGACAGTTTTTGATTAATAAGGGGATCAAGGGTTACAGGGAGAGGACAGGAAAATGAGGTTGAAAGACACGTTAGCCATGATCTAATGACAGAATAGACTGATGGGCAGAATGACCTAATTCTCCTTCGACATCTTATGGCCTTATGTGATAAACGTCTGTTGCTTTTCCAATGCTACGATATCCAAAACCAATTTCTTTTACCGGAGATAACATCAACATTGTTGAATTAGGTAAAATTCACTTTTAGAAGCAAATGCATACAGGTAGTTCTCCTATAACGCGATAGTTGCATTCTTGCATAACTTGCGCTATAGAAAACTGCCTTAGAAAATTGCGTAATAGGGAAATCGCTATAGAAAATTGTTATACCTGTACAGAAGAAAGTTCACGTTATCCAAACAGCATCCACTATTCATCAATGACGTTACAACCAATTCGCATTAATGAAATATCACAGCTACAGAAGCTTCCATTGTCGAGGAAGATCTGCCTACTGAGTCAGTATGGGTGGAAATTAGGAGCAGCAAGGGAGTAGTCACCTCGTTAGGGGTTTACTACAGGCCCCCCAATAGCAGCAGGGAGATTGTAGAAAGCATAGGTCGACAGATTTTGGAAAAGTGTGGACGCAGTAGGGTTGTTGTAATGGGTGACTTTAACTTTCCTAATATTGATTGGAACCTCCTTCGAGCAGAAGATTTGAATGGAGCTGTTTTTGTAAGGTGTGTTCAGGAGGGTTTCCTAACGCAGTACGTTGACAGGCCGACGAGGGGAGAGGCCATTCTAGACTTGGTGCTCGGAAACGAGCCGGGGCAGGTATCAGATCTTGTGGTGGGAGAGCATTTTGGTGATAGTGACCATAACACTCTCTCATTCTACATAGCTATGGAGAAGGAGAGGATTAGGCAGAATGGGAGGATATTTAATTGGGGAAGAGGAAACTATGATGCGATTAGACACGAGTTAGGAAGCATGGACTGGGAGCAGTTTTTCCATGGTAAGGGAACTATAGACATGTGGAGATTGTTTAAGGAACAGTTGTTGGGAGTGATGAGTAAATATGTCCCTCTGAGACAGGCAAGACGGGGTAAGATAAAGGAACCTTGGATGACGAGAGCGGTGGAGCTTCTAGTGAAAAGGAAGAAGGTAGCTTACATAAGGTGGAGGAAGCTAGGGTCAAGTTCAGCTAGAGAGGATTACATGCAGGCAAGGAAGGAGCTCAAAAATGGTCTGAGGAGAGCCAGGAGGGGGCACGAGAAAGGCTTGGCAGAAGGAATCCGGGAAAACACAAAGGCATTTTACACTTACGTGAGGAATAAGAGAATGGTCAAAGAAAGAGTAGGGCCGATCAGGGATAGCATAGGGAACTTGTGTGTGGAGCCTGAGGAGGTAGGGGAAGCCCTAAATGAGTTTTTTGCTTCTGTCTTTACGAAAGAAACGACCTGTGTAGTGAATGAAACCTTTGAAGAGCAGGTGTGCATGCTGGAACGGATAGAGATAGAGGAAGCTGATGTACTGAAAATTTTGTCAAACATTAAGATTGACAAGTCGCCAGGCCCGGATCAGATTTGTCCTCGGCTGCTTTGGGAAGCGAGAAATGCAATTGCTTCGCCACTTGCGAAGATCTTTGCATCCTCGCTCTCCACTGGAGTCGTACCTGAGGACTGGAGAGAGGCAAATGTAATTCCTCTCTTCAAGAAAGGAAATAGGGAAATCCCCGGCAATTATAGACCGGTAAGTCTCACGTCTGTCGTCTGCAAGGTGTTAGAAAGGATTCTGAGGGATAAGATTTATGACCATCTGGAAGAGCATGGCTTGATCAAATACAGTCAACACGGCTTTGTGAGGGGTAGGTCATGCCTTACAAACCTTATCGAGTTTTTTGAGGATGTGACTAGTAAGGTTGATGAGGGTCAAGCTGTGGATGTGGTGTATATGGACTTCAGTAAGGCATTTGATAAGGTTCCCCATGGAAGGCTCATTCAGAAGGTCAGGAGGAATGGGATACAGGGGAACTTAGCTGCTTGGATACAGAATTGGCTGGCCAACAGAAGACAGCGAGTGGTAGTAGAAGGAAAATATTCTGCCTGGAAGTCAGTGGTGAGTGGGGTTCCACAGGGCTCTGTCCTTGGGCCTCTACTGTTTGTAATTTTTATTAATGACTTGGACGAGGGAATTGAAGGATGGGTCAGCAAGTTTGCAGACGACACAAAGGTCGGAGGTGTCGTTGACAGTGTAGAGGGCTGTTGTAGGCTGCAGCGGGACATTGACAGGATGCAGAGATGGGCTGAGAGGTGGCAGATGGAGTTCAACCTGGATAAATGCGAAGTGATGCATTTTGGAAGGTCGAATTTGAAAGCTGAGTACAGGATTAAGGATAGGATTCTTGGCAGCGTGGAGGAACAGAGGGATCTTGGTGTGCAGATACATAGATCCCTTAAAATGGCCACCCAAGTGGACAGGGTTGTTAAGAAAGCATATGGTGTTTTGGCTTTCATTAACAGGGGGATTGAGTTTAAGAGTCGTGAGATCTTGTTGCAGCTCTATAAAACTTTGGTTAGACCGCACTTGGAATACTGCGTCCAGTTCTGGGCGCCCTATTATAGGAAAGATGTGGATGCTTTGGAGAGGGTTCAGAGGAGGTTTACCAGGATGCTGCCTGGACTGGAGGGCTTATCTTATGAAGAGAGGTTGACTGAGCTCGGTCTCTTTTCATTGGAGAAAAGGAGGAGGAGAGGGGACCTAATTGAGGTATACAAGATAATGAGAGGCATAGATAGAGTCGATAGCCAGAGACTATTTCCCAGGGCAGAAATGGCTAGCACGAGGGGTCATAGTTTTAAGCTGGTTGGTGGAAAGTATAGAGGGGATGTCAGAGGCAGGTTCTTTACGCAGAGAGTTGTGAGAGCATGGAATGCGTTGCCGGCAGCAGTTGTGGAAGCAAGGTCATTGGGGTCATTTAAGAGACTGCTGGACATGCATATGGTCACAGAAATTTGAGGGTGCATCCATGAGGATCAATGGTCGGCACAACATTGTGGGCTGAAGGGCCTGTTCTGTGCTGTACTGTTCTATGTTCTATGTTCTAAACACGTTATACCAGAACTACCTATTTCAGGGTTCATATGGGTGCTTGGATTGTAATAGCCTAAAAGAGGATCTGTTTGGATTCAATAGCAAAAAAAACTGGCTTCAAAAACATAAAGTTACAATTACCCACAGTACAATTTTCTATTATCTGTACAATTGTATCTCAAATCACACTTTTATGCACCAATAGTCCAATTGCAAACAAAACAATTTTTTATCTATATATTAGTCATAAATTGGATTGAGATTGTTCTTTAGTATCAGAGATAATGGGAGCTGCAGATGCTGGAGAATCCAAGATAATAAAATGTGAGGCTGGATGAACACAGCAGGCCAAGCAGCATCTCAGGAGCGCTCCTGAGATGCTGCTTGGCCCGCTGTGTTCATCCAGACTCACATTTTATTATCCGAGATTGTTCTTTGTTCTTTTTTCTTTCTTACACATGCATTAGGGATCCTGACATTAAAACTGAAAATGTTGCTAATTCGGTGCCGAAAGCATTTGCTACTTAGCTGCTAGAATCATTTTTAGATTTAAAATATCTGTATATCTTTATGATTTGTAATACTGACTTGGTTCCAAACCGAAGGTTCAATCTCACATTGAGCACTAGGTGGCAGGAGGTGCACAACTTTCATGATAATAATGGGTAGTGCTTTATTTCACATTGTTATGAAGAGATGGAGAATCATTTTAATAAAAACCAAAAGAATGGTCACTGGACCTAAAACATTAACTCTGATTTTTTTCTTCACAGATGTCACCAGACCTGCTGAGCTTTTCTGATTTTGTGGAAGAATTGTTTTGTTTGATTTGTACTTTAGAACAACTTAACTAATATTTGACCTCTTACAATATTTTGTGCAGCTTCAGAATAGCATTTAATTTACAGAAAATATCTATTCAATGTTCTGTTATCCTGTAATCATGGCAATGACAAAAGCTGCAAATATCTTGGAAAGGAAATTCTTCAGGTATGTTTCGTCCACAAAAAATAGAATGAATCCAGTCGAGCCATTTACTGTCTCTGGGAACAGTGAGTCTGACTGACAACACCTTCCCCCCGCCATTCAATGATATACCCATTACTAAAGCCCCGCTACCAACATCTTGGGGTTTACCATTGAGCAAAAAGTGAGCTGAACTAGTTGTTTATATATTGTGGCTACAAGATGAATCATATGAGAGATAAATTAATGTATTCTTGATGAAAGATTAATGTTACTTCTAGCATTAGAACAGAGACTTTCCACTCAACCCATTTGGAGATGTCATTACATCTAGCAAGAATACACCATTTCACATTAATTCTAATCAAGTGTCCCCTGTGCCACAATATGGAAAGTGAAAGAAAGATTGGATTAATCAAACAGCTGATGCTATAGCGCCATTGTTCTCTCTTGAATGTAAAGCTGAAATGATACTTTACTCCAATAATAACGCACAGCAATTTATTTCATTCATGAGATCTGAATGTTGTGAGCCTGGCCATCTCATCCTTAACTTTCTTTGAAAGGTGGTCATGGGCAACCTTTTCTAACTGCTACATGTGGAGTATGTTCACGCACGTCATGTTAGGGAGAGAGATCCAGATTTTTTCACTCCACAATGGTAAAGAACCCGGAATACCATTCTAATTCAAGATGATGTGAGATTTGGACGGGATCTGGGACGGGATGGTGTTCCACGGCCTCTGTTCTTGTTATTGTAGGTGGGAAAGATCACTAGTTTGGATGATTGAAGGACTTTTACTCAGTTGCTGCACTGGATCTTGTAGCTGATACACATTATTGCCAGAGAGGGTCGGTGGTGCATGGAGTGACTTTTTAAGATGGCGCTTGGTATGCCAAACAAATGGGATGCTTTATTCTCAACACTGTCAACCTTCTTTAATACTATTGGAATAGCACTTAACCAATACTTAAAGAATACTTCATCAAACTTCTGTCATGTTCTTTATGGCTGGTTGACAGGAGGCACAAGGTGAATTATTCACTGCAGAATTTCCAAAATCTGTAATACTCTGCTGTGTCATTTTTAATATTGTCAGCAACAAAAGCTACTCTTAGTATTCTGCCAACATTTTCAAGGGCAGCGCTTGTTGAACCAGGCATTATCTGCTGAAATGTTACTCCCAATAATGAGAACTTTTAAATGGAAATGATCTGAAGTTGGATCTTGTGGATTTCAAGTGACAGGGCTATTCAATTTTCTTTGGCAGTTTGTTCCATTGGGATGTTAGACATGGGAGAAAGAATGTTGATACACCATTGTAGAAACAAAAGGAGTTTGTCGCTTATGTGAATTTCTACCATTTGTTTTATCATTGCTGGAGATCACTAGGTATTTTTTTCCACTAATTCCCACCAGTCCATTGCATATTCCATAAAACAGTCAGTCTACATTTTCTCCTTCTTTGCTCTGGTGATTGATATTCCATTAATCACAAAATGATGTGCATGAACATACTCCACATGTAGCAGTTAGAGAAGGTTGCTCATGACTGCCTTTCAAAGAAAGTTAAGGATGAGATGGCCAGGCTCATGATATTCAAGTCTCATGAATGAAATAAACTGTCTTGTTATTGGAGTGAAGTTTCATTTTAACTTTACATTCAAGAGAGAACAATGGCGCTATAGCATCAGTTGTTTGATTAATCCAATCTTTCTTTCATATTGTGGCACAGAAGGTACTTGATTAGAATTAATGATTAGAATTACTGTGAAATGGCGTATTCTTGCTAGATGTAATGATGTCTCCGAATGGATTGAGTAGAAAGTCTCTGTTCTTGTGAGAAATAACATCCATCAGAAGCTTCACAATATCAAGCAAACTATCTGGAATGCTCATATCAAAGTACAAATAACATAGAACTGTGAAATAGTGGAACATTGCCACATACCAGGTATAGGCTTGTAGCACATCCACGGGAGGTTACTGAAAATTAGCTGTTTCTTTGAGTATTCTGTGAACAAATTTACAGGACCCTAGAGGTCTGATTTCATCGTTTGTGATTGAATGAATGTGGCTGTGAAAAAAATTAAATAAACTGGAAAAAGAGAAAATCGTCAATGAGAAATGGAAAACGTTCTCCTCATTGTCCTAATTAACTTGTTCATGAAATTTTCTAAATATAAAAAGCACCTCTTTGACCAAACGTTTGGCAATGCAGCGTAACATTCGCCTGTGTGGCTCAGTCTCAAACTTTGTGAAGTGCCTTAGTATATTTTATTACATTAAAAGGTGTATGTATATAAATAAGTCATTGCTGGTGTAAGATATGTCATTTAAAGCCACATATTCCCTTTGCAATGGTTATGATGTTAGTAAGCTCTCTTCCTGTGCGTGCATGTGGTTCTGCCTCTGTTAAAGTAACCTTTTCCATTCCCGCCTCTGTGTTCTAGTTATCAAGCAGCTCAGATGATTGCCCATGATGGATCTATACACATGAAAACAGTTGTTGTGTAGTAATTATGTAAATACATTGACATAGATGCAACAAATTGGTCAGAAGTAGATTTTAGCACAAGTAGGCTTTCTCAAAATATGAGTAATGTAGTCTTTTGCAACACTTCTGTTTTCAGTTTCATTTTATTGTAACTTGTATTGGGGTCCTTAAAAAATACCATTAAAAATGGATGCACAGTTTAGGCAATTACCAAATAATTCTGCTTACATTGTACTTAGCCAAAACATGCATTAAAAAGGTTTTATTTTTGATATAATTACTGAAATGTGATGTTCTAGTGTAATCACTTTCAGCCCACTCTTGTTGTGAAATACACCCAGTATATTCATTTGTCTAAACAGTAACATCAGTTGGCATCGAACCTCCTTTGAGTATCGGAGCTGGGAAGTCGTTTTGAGGCTGTACTGGACATTGGTGAAGCCACTTTTGGGATAATGTGTCCAGTTCCGGTTGCCTAGTTATAGGAAGGACATTATTAAGTTGGAGAGGGTTCAGAATAGATTTACCAGAATGTTACCGGAATGGAAAGTTTGAGTTATAAATAAAGACTGGATAGGCTGGGACTTATTTCACTGTTTGTAAAATAATGAGGGGTATAGATAGAGTAAATGGTAGTCATCTTTTCCCCAAGATCTAAGGGGTACATTTTTAACAGGGGAGGAGAGAGATTCGAAAAAGAGACGAGGGGCAAATATTTTACACGGAGGGTGGTTCGCGTGTGGAATGAACTTCCTGAATAAGTAGTGGATGTGGGTACAATTATAACATTTAAAAGACATTTGGATAAATACAAGAATAGGAAATGTTTGAAGGGATTTGGGCCAGGAGCAGGCAGGTGGAACTAACTTAATTTGAGACTATGTTCAGTCTGGACTTGTTATACCGAAGGGTCTGTTTCCATGCTATATGACTCCATAACTCTATGTGTGTAAGTTATGATATCATAACATTGTAAGTCGTTGGGATTGTAATTATACTTTAAGATATCTGACTCAACAGAACCGAACTATTTGTGGTTTATGTCAAATGGGCTGACATATATAAGTAACCTTGGATTTTACCCATTCAGCTCTGACCTCATTTTAGCCTTGGTTTAAGCATGGACAAAGATCTGAATTCTAGAGGTGAAGTAATAATGGCTACTGTTGATGTCAGGCCACATTTGACTGGCTGTGGGCCAAGGAGCCCCAGCAGAACTCCTAAAAGGCCAGGTAAATAACAATAACACTATAAATAAATGGTTGCAGATGACAGCTCTGCCCTCAAATGCACTGAACCTGCCCAATTAATATACATGAATCCTTTCCCCACCATTTCTAAAATTGACTACTATAAGAATTCTGTAAACCAGAGATGATCACTTTTTGTGAGTTCTTCAATTCAGCATCAAAACCAACCAAGCTTCCATCTTTGTAACATGATAATTGTGCTGGCAGCAAGAAAGCTGCATCTTTCACGTTTAGTTGGAACTAACAGTCTGTAGAACTGTTGATTTAATGTTTCAGCACAACCTTTTATGGCACCGTAGAAAGGAGCTGGAGTAGCAGAAGGTAACACAGTGTGGAGCTGGAGGAATACAGCAAGAGTAGGAAGTTCGACGTTTTGAGTTGGGACCCTTCTTCAAAAGAATGTCTTTGTTATTCTGAGTGTCTCTCAGCTTGAGATGTGACAGCGATGACCATGAATCCATTGTTGATTGTCAGAAAAACACATCTGGCTCACTAAAGTCCTTTAGGGAAGGAAACTGTCATCCTTCCCTGGCCTGGCCTACATATGACTCCAAACCCACAGCAATGACTCTGAATTGCCCTCTTGGCAATTAGGGATGGGCAACAAATGCTGCCTAGCCAGCAAGGCCCTCATCCCATTACTTCCTGAAGTGACTTCTTTGGCTTTGGGACCAATTTGCCATCCATGTGGTGATTTAAACCATGACCAGTAGCAAGCAGCTCGTAATGAACTGGAGTGGAACGGATTTCACTTGTTGGGTTTTAAGAAATCTGTAAAATCCTTACACTTCCCTGGAAATTTTTATGCTCCTTTGATACTTCTGCCTGGTTCAGTTTCCAGTATCAAGCTGAGATGGGCAGTTCATAATGTGAAAGGCTTTTTGAAGCAAACTCACATTTTGCATAAATGTCGATAAGCTTGTATACCCTTGTAAGGTAGCTGAAAATATTTTATCATTGTGCTTAACTCCTACAGTTATACTGTCATAAGCAAAATATCCTTTTTGTTTCTACACAATGAAACAGAAAGGTACTACAGGCAAAAAATGCATTCTAATAAATGAGAATTTTTTTGAGAAATTAGGATCCCATAGGAATTTTTTGTGGCCAAATGCTTATTATTGTTTCATAAATATTGAAGAAAATAAGTTTTATTGATTATTTGACAATTTAAGTGACACAATTTTAAACACTGCAGTTTCTTTTAAGTTCCAGAACAGATGATAACAGATGATAACCTTCAAGCAATATCTGTGCTGTGTCAATTAACATTATGCAGATATTTTTATTCTGAAAAGGTTTTGTGATCGTAGAATTATACAGTGTGGCAGAGGACCTTCAGCCCATCAAGTTTGGACTGACAAAAACTAAAGCTACACCAGTTCCAATTTCCAGCACTTGGCCCATAGCCTTGAAAGTTATGCCATTTCAAGTGCACATCTAGGTACTTTTCAAAAGCCCTGAGGTTTCTTGCCTCAACAACTTTACCAGACTCTGCATTCCAGTTCCCCACTACCCTCTGGGTGAAACATGTTTTTCCTCAAATCTTCTCTAAATCTTCTATTTTTCACCACAAAATTAAGCTCTCTAATTACTGATTCTTCAACTAAGGGAGTCAGTTGCTTCCTGTCCATCCTATCCTTATCTGTCTCAGGTCCTGCCTCACCCTTATCTGCTGTAAAGAAAGCAACCAGAGTTTATCCAACCTCTCTTCATAGCTAAACTGCTTCATCCTAAACAACATCCTGGTCAATCTCCTCTGCAGGCCCTCCAGTGCAATCACATCCTTCCCTTAGTGTAGTAACTGGAACTGCATACAGTACTCCAGCTGTGGCTGAACAAAGTCCAGTTAAGTTCAGACAAGACCTCCCTGCCCTTGTAATTTTTGCTACAACCTAAGACCTTCTTCCGCATTGTCAACCTCCTGGCTAATCTTTGTGTCATCCGCAAACTTATTTATTATGTCTCCCCAAATTCTCTTCTATATATATCATGTGTATATATATGTCACAATACACCACTGGAAATTGGCCACCAACCACGCAAACAGCCTTCTTTCTTTAAACCAATTTTTGATCCAGCTTGCCAAGTTACCATGGATCCCATGTGCTTTTACCTTCTTTATCAGTTTCCCATGTGGGATCTCGTCAAGTGTTTTGCTGAAATCCATAAAAACTACATCAACTGCAGTACCGTTACCTACTTCCCTTTGAGGGATAAAGGTCATCTCCTCAAAAAAAATTCAATCAAAATTGTTAGGCACGACCTCCATCTGCTGAAGCCGTGTTGACTATCCCTGTTCATACCTGGACTCTCTGAGTGGCAATTGATTCTTTCCTTCAGAATTTTCTCTATCACTGATATGAGACTCACTGGTCTGTAACTCCCTGATTTATCTCAACCACCCTTCTTGTAAAATGGAACCACATTTGCTGCCCTCAGTCTTCTGGCACCACATGGAGATTATTTGAGTGTGACTCAAAAAGGTCAATTATTGATGAGGATGAGTTTTTTTTTGGTTTACAAGTATAGGGTACTTTTTTAAATTTAAAAATGTATTTACAAGTGCAAAGTTACCATGTTTTGTTCCAATGTTACTGCTTTAAATGTCGGTGGTAAGCTGAAGTTATGATTATTTTGATTCTTTTTAGATACTGTGAGCTTGTTTTAAATCCTATGATACTTGAGTAAATTTACTGGGTCTTCTTTCTTCCCATTGAATTTTAGCATGAGTAAAAATGCATTTGTCTTGAGTCTGTACAAAGCCTTGCTGGAATTCTCATTATCTCCTACAGGTAACAAATAAGTTGTCCCGCCCCTGAAATTTATAAAGATGTTATAATGTTTTAAATTAGCATGGGGATTTCTATCCACACACAACAACCATTTCATAACCTACATAGACATGTAAGCACAACAGAGACCAAATCACATCTTCTTTGGATGGCCACAGAACCATGGATTCTGCTAGGTTAATGTACATTTTCATCTTTTGTGAACTGAATGTTTTCCATTCGTTATGTGATAAAATTATTGACATTTCCTGTCTGGTTTGTGGACTTTGAACAGAATTGACTGAATTTTGCCAGACATTGGTTAAGGGTCAATTTAAATGAGTTTTATAGACGGTTTAACCTCTGCCAAGATATTTAATGCTATTCTCTGAAACTGACTTCATTAGTTATGCACCGTGCTACTTAAGAAACAAGCTACACAGCTTAGCTTATCCATCCTTGGCCTCATCCCATCTTAGAATCCTATCTAAGGGAGTTTTACTATTTGCTGCATGCCCATTTAGCCCAATAACCTTGTATTCTTCCTCATTTGACTATCAAATACTGGAAAATCTTCAAATGGTTGAAAACATTCACTTTTACTCAGCAACAAAGCAAAGGAAAAAAAATCAAACCAAAGCTTTATTTGGTTCTGGTAACAGCAGGGGCTGCTTGCCTTTCAAGCCACAACAAGCTCACAGTCAATGTGTGAGCATTGCACCAGCTCACATCTTCTCCAATTGGGTGCCCTGCCTGGCTTATCGTGTTTATCAGTGCTGTTTTCTATCATGCAGAACATGACGTTCTTCTTGTTCATTGTCTTCATCTTCCTCAGAAGATTGCTGTCAGTCTCCCAGTCTTCAGAGACCATTACAGTTGGGTAGAGCACAGCTTGCTGTATCAAGTTTACTACAATTTCCCCTGGACCAATAAGTATCCAAATATCATCAGCAGATCTGTCATCTGCTCCATGATGGCTAATGAAAGAATGGCTGCATCACATCTACACTTAACTTCAGTAAGGGCTTTTGTAATAAGAGCCATCAGCCATGGTCACAACCCTTGTCTCCCAGGAACCAGCCTTGTCGGGCATCCAGCCCTTGAAATGAAGGAGGAACCTGAGACTTCTCAAGGATATAGGTGTCATAGGAGCTCCCATGGTCGCTGGTACTGATGATCACAGATGGCCTGTACGTTGATAGAATGGAACTCTTTTCTATTATAGTCATCCATATTATGGAATGGATCTTTCAATGTAATGTGTGTACAGTCTGTAGCACCCTGCCCTGGCAGCATTCAGCTAAGTTACTGAACCCTGCTGCCCGGGCTGCAGCTTTGCACTCATTCAGAACAAAGTGGTAATGATCTGGCACAATTTATATTTGTAAATACCTTATCATATTTGTGGGTTGAGGGTTGTGAGATCCGACACACTTCAAAGCTCATGTCTTCTCTGCCACCTCCCCCCCCCCCCCCTCCGCAACACTCTTATATGTGGAGTTTCTACCCTTCACAATTATTTACCCCTCTACATCCTGGTATGTTGCCTCCAATCCTGACTTGCCAAATTTCTCCAGCACTGTAGTGGTACCTGATAATCCACTTGAAATCTATTGAGCTTGCTCAAAGGAGGCACTGAGACCCATCCCCAAGATTGACTGGCGAGACGACTGATTTGTTTGTAGCTCCCCGACTGGCTTATCAAGACTCCCTGCACTGGTTACACTGGATTTATAGGGCTGATATGGCCCAGCTTCTGGAATGTGGAGATAATGAACGCTTGACCCAGACCAGTCCAAGTGGCTGACCGACAATATTGAAGCATCTGGATTGATAGTGACATTGCCCTTAAATTACTGTGTTGGCACCTTCTGACAGAACACCTTCTGCCTTGCTAAGACTAAAGACTATGCCTCTTAGAGTTTCTGCCATGGCCATTTGGTTCAAGCACATTGAGTGTGTTTGCTGCATTTATTACTGCGCATGCTTCAAATATTATATTAATGTACCACGGAGCCACACAGCAATATGTCTACCACCTTGACTGATCGCTGCCTGGCTTTGTATCTGTGTCAAAAGGAAAGTCAAGACAGAAGTACAGTGAGCCAATTAAACTCTGCCTGAGGGGACAAAACACAAATAGATAAGACATGCACGATAAGGCAGGCAGAGATGTTTTGACAATTGAAGTAAAGGGTCAAAGTGAGTAAAGCATTAACATAGCAAGTGAGGAACCCTGAAATCCACCCTGGTCAAATCCATGATCTGTGTACCCACCCCGTGTCCAACGTGTCCTGGCAGCAGCATTGCAATGAATGGTGCCGATGTGCTCCAAAATGCAGCCTGACGTGCAGAACATGGACGTTGCATTAGAAAGCGGGGAGGCTGGTAAATGCCTGATGCCAGTGTCCATGGACAGAGCAGACTTGGCTGTTGCTACCCATGGATTGGGCACTGTGATATTAGTGACTGCTGCTGAACATGGAGGGGGCCAGAGGAGCAAATGGTAAGTTGGAGTCACCAGGTAACCAGTCTGACTTTCGAGTTGGGAATTGTTGCTAGTATCTATCCAGCAGGTGGGAAAATGGAAAATGGCATATAGGTGAGCTGAGGTTAGATGGTAATGACAGGATAATCCACACAATTGGATGTAAGTGGACCTCTCAACTTGGTTGGATAATCGGCAATTTTGCTCTTGACATGAGAATCTTATTACTGGTGGTCTTACCCTATTTTTCCAACTTTCTTGCCAATGATATTCAAGGACTGGGAAGATTTGACCTGATGGGTGTTTCCCTTTTTGAAACAATGTGAAATTTCTAAGGACACAAAGACATTTAGCATTATTTCTACCTGGAATGAAAATTGTTTCATAAAAAATGATGGGCTAAAGTGTTATCAGCAATTTTTTTAACCAGCATTTTCCAATTCTGTGGATTACAAAAAGAAACCAATTTACAATTAAATAGTGCATTATGACATGCTGATGAAACCTTTTAATGGGAGCAGCTAAAACAGCAAATTATTCAATTTATCTCGTTGTTTTGGTTAATCAGAGACAAGATCCTATGGGGAGTTAATTGGTGCCTGCGGTAGTGTTCTTTATAAATGACTATTCTCATTGACAGGATGCCATTACCTGGCGTGCACTGAATTATCAAGCATGTGTCTTCATTGTTAGTGTTCCAAAAAAAGCCTCTAATTTCATTCTTGTGTTCAATTGCTTTGCATTTAGAAAACTGCATTTACATTCCAGTCTCCAAGGGAGTTTGTAACTTGTAGTATGCAAACAGAAGCTTTCTGTAAATGCATTGTGCATTCAGGCAGTGGGGCTCATAGGCTTTTGAAGAACTACATTCATTTATCAATCTTTGGCCTTTGAGATTTGGAATACATGTTACATGATGGAGTAAATGCTGGTTGTAAGGCAATATTTTCATAAGCATGAGGAAAATATAATGATAATACTTGAACTTGTGAACTGTTTCTACCACTAGTCTATCAATTAGATGAACTACTGTATATTTCAAACAAGGCATCTATTTATGTTGTATTCATAAAACCTCATAATTCCTACCTGATATATCACACCTGAGGAAAGCTGGCCAAGAATGGGATCATGTTAGGATCGGAAAATAATATAAGTGACCGGGCTTTAACCATCACACCAATTGGCAACAGCCTGGAAAAGTTCCACCAATATGAAATCCCATCATATATTTCTTGAAGTAGCTAAACCAACTATCAACCAAGATCAAGTAGGCCACAAATGCGCCACTTACAGCAACGTTACCTCTCAATTTCTTTATCTTGAACAGGTAACAGATGCATCTGAGGTCAATTTTCTTCTTGGTATGGGCAGATTATGTTTTAAAAGTCACCAAACTTTCACCAAGTTGTGAGCTGCCTACTTATTTCGATCCATGGTACAATCCAGATTGATATGTTGCACTATATGCATGCACCTCATGGAAGCTAAGCTATTTTCCCTCCTCACTGGTCCTCCTCAAACTCCACACACCCTGATCCCAATTTACTGTTTCAATGAAAGGTCAGATTATACTCCTACTTGTCCCATGTCTGAACACTCCCAGTGACCCTAGTCTTGCTCCATTATCACTGATTTGATTCTGTTTCTCTCCTGTCATATTCCATTTGTGTTTTTTTTGTTAGCTGTCTACTTCTGGTCCCTTGTGGTATTTGCCACCTCTACTGGTATGCGAAATTGGTTGTTTCAGCTGGTTTACTGCCACCAAACTTGCGTTTTATTGCTTTTTCTACAGAATAGGCCCTGTTCCTCAGTAACAAGAAGTTTTATTATATGACAGCAATAGATGTAATTACGTTTGGTCCGGCATACTTACTAGGACCTTTGGGAGCTTGTACAGATATATTGGCTTCTTCTGAAAAGTAAAGTAGAATTTTTTGCTTCAAGCAACAGCCTATGTGTAACATCAGGAGAATGGATGGAGCCAATGTAACATCAACATCAACATTTTAAGAGCCATCACCTTATTCAACACTGTTTCCCCTCTCCTCATGTGTCCTACAGTGAGATTTTCTGGCACAAGAGCAATGTTTTTTGGAGAGTGAATAAAATGTGAGATGAATGAAAAGAATGCACACAGGTTGAAAACTTGGAACTAGATCACAAACCTTAAAACATTTATGCAGCTTACCAAACAGTGAAATAAAACTCTCATAATATGGTCTTTTCTACTTTATCTATGAATCTATTGATATGTAAAGCTCTGGCTGCCTCAACCAAAATGCACTCATTATTCTTATCTTCACTTTTGCTGTGTGCCAACTTGTTCTGCATAGAGGTAAAGGGAAAGATTGAGTGTTTAATGGGAATGGGTGTAGCAGAACTTTGTGAGCGTCCAAAACTCTATGAGGTGGTGAGCTACCCCAATAAGTGACCAGAATGTGCAGTGCCCACAAAGAATTAGAGATTTGAGAGGATGAGATGAGTGTGAGCCCTTGAGCGCATCATGTTTGTGATACTGAGGCTTGTAGGATATATCAGACATGTCTGGCAGCCAGAGTTAAACTGAATGATGCCCCCTTGATTGTGAAGTAGCACAAGGAAAATGGTGCCACTCACCCTTGTAGAGTGCAGCAAGATTATTCATTTTTTTATGCGGCACTGTTTGCTGTTCATTTTGTGTAGGCCATTGACACTTGCGCTGCTATTTTCTTCTGGCCTAGACCGGTCTAATGAGGTGGCCTTTTGGTGCCATTCCCAGCAAACAGGATAGCCCTTCTGGGACCTGCTGGCATTTCTGGGCTTAAGGAGGTGATCACTGTATCTGTCTCACAGTATACAGACACTTTTCTTTGTATTTAGCCACTTAAGCTATTGACCAATGGTTATGATACAATTGAAGGCTGTCAAACTTAAATGGTTGGACATCTAGTTAGTAAAATTAAGTGAAGTCAACAGCTGGGGTTCAATTCCTGCACTGGCTGAAGTTACCAGGAGGGCCCACTCTTCTGAACACTACCCTTTACCTGAGGTTTGGTAACCCTCAGATTAAACTCACCACCAGCTGTCTCTTTCTAATTCAGGAGCAGCTGTATGAAACTATGAGGACTTCACCTCTGAAGCCAGTGATATTTCATTTAATCTCACACAGTCCTGCTCTGTGTTTTGCATTTTAACAAACGTATGTGTATATAAATGATAGTCCCCATGTAAAATATATTTCTCAGACACAGCAAGTTAGAATGCCCCCAAGGTTGATAACAAATATGGTTATGCAGCAAATAGAATCAGGTATTGCAATCTATTTCAATCTTCAAAATCATTTTTCCAATTTCCGGTTATGCCGTCTGAACAGAGTAAATGCGATAGAAGTTCATATTAAATTTGTTGATGAAGTTCAGCAGAGTTTATGCCCTTGTTACTTTTGCTTTACCAACCATTTTGCATTTTTGCTTTACTTAGCATATAAAATACCTTAATATCAATTTTACAATCTTGTCTTTGGATGTATCCAATCCAAATTACTATATTAACCATACTCACGTCACTGTTATAAATGGAACAGAAAAAAATACTGAGAATGTACTGTGTTGCTCGTTACCATTCATCTAAACTGATGTTGGAACAATGATACATTAAATAGTGATCTCTAAAATCACATAAGTACCATTACAAGGTTGAGAATTGCAAGGAGTCGTTTATGTTATTCTTATCATAATTGATGTGTCAAAATACCTCTGCCTAAGTTGCATTTTGCTCAGTGAATTTTCACAGCCGTTGAAGTATTTGAAGTGTGATACTGCTGTAATATAGGGAAATTCAGCACCATTGACTCCGTGCCCATCAATTTTAAATTCTCATCCTGATTCAAATCCCTCCATGGCAGGTGCCTCGCAATCACTGCAACCTCCTTCAGCTCTATTATCATCCTCCAATTCTGTTTTCAACCAACTCTCATCTCTTGTGCAATGTCCCAGTTCTGCCTATCCTTGGCTATTTTTCCTTCAACTGTCTAGCCTCTATGCTTCAAATTCCATCCTGAAATCTCTACACCTCTCTATCTTGCTCAGCTTCTGTTAAGGGCTTTCCATTCCTGGAAAGGATTGGGTAAATTCCCTTATTAATCAGTCACAGAGGCTGCACTTCAGAAAGTGATTAGATTTGCTTTTAAATGTAATTTTTATGCATATAATGTGATACAATTTATCCTCTAATCCATTCATTGACACCAGGAATTAATTAAATGACACACTGTTGTAAATGGACACTGTACTTTAAGACACTGTACTTGCTTAAAACTTGACTTTTTGATCAAACCTTGGTTGCTTGCCCAATCTATTCTTCTTTGGCTTGGTGTTTGATTTTAACTGTCTATACTTCTGTGAAGTATTTTGAGTCCTTTGGGTTATTTTACTATGGTTAAGGCACCATATGAATGTAAGTCATTTTTGTTAAATACACACAAGTAAAAATTCAGTCAGGATTGTGATTTCTCTAAAGGAATGATAATGTTACAGGAGGTACTCCTGCAAGCTCTGGTATGCCTTTGACAATGTAAAATAAAAATGGTAGTGTTCACTGCTTCAGATCTTAATCATCACACAACTTTTTAGCATCTCATTAATCCCATAGGCTATATTCCTAAAAGCTTTACAGTTGTAAGCTGTTAACTGTCAGTGATATCTTCCAATAATTATGCATTTCTTGGCATTAGCCTATCAAAGTCTTCCGTCTCTGCTTGTTTGTGAGAGAATGCTGTGGCAGTTCACTGCGAAATTTAATTGGTCTATGCTTCACGGAAGAGAGCCCTCTGCATTTACTTAAAATTGAGTAGTCTGCAAAGCATCTGCATGTGTGGGCTCAAAACAACCGATCCATTGAAAAGAAATTTGCACAAGTAACACCAGAGCTGTTTGTTTAGGAATATAATTTTCTAACATGGAACTGTAGAGTTCAAAATGAGAGAAACAAAACACTCATAGAACCTAAAGCACATTCTAATGTTAATGTGAGCAACTGCATCAGATGCCCACTTCATCAACATTATTATCATCATCTTGTGATGAATATGATCAGTTATAATTATTTCAATTTTATGCAGTAGTCATTACTTGATTAGATATCCTTTTGCAAAATAAATCCCCACATGATGAAATGCTTTAAAAATTCAGATACCCTAGTGTTAGAAACACTGATTGAACCTTGGTTATTACGGAATGGAGTGCACTTTAGTACACCATATTCCAGCTGTGCCCTGGCATTACTTTATAGTGCATCAAAGCAGTATAGTTGCTTGTTGTCAGCTGACCTGAAAGCTGATCTGGATTGGAAATCTGTGCTTGCAGCTGCAATGTAGGCTGGTTTCAGGGACAAGGTTCCAGTGTCTCTCAGACATAGCATGAGCATTGAAAAAGTAATCCTGTAGGCTTCAGGATGCAGATATGGGTTGCACTGCCAGCATTGTTCTGCTTGAAGCCTTTCGTTCCGTGGTTCATAGGAACTGTGCACATATCTGCACCCGGCACCAGGAGCAATTGTCACTTGAATTTTTGCCACTGGATGAATCTGACGGAATGAGCAGACCCAGAACTCTTCTAATTATGGTAGCGTAACCTTTTATGTATTATTAATTTTAAAATCTTTGAAATATTGTTCTTATTTTGACTTTTGTACAAACAAGAAAAATCTCACAATCTTAATGTTATCATGAAAAGTCAAAGCCAGTATTAAATTATGTTTTATTTTGAGCAGCAGATAAACTGAGTTCTAGTGCTACAGTATATTACATTATAAATCGATGCAAATGGAAAGCTGAAGTCTTTCATTTTCTTCAGTTTTACAGTAAATAAAATGGTACAAAGGGAAATCATGTTGTATCATTATCCAACAGCGTTTCAGAGTGCCTGTGAGGAAAAAAATCACTACGTTGTATCTGTTTTCTTTTACTTTTGTTCTTATAATCAATTTGTTTATGGTCTTAATTCATTGAAAAAGAATTCACCTATCTTTTACCATTATTCACACATGTTTTGATGTCAAATTATGTGATACGCTTTAAACTATATTGTGATGGTCAACTTATGTATTTTGTTACATTGTGGCAAAACAATGGCATTGGAGTACTCAGTGGATCATTCTGATAGAAATGAAGAATTTCTTGTAAATATTTCTCATCTCTCCGGACTGTATGCCTAAAATATTTTTGAGATCATTTGATTAAGGCAACCCAATATTCACTGAAGGAGGTAGAAACATAAATCTTTTTGTACTTTGATGTGTTTGTGATATTCACCATGTAATGATTAATGTCATTAGTCTGTTTAAAGTCATTGGAGCCATTAAATCTTTTTGTTAGAGTGCGGTGGTAGAAAAGACAGTAAGGACGTATTGTGCTTGGATCTATTAACCAGTTGTGTTATATAACAGCTGTTAACCCATGCGAAACATCAACTTTCCTTATTCCAAGGCATAGCCATCTTGAACATTCAGTGTCCAATTCACACTCTCTTGAGTTTAGGTCAAGCATCCTTAGACTTAGCCAAGTGCTGGGTGACCTCGTGGCTAATTGTAAATTTAGGTCAGCTACTCTGCTTGAATCCAACCTGGATGGCTCCTTTCTTATGGTCCTGTCTAGTCTGTTGAACACTTGAATGCTGCACAGACCATATATGTGAAATAATTGCCATATGTTTTGGCAGTTTGCCCTATGAACTATGAAGACTGTGTTAAGACATGGCCATTGGATATATTGAAGAAAAATCCACAAATTCCATTTCTTGAGTCAGGTTACTGACGGTATAGAAGAAGCCACCACGAGTTTAGGCAGAATGAAGGTCAATGAAGGGCTTAAAAATACCTCACCAATAATTTTGGCAGATTTGACCTCTGTTTTCCCTACTTAGAATTAAAAAAGTGCCACTTAGAGTTTCTTTTCTTTAGGCTGGGAGGTTACCTTTGTTTCCTCAATATAAAAAGAGGCATCTTCTCCCAAAATATACATAACTCTGTCCTTGGGACTTAAGATGGGATCAAAATGAAAATCAATATGTAAGGGGAACTTCCATCCTTCTTGTAATACACAAAGTTTGGCTGAAAGGCAACAAGAAACTAATAATGTACCTTCAGAAACATTTAAGATTTTGGGAGTGTTTTCTCTCTGTCGTGGATGTATGTGCTTAATATTGTGTCGGCTAATGTTAAAAGAAATCTACTTAATTAGTAATAAGCATAACACAATTTTCACAGGGATAATTGTTGACAGAAATAAATGCGTGCTAGGATTACATTATGCAAAGGATGCTGAACTGTGAAAACCTAATAAAAGAGAAGTTAAAGATAGATAGAGATGTGGCACTACTTCTGGAGTTGATTTCTTAAGAGGAGAAATTTAAGGCTGTAGTTCTATTGAACTATTAGTCCGACACTGTAAGATATAAGACCAGAGTTATACTGCTCGGCTGCAACTCTCACTATTTTCTAGGACAGAACTTTGCATACACATGGCTGCAGCACTTGGCTTTGTCATGGACTGCAAGCAGTTTAGAATCTTACTCCTATGATTTTTTTCATAACTGATAAGTTCTTCATAACAGTGAAAGTTATATTTGCAGCCTGACAGATTAATGGAGATAGCATGTGACTTTGCAAGTTACTGTTCTCACACAGAGCAAACATTCAGGATCCTATGACCTATTTGATAAATTACTTGGATTGGATTGGCTGAGCTTGGTTTATGGACTGATACTGGAACTCAAGAGTTACTAGTTTATTTAGTGATATGTCTAAATATACCCTTTGTAGCTAATTTATGCTAAAACATTTGCTGCAAGATCTGTTTCTTGTAAAAAAAATTATCATAGGGAACAAAGCACTGAAATATGTTAATCCCTTATGCAAGAGGAGAGTTTCAGAAGTGTTTTTATTTGTATCGCTCTTTTCACATCCTTGTGGTATTTCAAAGTGGCTAACAGTCAAGCTTTATATTGGAAGTGTCGCCTGTATGCGATGTAGATGAACAGGACATCCAATTTCATTTCAAAGACTCTTCCTTCTACAGATTATCAAGGCTTTCTACATTCAGTTTGCTGGAATTGGATTTCATAGCTTGACTGTAGGTTTATTGATCTACATTTTCCCGGGTGTATGCTGTGATCGGTTTGACTCTAGAGTGCAGCTGACAGCAGGAGGACTTCCCACTAAGTTGGCAATGACCAAAGTCATTTTATATATGAGAGATAATGGGAACTGCAGATGCTGGAGAAACCAAGATAATAAAATGTGAGGCTGGATGAACACAGCAGGCCAAGCAGCATCTCAGGAGCACAAAAGCTGACGTTTCAGGCCTAGACCCTTCATCAGAGAGGGGGATGGGGAGAGGGAACTGGAATAAATAGGGAGAGAGGGGGAGGCGGACCAAAGATGGAGAGAAAAGAAGATAGGTGGAGAGAGTATAGGTGGGGAGGTAGGGAGGGGATAGGTCAGTCCAGGGAAGACGGACAGGTCAAGGAGGTGGGATGAGGTTAGTAGGTAGATGGGGGTGCGGCTTGGGGTGGGAGGAAGGGATGGGTGAGAGGAAGAACAAGTTAGGGAGGCAGAGACAGGTTGGACTGGTTTTGGGATGCAGTGGGTGGAGGGGAAGAGCTGGGCTGGTTGTGTGGTGCAGTGGGGGGAGGGGACGAACTGGGCTGGTTTAGGGATGCAGTAGGGGAAGGGGAGGTTTTGAAACTGGTGAAGTCCACATTGATACCATTAGGCTGCAGGGTTCCCAGGCGGAATATGAGTTGCTGTTCCTGCAACCTACGGGTGGCATCATTGTGGCACTGCAGGAGGCCCATGATGGACATGTCATCTAAAGAATGGGAGGGGGAGTGGAAATGGTTTGCGACTGGGAGGTGCAGTTGTTTGTTGCGAACTGAGCGGAGGCGTTCTGCAAAGCGGTCTCCAAGCCTCCGCTTGGTTTCCCCAATGTAGAGGAAGCCACACCGGGTACAGTGGATGCAGTATACCACATTGGCAGATGTGCAGGTGAACCTCTGCTTAATGTGGAAAGTCATCTTGGGGCCTGGGATAGGGGTGAGGGAGGAGTTGTGGGGGCAAGTGTAGCATTTCCTGCGGTTGCAGGGGAAGGTGCCGGGTGTGGTGGGGTTGGAGGGCAGTGTGGAGCGAACAAGGGAGTCATGGAGAGAGTGGTCTGGATGAACACAGCAGGCCAAGCAGCATCTCAGGAGCACAAAAGCTGACATTTCGGGCCTAGACCCTTCATCAGAGAGGGGAATGGGGTGAGGGTTCTGGAATAAATAGGGAGAGAGGGGGAGGCGGACCGAAGATGGAGAGAAAAGAAGATAGGTGGAGAGAGTATAGGTGGGGAGGTAGGGAGGGGATAGGTCAGTCCAGGGAAGACGGACAGGTCAAGGAGGTGGGATGAGGTTAGTACGTAGATGGAGGTGCGGCTTGGGGTGGGAGGAAGGGATGGGTGAGAGGAAGAACAGGTTAGGGAGGTTACGGAGACCACTCTCTCCGTGAATCCCTTGCTCGCTCCACACTGCCCTCCAACCCCACCACACCCGGCACCTTCCCCTGCAACCGCAGGAAATGCTACACTTGCCCCCACACCTCCTCCCTCACCCCTATCCCAGGCCCCAAGATGACATTCCACATTAAGCAGAGGTTCACCTGCACATCTGCCAATGCGGTATACTGCATCCACTGTACCCGGTGTGGCTTCCTCTACATTGGGGAAACCAAGCGGAGGCTTGGAGACCACTTTGCAGAACACCTCCGCTCAGTTCGCAACAAACAACTGCACCTCCCAGTCGCAAACCATTTCCACTCCCCCTCCCATTCTTTAGATGACATGTCCATCATGGGCCTCCTGCAGTGCCACAATGATGCCACCCGAAGGTTGCAGGAACAGCAACTCATATTCCGCCTGGGAACCCTGCAGCCTAATGGTATCAATGTGGACTTCACCAGTTTCAAAATCTCCCCTTCCCCAACTGCATCCCTAAACCAGCCCAGTTCGTCCCCTCCCCCCACTGCACCACACAACCAGCCCAGCTCTTCCCCTCCACCCACTGCATCCCAAAACCAGTCCAACCTGTCTCTGCCTCCCTAACCGGTTCTTCCTCTCACCCATCCCTTCCTCCCACCCCAAGCCGCACCCCCATCTACCTACTAACCTCATCCCACCTCCTTGACCTGTCCGTCTTCCCTGGACTGACCTATCCCCTCCCTACCTCCCCACCTACACTCTCTCCACCTATCTTCTTTTCTCTCCATCTTCGGTCCGCCTCCCCCTCTCTCCCTATTTATCCCAGAACCCTCACCCCATCCCCCTCTCTGATGAAGGGTCTAGGCCCGAAACGTCAGCTTTTGTGCTCCTGAGATGCTGCTTGGCCTGCTGTGTTCATCCAGCCTCACATTTTATCATTTTATATATGATCCTGAGCAGTATTTATTTTAGAGCAGAAAAGGCATTTTTGTTTTCCATTGTGCTTTGTAGTCACCATGCAAACATTTTTTTTGTATTAATTAATATATTTATTTCAATTCTGGATAAATTTGTGTATTTTGTTTCTGAGGCTTGTGTCAAATCTACTCCAGAGCCATGTGAAAAATGTTTCCTGGATTTAAACACTGAATGTGTTGCTGAAATGAACCTGAATGAATTCCTCATGTGCATGAGCCACACCACTAAAATATAGTTTGGTACTAATTTTGACTTCATATTAATTGTCACTAAAACAGCAAACTCCTTGGACAGGTCACAGGCTCTTGTAACTCTGTCTCCCAGAGGGACACTACAATTTTACTTGTTTTGTGGTTAATGTGATAAATAATGCAAAATCTACAGAAATGTAAAATGCTCATTTGCATCCACAAAAGCAACAACTATTCTGTCCCTGAACAGACGGAAAGCTGGTTTGTTTTTCAAATCAATGCTCCTTTGGTTATTATGCATGTCTCAGTGCTTCAAACATTTTTCTTCCGATTTTGAAATGTACTGTATTTCCCTTCAGTGAATGTTTATGACCAGCTGAAATGTTCTGTGAGTTTTGACAATTCAAAGTATAGACTGTTACATTTGGTGTGATCACATCTTCTGAAGAAAGTGAATGTGTGACAAGTCTGCATTTCTGCAGAAATTTACACTTGTCTTTTCAGGTAATCTTTGGATAAAGGAAAAAGCAATTGACAAAAGTGCGCATAGTTTGTGCAAGATAAAAAGATGTATTACAAATATGTGAACAAGTTTGAAGAGACAATTTTATTATAAGTAACTGGCTCTAACAGTGTTCATCACTGTGTCGATCAACAAAGAATCTGAAAAATGTCTCACCTGGAATAACGTTGTTCCAGTTTTGATGTATAGAAACATAGAGGTTTACCAGCACAGAAGGAGACCATTCAAACTATCATGTGTGAATTGACATAAAAACAACATGCTGGAGAAACTCAGCAGGTCTGGCAGTATGTGTGGAGAGAGAAGCAAAGTTAAAGTTTTAAGTCCAAACATTTCTGAGGAACTGAACTGGCTGCTGAAACAATCTGCAACTAATCAGTGTCTCTGAGCTAGATTTTATGTGTGATCACCTGGTGTTTTTCAGTGGGAAGGGGGCAATTAAAATAAGTCAGGTGGCTATCTCACCAGCTTTTCATCCATGTCCATCATACAACAGATGGGCAGGTCCTAAAATCGACTGTCCCTTGCTGTTCTAATGGTAATTAAATGCCAATTAGGCTTGTTAACAAGCTTATTCACTTGAATAATGCACTGATCATTTCCATAACATGGCAGAATGTGGCAGGCAAATTTTAAAGGATTACAGGGACAAAGTCAGAAAATAAAAGGCACTTCAGTCAGTATGTGCTGTTATGTTTTGTGGCATCCTGCTTTCAACATTGCCTGCCTGATTAACTTGGCTCCCTACATCACTCACCTTCCTCCTTGTTCTTCAGAAACAATAAAATTACCACCATACATGGAGATATAGCTTAACATGAAGTATCACCTCAGGAAGTGTCTGAATGAAAAATCAGAGAGTAAATACGAAAAAGAAATTACAGAAGAGGTAGTTGAAGTTCTTCTATTATATTTAATACAGTGGTGATTTTATACCAGAGAATAACATTTGTTTAAATCCCCCAGATTTACCTTTTCATGGCAGCCATGATATTCTTTGAACATCTTCCTGAAGTCTTGAACAATGGAGCTGCTGAGGCTGATTGGATTGACTGGCAGCTCCTGAGGTTGGGAATTGGTCCTGACTGAGAGGCAGTAGTCCCACCATTAGCCAATTTAGTTTGCCCTTAGCACGTTTGTAGTTTGGGCTTGCAAGGAGCCCAGGGTTGTGAGCTTCTAAATTCCGTAAAATACAGCCCTCTGGTTCTTCCCTGACTTAGCAACCCTGCTTCATTAACATAGGGTTTGCAAAGGTCACTATTTTGAGTAAACCAATGCTGATACAAGACTTACGTGCTTTCTCACTAAAGGGGTAACACCAGCCCGTTGCTACATTGAACAGATGCAAATATTCCCATGGTCACCTTTTTGAAAGCAAAAACAAAGGGATTCAATTATTCACTCTCTATTCTCTGATATAAAAGCCATTGTACTTAATATTAACTGGCGAATTCAATTAACTTTTCTGAAGGTGATGAACCATGTTAAACTTTATGTGAGATAATAAAGTGTGGAGCTGGATTAACACAGCAGGCCAAGCAGCAGCTCAGGAGCACAAAAGCTGACGTTTCGGGCCTAGACCTTCATCAGAGAGGGGGATGGGGTGAGGGTTCTGGAATAAATAGGGAGAGAGGGGGAGGCAGACCAAAGATGGAGAGAAAAGAAGATAGGTGGAGAGGAGAGTATAGGTGGGGAGGTAGGGAGGGGATAGGTCAGTCCAGGGAAGACGGACAGGTCAAGAAGGTGGGATGAGGTTGGTAGGTAGGAGATGGAGGTACGGCTTGGGGTGGGAGGAGGGGATGAGTGAGAGGAAGAACAGGTTAGGGAGGCAGAGACAGGCCGGGCTGGTTGTGTTATGCAGTGGGGGAAAGGGATGAACTGGGCTGGTTTTAGGATGCGGTGGGGGAAGGGGAGATTTTGAAGCTGGAGAAGTCCACATTGATACCATTGGGCTGCAGAGTTCCCAAGCGGAATATGAGTTGCTGTTCCTGCAACCTTCTGGTGGCATCATTATGGCACTGCAGGAGACCCATGATAGACATGTCATCTGAGGAATGGGAGGGGAAGTTAAAATGGTTCGCAACTGGGAGGTGCAGTTGTTTATTGTGAACTGAGCAGAGGTGTTCTGCAAAGCGGTCTCCAAGCCTGCGCTTGGTTTCCCCAATGTAGAGGAGGCCACACCAGGTACAATGGGTACAGTATGTGTGGTGAACAGTATGTGTGGGCCAGATGTGCAGGTGAACATCTGCTTAATATGGAACATCATCTTGGGGCCTGGGATTGTATTGAACAGGAGTTTGGCAGTTGAAGACTCAGCCTCTGTGAAAGGAATATAGAGGAAACTAGAGATGTGGGCTTATGGGATATTGAGATAGAGGAATTTGCCAACTTAGTGTTTTGAGATTGGTCAAATACATTTAAGTGTGAGAAAGTTTATATTGCAGAGTTGGAAGGAAGAAGGCTGAGAGACATCACATTGGGTTACAGGAAAATAATATTCTCTCAGTATATTGAATATTTCTTTGAAGTCTGCTTTGTTGACAATCCTGATATAACACTCACTGAAGCATCAATTGAGTCATTTAAGTGGGTCGGGATGGTCTGGTATGATACATCAGTTGTTATATCAAGTAGTCCTTTTGATGTGGAGCAACTTTGTGTTCTGCATTTACCATTGAGAAGCATGGCAATATTCAAAACTCTGCTTTAAGACGTTTATTCATGTTCTGCTGGTCCTAGCAGCAGTGGCAGCGACAGCCATAATGTCAACTCAAAATCCACACATGTGATATGATTGGCACATGTTAACATGAGGGTTCATGTTATAGGTAGTCAAAGAGTATGAGTGGGTGGGTGGGTGATAAATTATAACAGTTGGTGAGATTACTTTGTATCATATTTGTACAAAAATGGTATCAGAATAAGGAATAGAATGTATGCCTACTTGGAAGAACTCTCAATTATGGGAGACAGATAACACATGCAAATCCTTGTACATTTAGCTCAGGTGCAATGTGACCCACTGAATGGGATCTTCCTAGTGTCTGAATGATATCGGCAATGGTGAGAAAGTTGGGAGGAATGTGTGAGAGCAGCAGTAAGGGGATTCCCAGCGTCAAGAGCAAAAGATCCCTTTTTCCAATTAAGTAGTGAACAGTGAGATGAGATGCTTGCTAATGAGCAGTGAAAGATCGACTTACATCTGTAACATGCATTAACATTCTCATTGTTAAGTCAGGCAACATCATAGAAGTGGTATTTCTCATTCTCCCACCTGCGTAGAAATCTTGAGGTGCAGCCTCAACTACATTCTGACCAGTTGTACCAAGACTTCTCTGTTTTTAAGCTCCAGCTCCCTTTCCAAGAAATACAAAATTTTATTGGCCTTCCCAATTCCCTGCATGCTGATGTTTTAAGATCAAGAACATCCAAATCCTTCTGTAATGCACTGGTTTGGGGTGTCTCTCCATTTAAATCATATTCCCATCATATTCATATGACTGATCGTGGCGAACCACTGGCCTGGAATCAGACCTGTCCCCAACTGTGGTTGTACTCCTTGATTGACTACAATCCATCTTGGCCCCCGTAAGGATGGGTCCCCTTTGACTTTCAGAGGTGTCTGTTTGTTTGAAGCATATGCTGTGCTGACTGTATAAGCTGCAGGTAGAAGCTATAGGTGGGATATTAATGTAGCATGTTTCTGTACAGCAACATGCTCATCCCTTGACTGTTCAGTGTCCCAAACTGTGATGCGTTGCTGCCTCTTGGTATGCATGAAGAAACAATACTAGCCACAGAGGCTGAAAATCTTGAAGTAAATCCAACAGAGTTTGGCAGAAGCAAATCTTAGATGCCCTGAGTGCCAAAGTGAAGTACTGAACTGGTGTGAGAGTTGATTCGACTGCATGCACGAAAATGCTGGTGGTTTGCTGTCGCTGATTTACATTGATGAGGATTGGAGGAAGACAGTGTCATTGGAGCATGTGGGGACACTGTAGCGAAGATAGAATTGGATGAAGATCCCAAGAAACAAACATTGAGCTGCTGCTATCATATTACTGTTGTAATGTTCATGTCAGGAACTCACATTATATACTTTCTTGAAGAAGGAGAGGAGAATTGAAAGTTGTATGGAAATTAAATGAATTTGGCTATTAGTGACACACTAACACACAGAAATGAAGTAGCTGCCATTCATTAACAAGGTTCTGAACTTGTGATTAAACCTTCAGAAGAAAATACATTGCTTGGCATTTTGATTTGTACACTGTGTTTTCCCACATTTCCCACCAGTGCCCACGTCACTTAAAGGACCAGAAGATCATAAACAAAGTTGCTGGAAAAGCTCAGCAGGTCTGTCAGCATCTATGAAGGATAAAACAGAGTTAACATTTCGGGTCCGGTGACCCTTCCTCTGAGGAATTCCATCAATTTTGTTTTTGTTCCTCATTTACAGCATCCACAGTTCTTTTGGTTTTTATTTGACCAGAACATCATATTTATTTGCAAATACTTATTGCATTCTGGTTTCAACATTGTAATAGACTGACAACATAAATTTGTGATGAGGCTATTCTATATTCCTAAATTTCTTCCATGTAAAAAAGATCTTCTATCTTTCCATTTAGCTGTTCAATTGCCTCCTTGGATACGACTTCTAATTCTCTTCCCTGCAGCAAGAATGATGGTTGGCAGGAATTAAATTCATTCAAGTCCACTTCCTGGCTGAGGCCCCAGTGACCTTTTAGCTTACCAGTTGGCTAATGCCCTTGTTGCAGACAGACAGGGCCTGATTGAAAATTGTTTTAGTATTCTGGGATGCATACAGTTCAGGTCTGGTAACGCTTCTACTTTTAGCTCCTTTTCTTATACAGGTCCGTCTTAAATTAAGAAAGAAAGCTTGCATTTATGCAGCAGATTATTGCACCAAGGATGCCCAAAGCTCATCACAACCAGTTAATTAGATCCTGGTGTACTTGATCATTATTGTTGCTTTGGCACATAAGGCTACAAATTTGAAACTTTCTCCAAATTTTGCAAGAAAACTTTAATGTAATTTAATGAGCTTTTTTTTCTGGGCTCAGGAAAATGGTAGCTAACGGGAGGTTTGAGACAATGGATCCACCAACTTCGCAATCCCTCGCAGTCACTCTTCCTCTTACTCCCAGCTCACTCGTAAATGTAGGCCTGTGAGCTCTCTCACCCCTTCCCAGGAAATTGACTGTTAAGGTCCAGTTGTTTCAATCAGCAAGCACTACACGTTCTAGGAAACTTTATGGTACTCCTCATTCCCTCCCCTACCCCAAAGCTTCCTTTCTGCTTGCAAATATGCAGGGCCTGTAATGCAGCATTTTGCCCATCGCCTTTGCAAATTAACCAGCACTTCACAGATCATTTTGGGCAGTTGTTGGTCACATGTTCAGCAGACATTTTGGGAGGTCTTCCTTTTCTGATGGTGTAGCAAGAAATAAAACATAGCTTAAGCAGCAAACTGAGAGACAGGTCGGGAACAAAGCCATGGGGAATTAGAATAGACAGAGGTGCGGTCAAACTCATTTAATTCAAATTAGGAAACCTGCTGCTTAAGGGAGGGATTGCATAATTAATTATTTTGTACTAATACATGAAAACAAGTGTACAATTGGAACTCAATTAATTTTGTCCAGGCTGTCGCTCTCAATGTTACTGGTTACAAAATGAAGCAGCACAACAATTCATCTCATCTGATAGTTTCTGGATTCACTTTGAAGAGATTCAAGAAGCAAGTGCGGGAAAAAGGGAGCTTTCCAGTGCAGATGATAAACATGCCTTTGTAATTAGATATCAAGCAACGGGAGCCAATTCCAATGAAAGACAGATGTTCTGACTATTTATTAGAGAGACTAATGCCATGCCTGTTTATTTTATTCACTGTTTTTCCACTTAAAGTCTTTTATCTGCTGAAACAAAATGTCTCTATGACTTTTCAGATTATACGTTTAGCTTTCATTGATCTTCATTCTTTGGCCTCTGCAGTGTGCTGTCTCTTTGCTTACATTAACAAGTTTAAGTTGTTGATGAAAGAACAAAGTTTGGAAAATAAAGCATGGGGTGAGAAAGGACTGATTCATAAAGTGGTGATTGGTTAGAAATGCAATATAGGGAGTTTAATGGGGTGAAAGAAGAATGGAGAAATGGAATTGGAGTGAGGGGTGGGAGGTAGTGAGGCACTCATATTTAGACCTCATGCGCTTCTGCTTTTGCACTACTGTTTCATTGGAAAATGCATATATTCATGTATAGACATGATTAACAACATACCTATTTGATGCATTGTTAGAAATGCCTATAAAATTCTGCAGAAGTGCAGAGTTTTCCAAAAGTAGTTTGGATCATCAGTTACTGTTTCGGGTCCGGTATCCTTCCTCAGATCAAGGTCTGCTGCCCGACCTGCTGAGCTTTTCCAGCGACTTTGTTATTGTTCCTGATTTACAGCATCCACAGTTCTTTTGGTTTTTATTTAGATCAACAGTTATTCTACAGAGGCCAAATCATAATACAGTTTCTAAATCCTCTGTGGAAACTAATGTTAAAGTCTCATGGAAGAGTTTGAGATGATAGCAAGAATGTTAGCTTTCAGGTTTTGCAAGCAACTTGTGAAAGATAACGTTATAGTCTTAAAATCATGAAACAGCATAATAAGTATAAAGTTTAGTAAATCATTGAGCAAAATTCAAGCATTGGTCCGAGAGCCCAATGATTTGGCTCTTTTCTCATCACTTCACCAAAAATTAATTTCTTATGTGGAGGCCACCCCATAACTGCTGCACAATTATACAATCGACCCTTCCCTGATTTCAATTACTGTATTTCATGAGAATAGATTTCCATATTTGAATCCCGGAACTGCTGTTAGTTATGATGGCACTCCTCCAACATAAATGTAAACCTCAAATAAGTAACATCAGTATCACCATTTACAAATAGGAAGATAAGCAAAATGTGCAGAGTGAAAATGATAATTATTTCGAAGCTGCAGACAGAGTATTGATCATATATAATGATTACAAAATATATAATTTATTACAGGTGACAAAAATGTCCTATTTAACTTAACTTTTTTCAATTTGCTTTGAATTGCATCAATACTTGTTTTGGCTTCATCCCCAAGCAACTAGATCTCTGTGACGATGCATTACTAATAAAATGATGGTGCATTTTAAACCTGATTTAATTCCCAAATGCTTCTTTTGTTAGTGAACATGTGACTGTAGAAAGGGTAATAAGGTTCATTTCTAGTTCAGTAGTAACAGTGAGGTAACAGTGAACCTATAACAAAAACTTGGCTCAGCCACACTGAAAGTATTCTGTGTGGGCTACTGTACATTCTACAAAAAAATCCGAGAAAATGCAGAAAATATTTACAAGCATGTTAGTGGAAAGAGAGCATGCAATTATGAGGGAAGGTTGAACATGTTGGTTTAATTGTCTGCAACAAAAACTAGTAGAATACTACTTTTAAATTATTGATTGGGCGGATGTGAAAAAGATTGAAGGTGCTTCCAGAACAAGAGGCATACATACAAGATGGTTTCAGATAAATCACATAAAGATATAATCAGAATTATGTTTACAGAAAGAGTGGTGAGGGTGTGGAAGTTGTCACATGAAGTGATTGAAGCAGTTAGCATTGATGTATTTAAGGTAGGGCTTCCCAAACAGGGGACTGGGATTACAAGTGAGATCAGGAATTAAATTATTTATGTTGCAAGCTGTGAAGCAGAAATGGCCAGTGTGGCACACTGACCAAGTTATAACTGCTGTGTAGATGTCCTACCTATCTTACTGTTCGCACTGAGAGCTGTGACAATTTTCAAACCTCACTGCTCAGTTAAAAAGGGCAAATGTTTAGAAAGCAACAGTTTAAGCGGTAATGACACATTGCTGAGAATGCAAGAAACAGAAGGATATTGGGGCAGGCTGGGAATAATTCATTGAAGTGGTTGGAGGTTTGTGTAGAAATCATCTCCAGCACAGATCACTTAGACAAATGACCTGTTTATATGTAGATCATAATATCAATGAACCTGCGAACACAAACTCAGTAACAGAAATGCGCATTGTCAATTTTACAGTAATTTTGCAGTTTTTTGTTGTATTTATCTGGTGGCACGGTGGCTCAGTGGCTAGCACGGACGACTGTCTGTGTGGAGTTTGCACATTGTCCCCGTGTCTGCGTGGGTTTCCTCTGGGTGCTCTGGTTTCCTCACACAGCCCAAAGATGTGGGGGTTAGGTGGATTGGCCGTGCTAAATTGCCCGTAGTGTCTAGGGTGGGAAATGTAGAGTTATGGTAGGGGGTGTGTCTGACTGGGATGCTCTTTGGAGGGTCAGTGTGGACTCAATTGGTCAAATGGCCTGCTTCCACACTGTAGGAATTCTATGATACTATGATTATTTAGATGACGGACGCTGGCTTTGGAAAACTGGAATATTTTCAATGTCAGACTTATTCTCAGCTTCAGTAAAGAACTTTACTACAGCTGCAAGGTTCCTGAACTGGATGGGAAGCTTCTCTGCTGTAAAGTAAGTAGCAAGAACGTAATGCTGTACTTTTACCCATAGGGGGTCCCCAGCAAGGCTACCAAAACAGGCAAATTGTGTACCACCCAGGTCAAGTGGCAAAGTTACCTAAAGAATCGGGTTTGTAATAAATTAGTTCAAGAATGAAGAATTGACACAGCTAAATTGGATCACTGCTCCAAAAGTAGCCCCAATTGAGACAAAACTCCAGGCATATTATCACCATTATCTCTTGTATCACAGATGTGGATGAATGGTGGGGATTGAGGTGGTGCCCAGCTCCTTATTTGTACTGGTATTTTCCATGAGTCCCAGGTAATCTATGGTGGATTACCCATGTTGGGATCTAGATCAGTCAGGTCTTAAGGAGTTGGAAGATTGATAGCCCTCATTTCTTAAAGTGCTGCCTCTTGGTAAATCACCCCTGTTCCATCTCCCAGGGCTGGAGTTGGCCTCCCCACAGTGGATACAATCCTGGGAATCACAGCACACAGGTAACCTCAAGATTCCTCATTATTATCCACCTCTACTGCAGTCACACATAGACAGTTCCAGTTCTGTAATCTGCTGATAAGCTGCTTGCTTCCACATCATCAAATTTTTGCATCAAACAATTCCCCGCTGTGAGCCATTTTCCAAGGTCTCTTTCCAGCTATGGTGCAACAGCAGAGACCTAGCCACCTGTGCCTACTTGCTTGATAACTGTGGGGGTTCGGGATCCCAGTCATCTTGCACCTTATTCCAACCCCTGAATAACTTGCACCAAGTGCAAAATTCAGTCCTGTCATCCTTGTGATCATTTAGTGTTTTCCTTCTCAGTACTTCTGTGTCAAATCCTCATCAGATGCTCAATTTTCATGTGGTGAGCTGGCCATCGCCGTCACAAGGTGTGGTGAGCCCAAGGAGATGGCCCACAGGGGTCAGAGTAATGACTTTCAGATGGTATCTCTCTCCAAAGACCTCTGCAGGTAATCCTAGTCTTCCCCCGGTGTTGGAATGGGACTTGACAGTAAGGAACCTTTACTGGATAGCCATCTTTGGTTACATTCCTATGGCTTACCAAGTCACCACACTCAATACCATTACCACCGTTACTGAAAGCCATCCCTTGTTTGGTGAGGGTAGAAACTGGCTGCCTGTTCTGGTTCTTCTACAAATTACCAACGTCTAACTTTGAAATGAAGTTAGAGACAACTCCTTCAGTTGGTCTATTTTGCATGATAATGACTAGTTTAGGACAAGTATGGGTATCCTTGTTTGAAAGTATGCACCTTTGTTGCTGAGCATAGTGACAAGGAATTGCCTTCTTTGTCTGCCTGATGGCCGTGGTTGTTGAGTCTAGTTTGTAGTGCTCAGCCCTGTCACAAATCCAAAATCTCTTTATAGCAAACATTAGTTGGGATCAGCCAGAAGGTTTATCATGAAGATGTAGGAGAAAGGATGGATCTGTTCTGACTGCCTCTACCTCTTCAGCCTGAGATTTTCTACCCATCAACACCAGCAGTCATTGTTCTGTTAGTAGCCTTTGTCTGGTCTGAGGAGTCTAATCTTTCCCTGTGATCTGGATGATAAGATCCTGTAACTCAAGAGGGAAGGTTGAGGTATATCTCTATTAGGCATTCTCAACTCCATTCAGGCATTCGTATCTCTCACTGCTTCAGCTAGAATGTCTTTGAGTTTCATGTCTCTGATGGACATGGAGGAGGATTCTAAGAGGCCTGTATAGTCAAACAACTTCATTGGTTCTCAGGACACAGAGACAGTGTCCTCCCCTTTGGCTTGCTCGTATTCATGAAATCTCAGCTGTAGCTATGCAATGTTACTGCTGCCTCCAAAAACTCTCAGATCCACTGTAAGTTTGTTTGCACATCTATGCTGCTTCCCAGTATTTCCTGATGGGTTTTCCACACAAATATCCTGCTGGGAATGCCACATACTTGCATTTGTTGAAGCTACTGGATGTCATAACCAGCTGCATATCCTCAATCCTGTCTTCAATTCCTGGATCATAGGGTGTTTCTGGTCAATGTTTTAAAGTAAATACTGCCCTTTCCAGATGGAGATGAGGGGCATTTCTTTCTCTGGATAGTTTGCAACTTTCGAATTTTCTGCCTCAGAAGGAACTGCAGACAGAGTCATTGAACATTTTTAAGAGAAAGGTGGATAGGTTCTTATTAGGCAATTAAATCAAGACTTATTTAGGTTTCATGGATATGTCAAATTTGTAAGGCAATCAGATCAGTTGTAATGTTGTTGAATGGTGGAACAGGCTCATGGATCGAATAATCTATGTCCATATGAATCCACCCAGATTTCTACTAGTTAGCAAGTACAATATCTGTCTGGCTCTACTGCCTCCTTTCTCCACAGCATCAAGAGAAGCCTCCATTTGGAGTTGTCCTCAAAATGGGATTTTGTCTGCTGATGCCCAAGCCTCCAAATGGATGAGGAACACCTCCAGCTTCCCTCATAGGCATTACTAGTTTCAGCTCCTTCACCATTCGCTCCACCTTGGACAGGCACATTTCAATCTCACTCACTGTGACTTGATGCCTACACCGGTGGTCCTGCTGACTACACTTGAAATGTAATGTGTGATTTAAATACATGGAGGCTTGAAGATCATGAAACAGGGATTCCTTACTTTACTAATGTCATGTTTTTACAAGCATGATGGGAAATTAAGGTTAAACTATGAAAACAATTTTTAAATGGAATTAAGCCTGTTGTTCATTTCCGTTTGAGGAGATCCTTTATCTGTCTCTCCATCTCTCCATGAGGACTTTTCCCAACAAAAAATCCTTTTCCTCCATAGAAGGTCAGCTCAGTGTCTCTTGTTTGTTGCCCTCCCTGACTGTCGCCCCTGTTGTTGGAGTTCTTGTTAATTGAGGCAGCAAAACGCTGTGATGCAAAAATATGATTAAAAATAAGTATGAGATTTGTCTTTTGATTATGTCCCAGTGAAATAGCTTGGAACTTGTTGGAGTCATTTGTTGAACCTGCCATGGTTTGCAATATTTGAAGCAATATAAGAAAGTGATCTCACTTGGAAAATTGGAACTAGATTAGGAAGTAAGCAATAAGCTCTGACAATGTTGGGTGTACAATACACCCGTGCATTATGTAAGATGTTTAGTACAAGGCCAACCATAAAACAAGCATCTGTCACATTTGTATGGTGTCATAATCATGTGATCTGAGCAAACTCTCGAAGGCAGTTCAACCACTCAGCTGAAAGGATCATTGTTGCTTTAGGTGTCGAATGACTTTGCAACAGGAAAAGCAGAAGTATAATGCAGTTAAAAGATTTACTCCAGTGTAGCTTCCCTTTTAGAAAAAGATAAATCTGTCACATTATTGTATAAGCAGTTATTTTTGAATGGTGCTAATTTTGCTGCCCGGAGAACAATTTTCCTTTATGTAATCTTCTATCAATCCAAAATATTTGTTGCCATCTTCAAGTCTTTCCTTCTCTTTCAATTAGAATGGTAGGCATCTGGACCTATGATTTATTATGGGGCCACACAGCCAGGCACTTCTAGTAGATTGTATTTGAGACGAGATACCATTTTAACTTGCCCTCGACGTTTGACTTCAAATGCGGCAGAATATCATTATAATTTCTTTTAAAAAATATTTAAGAAGGAAGATGAAGAAGAAAACTTGAAAATGATTCTGTCTCCTTTAAGGCATGAGCTCACAAATTAGTCACCGTGAATTTCACTTGTGATGTGTTCTTACAATTCAGCCCAACTGCAAAGAGATGAGAAAGAGCCAATCAGAAGGATGCTTGTAGCACAGTAGTAGTGTCCTTACCTCTGAGCTAAGAGGCCCAGATTGAAGTCCCACCTGGTGTATCATAACACGTGTGGAGAGGTTGATTGGAAATATTTTCGGAAATGTTCACTTCAGAAATTACTTTATTTGCCCTGATGAAAGTTGCCTCGGGTAATGTCAGATTGGAATGCCAACACACCACGGGTTGTCTGGTTAATTGCCATGTAGATCGAAAAGCAGGTTATTTAAGGCTATTATTATTAGTGGCTGAGGGCCGAGTGAGGCCTGTCTCAATTTTGCAGAAAGCACACAGAGGCAGTGTCAGATCCCTGGCAGATCTTGGGAGAAGTTAAGGTTAGTGCTGTGTTTGGCAGTCATTGATGTGTTAGCCTGCTTTCGCAGGAGGACTGGACAAGCACAGCCATAATGATTAACTGCAGGACATAGCAAGAACTGCAGATGCTGGAGTCAGTGTGGAGCAAGAGGAATACAGCAGGTCACACAACATCAGAGGAGCAGGAGAGTCAATGTTTTAAGTTGGGACCCTTTATCATGACTGGGGAGGGGGAAGGGAGCTGGGAAGTGAATTGAGAGAGGAGAGGTGGGGTTGGGGAATGTGGGTGAGATGGTGGTAGGTGGATGCAGGTAGGGGTTTTGGGGATTGTTCAGTGGGAAGGGTGGGTCAGACAGGTGGGGAAGAAGATTGGACAGGTGGTGACAGGTCAAGGAGGCAGAGATGAAAGGGAGGGTTGGACATGGGATGAGGCTGGGGATGGGGAGAGTTTGAAATTGTTGAATTCAATGTACAAGCCATTGGGCTGTTGGATCCCGAGGTGGATTATGAGCTGTTGTTCTTCCAGTTTGCGTGTGGTGTCATTGTGGCAGAGGAGGGGGCCCACGTTGGACATGTCACCCAGAGAGTGGAGTGAGAGTTTCTATGAGTAGTAACCAGAAGGTGTTGTTGATTATAGTGTACAGACAACAGATGTTGTGGAAATCAGTCACCGAGTCTGTACTTGGTCTCGCTGATGTAGAGGAGGCCACACCAGAAGCAACAGACAGTAGACCAAGTTGGAGGATGTACAGGTAAACTCGTGTTGGATGTGGAAAATTTGTCTTGGGCCTTGGATTAAGGTGAGAGGGGAGTTATAGGGGCAGGTGTAGCACCTCCTGTGGTTGCAGGGAAAGATGCCAGGTGTGGCGGGGTTGGAGAGATATATGGAGAAGAAGAGGGAGTCACAGAGTGATCGGGCCCTCTGAAAAGGCAGATAGTGGTGGGGAGGGAAATATCTCTTTCCTGATGGGGTCGGATTATAGGCCGCTGAAGTGGCAGAAAATGATATGCTGGATGTGGAGGTTGGTGGGGTGATATGTGAGGACCAAGGGGCTCTGTCTTTATTTTTGTGGGGGGAGGGCTTTTGAAGGCAGAATTGCTGGAAATGGATGAGATGCAGTTGAGGGCAGTTTTGATCAATGAAGGGGAGATGTTGCGGTCCCTGAAATAGGAGGACATCCAGGATGTTTGGAAATGGAACGCTCCATCTTGGGAGCAGATTTGGCAGAGGGAGAGGCATTGGGAATAAGGAATCGCATTCTTGCAAGAAGGTGAGTGAGAGGAGGTGTAGTCTAGTTAGCTGTGGGAGTCAGTGGGTTTGAAATAGATGTTGGTTTTGAGGTGGTCACCAGACACACAGACAGAGAGGACCAGGGAAGAGAGAGAGGCATCAGAGATGGTCCAGGTGAATTTGAGGTTGGGATGAAATGTGTTAATAAAATTGTTGAACTGTTCAAGCGCCTCATGGGAGCACAAGGCAGTGCTGATACAGCTATCAATGTAGCAGAGGAAGAAATGGGGGATAGTGGCAGCCTAACAGCAGAAAAGGGACTGTTCGGCATATCCTACCAAGAGGCAGTGTAGCTCAAACCCGTGCCGGTGCCCATAGCCACCCCTTTAGTATGTAGGAAGTGGGAGGAGTTAAAGGAGAAGTCATTCAGGGTAAGGACAAGTTCCATTAGGCGGATGAGGGTGTCAGTGCAGGGGGACAGGTTGGACCTGCGGGAGAGGAAGGAATAGAGGGATTTTAGGCCATCTGCATGGGGAATACCAGTCTACAGGGGTTGGATATCCATGGTGAAGATGAGGTTTTTGGGGGCCGGGGAATTGAAAGTTTTGAGGAGCAAATGGAGGATGTGAGTAGTGGCCTGAATGTAGCTGGGAGTTGCTGAACCAGGGGTAAAAGACAGAGTCAAGGTAGGCGAAGATGAGATCACTGGAGCAGGAGCAGAGATAATCAGTTGATTGGGACACTCAGGTTTGTGGGTTTTGGGAAGGAAGAAGAACTGGGTGCCGTGGGGTTGGGGAACAATGAGGTTGGAGGCTGTGAGTAGGAGGTCTTCTGAGATGATGAGAGTATGAATGATCTGAGAGATGATGCACGTTGTGAGTTCAGGTACCCAGGTCTTTGGAATCAAACTTCTATATTGCCAGCTGAATGTTTTCCCAATCACTTTCAAGCTGTGCCCCGCACTAAGCATTTTTCTTGCTCAGATAAAAATGTTTTCCCTGTCCAGTCTATCCAAGCCCCTCATTATTTTACAGATCTTGGTTTAAGTCACCTCTCAGCCTCGTACATTTGAAGGACAACACCCTAGCCTATCAAATCTTTCCTCATTACTGCAATTTTCAAGCCCAGGCAAATTAATGTCAACCTCCTCCATAATTTCTCTGAAGTAATTATATCCCAACAAAATTCCAGCCTTGGCCTAACCAATGTCTTATTTGTTCTGATATTACATCCCTGCTCTTGCATGCAATATTTCGCCCAATGAAGCGAAGCATTCCATATGCCATTTTATCCTTCCACGTTCAAAGTCCTGTCGACATGAACTCCGAGATCTCTTACTTGCTCTGCCCATCTGAATATCCCCACATTTGTTGTTCATTACATTGGCTTTGTTTGTACTCCTAGAAGTATTACCTCATATTTTTCCTTCTTGAGTTCCGTTTGCCATTTTTCTACCCATTCAACCCATTGATTTCTTATTGAAACTGACAGACATTCTCTGTCACCAGGGTAATTTTAATGCCACCTGCAAGATAATTTGTGTTGAGGGTATGAGAAAGCTACAAGAAAGATATTGATAGGCTTAGTGAGTAAGCAAAGATCTGGCGAATAGAGTATTATGTGAGAAAATATGAAATTCTCCATTTTGGTCAAAAGAGTGATAAAGAAGGATATTATCTAAATACTGAAAAATTTTATTACTCTGAGATAATTAAGGATCTGGGTGCATAAAGGGCATAAATCATAGAAGTTAGGATGAGGTACAGCAAGGAATAAGGAAAGGTAATAGAATGCTGTCATTTACTGTGAAGAGAATTCAATGTTACTCTATGAAGGTAGTATATAATTGATACAGGTTATCGGTGAGATCACATATGATGTATTGCTTGTAGCTTTGGCCTCCTACTTAAAGAAGGATGCAAGTTTGTTTGAAGTACTTTGGACACCACTTTTATGTTTCTAATGGGTGTGTTGCCTTATGAGGAAAGGTTGGGCAAGTTAGGCTCGTATCTGCTGGTGTTTAGAAGAATAAGATGTAATTTGATTGAAACAAATAAGATCCTGACTGGTTTTCACAGAGTGGATGTAGAAGGTTAGTTTCCACTTCCAGCAGAGCATCCAGGACTAGAAGTCACTGTTTTAAAACGAGACTTTTAAAGATAGAAATATTCTCTTCTTAAGATAGAAATCAGGAGAATATTTTCTCATAGAGGCTAATAAATCTTTGGAACTCAGTCCATGAAAAGGAAGTTGAAACAGAGCCTTTGAACATTTTTGAGGAAGATCCTCATTATGGCAAATTAAGGATAGATTTAAGATGAGGAAGGTGATGAAAGGTTATTAGGGAAGGAGGGGAGGCTGAAAAGTAGAATAATCAGACAAATTGTATTGAATTTTGGAGCAGCCTTGGTGGGCTGAGTGGCCTCCTGTTCCTAATTTATATGTCCGTTTGATTCATTCCAGGGGCTTACAAGATTTCCCAAATCATGGCATTATAAACAGCATATATGTGGCTGTGAATCTTGTATGGACCTATCAGTAACCTTCACTAGTAAGGTCTACAGCCTTTGCAAAGATTCCTGGAGATATTTGAGCATTAACCTGGTAGCAACCACGAAACCCACATACTTTGACACTCCCAGGTGCCTGAGCTTTACATTTTCCTGCGTCTCCTCGCTGTCTGCCTTGAAAATTGAACTCTTGGTAATAAGAGTGACTCATTAAAAAGATGTCTACTAATATCAGTGAGGAGCCTCAGGGCCAAAGCAAAAGAGATATAAAACACTAACCAATGTGCAAGCTGAGCCACCATCAGGAAGACTATAGATCTTCTGAAGGTGAGATTCAGTTGCCTGCATTGTTCTGATGTGAAACTTCGATATGACCCGGTGAGAGTCTCCTTGTTCCAGATTTATAGAGGCCTGCCACACCCTGTGTAACTGGGTGCTGAGAAAGAGGAAGGCCCTCATGAATGAGCATACAGTGCAGCATGAAGTATCCTCAGATAAGTAGAATGTTGAAGAAGCTGATGATCATCAACAGTATCCTGAAAGATATGATGGGCCATATGGAAGGCTTAATGACAGAGTTATTAGGGAACTACAAGAGGTGCTAAAATATATTTTCCAGATGACCTTCCTCACATCACATGAGCAATCAAGGTCCTCCTTCCCCGCTTTGTTGCCATTTATCTTTGTTCAAAGACCATGTTCTTGCACTGAAGATTTTGAAACCTGCGCCACTTCCTCAGTAGCTCATTAGCCTGTCCTATCCTCCTATTTATAGCCTTGCTAGTGCATGATACAAGTAGTAACCTTAAGACTGAGATAATGGGAACTGCAGATGCTGGAGATTCCAAGATAATAAAATGTGAGGCTGGATGAACACAGCAGGCCAAGCAGCATCTCAGGAGCACAAAAGCTGACGTTTCGGGCCTAGACCCTTCATCAGAGAGGGGGATGGGGGGAGGGAACTGGAATAAATAGGGAGAGAGGGGGAGGCGGACCGAAGATGGAGAGTAAAGAAGATAGGTGGAGAGGGTGTAGGTGGGGAGGTAAGGAGGGGATAGGTCAGTCCAGGGAAGACGGACAGGTCAAGGAGGTGGGATGAGGTTAGTAGGTAGCTGGGGGTGCGGCTTGGGGTGGGAGGAAGGGATGGGTGAGAGGAAGAACCGGTTAGGGAGGCAGAGACAGGTTGGACTGGTTTTGGGATGCAGTGGGTGGGGGGGAAGAGCTGGGCTGGTTGTGTGGTGCAGTGGGGAAAGGGGATGAACTGGGCTGGTTTGGGGATGCAGTGGGGGAAGGGGAGATTTTGAAACTGGTGAAGTCCACATTGATACCATATGGCTGCAGGGTTCACAGGCGGAATATGAGTTGCTGTTCCTGCAACCTTCGGGTGGCATCATTGTGGCAGTGCAGGAGGCCCATGATGGACATGTCATCAAGAGAATGGGAGGGGGAGTGGAAATGGTTTGCGACTGGGAGGTGCAGTTGTTTGTTACGAACTGAGCGGAGGTGTTCTGCAAAGCGGTCCCCAAGCCTCCGCTTGGTTTCCCCAATGTAGAGGAAGCCGCACCGGGTACAGTGGATGCAGTATACCACATTGGCAGATGTGCAGGTGAACCTCTGCTTAATGTGGAATGTCATCTTGGGGCCTGGGATGGGGGTGAGGGAGGAGGTGTGGGGACAAGTGTAGCATTTCCTGCGGTTGCAAGGGAAGGTGCCGGGTATGGTGGGGTTGGAGGGCAGTGTGGAGGGCACCTACACAGGCCCCAAACCCCACCTCTTCCTCCGGTACATTGATGACTGTATCGGCGCCGCCTCTTGCTCCCCAGAGGAGCTCGAACAGTTCATCCACTTCACCAACACCTTCCACCCCAACCTTCAGTTCACCTGGGCCATCTCCAGCACATCCCTCACCTTCCTGGACCTCTCAGTCTCCATCTCAGGCAACCAGCTTGTAACTGATGTCCATTTCAAGCCCACCGACTCCCACAGCTACCTGGAATACACCTCCTCCCACCCACCCTCCTGCAAAAATTCCATCCCCTATTCCCAATTCCTCCGCCTCCGCCGCATCTGCTCCCACGATAAGACATTCCACTCCCGCACATCCCAGATGTCCAAGTTCTTTAAGGACCGCAACTTTCCCCCCACAGTGATCGAGAACGCCCTTGACCGCGTCTCCCGCATCTCCCGCGACACATCCCTCACACCCCGCCCCTGCCACAACCGCCCCAAGAGGATCCCCCTCGTTCTCACACACCACCCTACCAACCTCCGGATACAACGCATTATCCTCCGACACTTCCGCCATTTACAATCCGACCCCACCACCCAAGACATTTTTCCATCCCCTCCCCTGTCTGCTTTCCGGAGAGACCACTCTCTCCGTGACTCCCTTGTTCGCTCCACACTGCCCTCCAACCCCACCATACCCGGCACCTTCCCCTGCAACCGCAGGAAATGCTACACTTGTCCCCACACCTCCTCCCTCACCCCCATCCCAGGCCCCAAGATGACATTCCACATTAAGCAGAGGTTCACCTGCACATCTGCCAATGTGGTATACTGCATCCACTGTACCCGGTGAGGCTTCCTCTACATTGGGGAAACCAAGCGGAGGCTTGGGGACCGCTTTGCAGAACACCTCCGCTCAGTTCGTAACAAACAACTGCACCTCCCAGTCGCAAACCATTTCCACTCCCCCTCCCATTCTCTTGATGACATGTCCATCATGGGCCTCCTGCACTGCCACAATGATGCCACCCGAAGGTTGCAGGAACAGCAACTCATATTCCACCTGTGAACCCTGCAGCCATATGGTATCAATGTGGACTTCACCAGTTTCAAAATCTCCCCTTCCCCCACTGCATCCCCAAACCAGCCCAGTTCATCCCCTCCCCCCACTGCACCACACAACCAGCCCAGCTCTTCCCCCCCACCCACTGCATCCCAAAACCAGTCCAACCTGTCTCTGCCTCCCTAACCGGTTCTTCCTCTCACCCATCCCTTCCTCCCACCCCAAGCCGCACCCCCAGCTACCTACTAACCTCATCCCACCTCCTTGACCTGTCCGTCTTCCCTGGACTGACCTATCCCCTCCCTACCTCCCCACCTACACCCTCTCCACCTATCTTCTTTACTCTCCATCTTCGGTCCGCCTCCCCCTCTCTCCCTATTTATTCCAGTTCCCTCCCCCCATCCCCCTCTCTGATGAAGGGTCTAGGCCCGAAACGTCAGCTTTTGTGCTCCTGAGATGCTGCTTGGCCTGCTGTGTTCATCCAGCCTCACATTTTATTGTAACCTTAAGACTACTCCTTTTTCTGGAATCCTGCTTTTTTTTAGCTTCTCCCTTAACTCCTTGACAAGTGGGCACTCTTCTTCCATGTGTAATTGGTCCCAACATTGGCCATGTCTCTCACCACTTCACTTTATTCCCTCAGAATATTCTGCACCATTTCTATTATGTTTCTTCATGTTTCCCAATTAATATTGTATTCCTACATGTCGTTTTGCCACTGTATGTTGTCTTTAGCTTTGCTGTGCCGGACTCAGTACGTCTATTCACTAATGCTCAATGCTAAATAGCAATCTGAGAATGCTGTACTTTTGGAGGATCCCTACACTTCCTCTTCCTGTCCTTCTGGGTGTGCAGTGGGTGCCAAACACTGGTCTGAACTCTTTCTGGTTGTAGTGGGACCTGTAATCCAGGAAACAGTCATCCATGCGCATAACCTGCACTAAGTCAAGTGGCTTCTCAAGCTTAGAAACCCACAGAGCCTGTTTGAGCAGCTTGAAGCACTTCCTGAACACGTGACACTCAGTTGTAACTGTTAGTCCATTTTAATTAGAAATGTATGTTGACCTTATATTGAAGAATATATTTTTAATGTATTCACTGGTAGATAATTCCATTGCTATTTTCCTTCCCCAAACTGAACTAATCAAAGACAAGTTAATTATTTGCTTGAGCTTAATAAGAGCCACTGATATACTAAACACAAACAGCCTAAATATTAGACATTTAAATATTTTGCTAATCTAATGTCTGCTTTGAGTTCGGCATAACATGTACCTCTCTCCTATCATCAAATCCTCAGTTTCCACTTGAATGCAGTCTATTCTGACTATGATTGATGCAGTTTTGTCCTTGTGTACCTACCTTAAAATGGATGTAAAATGAAGAGCATTTTTTTGCTGTACTGTTTCAGCTTGTTATCTTAGATGATGGTCAAACACACCTAAATTTCCAGTTCGACTGTTGAATCTCAGTATATTAACAATTGGTTTAGTGTGGAATTCAGCAGTATATAATAAATAATTGGGAAAAAAGTCTCAACCATGACTTGCTGATTTTCAATGTTGTTGTAAGTTTACTCACAAACATCTAGATCCTCAGCATTGATCTCCAGAAGAGTTATAACAGTATGCTTGCTACAAATTTGAGGCAGAGACAAGCTATGCTGTCAATTAGTTCATCTCCTGACATTCAGTTCCTTTTTATTTTCTGCAATGCTCAAGTCCCATATGTGATGACAGATTCGCGTTCAACTGGACCCACTCTAAAATGTTTGACACCATCCAGAACAGCGCAATCCATTTGCTTAGAGTCCTTGAGATTGAACCAATTATTAATGTTATTTCTCACAAACTTCAACAACGCCCCAAACCAGCTGCTGAATGAAATCTAAAACCTCACCAAATTTACTCCATCAGGGCCTTCTTTAAGCATAAAACCTACTTTGAGAATGAGTAAAGCACAAAGATCATCACAGCACCTGCAATACCCATCCAAATTATATGGCATCTTGATTGAGAGATTATTACTCATCCATCATTACTGCGGGGTCAAAAACCTGGAATGTCTTATCAAACTTTGTCATAGAAACAGTATTGCCAATAAAGTTTAAGAAAAGAGTTTATCAATCATTTTATAGGCAATTTATTCCACCATATTGTGAGATCCAATAAAAAATGCTTTAAATTGCTCGGGTAACTATGATAAAAAGATGCCAGATTTAGATCGAACTGGATCAGTATGCAGTTATTATTGAGAAGGCAAATGACAGTAAGCAGTAAATATATGCATTATGCAGATTTAAGGGGAGTGCATGCGAGATGGATTAGCCATGGGAAACGCAATTACAGGGATAGAGTAGGAGTTAGGTCTGGGTGGGATGCTGTTCGGAGGATCAGTGTGGACTCAGTGGGCCTGCTTCCACACTGTAGGGATTGTATGATTCTATGAAAGTTTGTCAGCTGCAAAAACAATGTAGCATAATTATACTTGAGATGCAAAGGTTGATGCTGATATCAGATAGTTGGAATGGATGATGTTTTGTTCTTGACTTAAATCATCTGCTTAATGAACAGAAAATCTTCAAAGGATGCAAAAAAAGGAATACACTAAGTGGTTTCATTACTGGGCAGTTTCTACCTGGGAGACTGTGCATTTCTGACCCCTTAATGACAAGTTAGAGAGGTTGGGTTTATTTCATTTAGAAAATGTAATTTGATGTGATTCAAGTTAATTTTTAACGTTAAGATGGGAATTGACAAAATGATTGCAAACGAGTTGTGCTCAAGCATTAAAAGGCTCACACCATGCTTCATTCCTGACCAACATTTTAATTTCAAAACATGGCTTACTTTTTTAGTTTTAAGATAAGCTTTATTTTCTTTTGTTTGATGGTCAGCTTGTGTTTTATGCTCACTAGAACTTATTTTGCATTTGCATAATTCTAATCACTTCTTCTAAGAGTGGACGAAGTTGCTGTCATTTTGTTTTGAAGATGCGGAGAGTGCTGTTGATTACTGATGCCTTCAATCTTTAGGTCTTTAATTGATTACATAAGGCTATGAGAACAGATCAAAAAAAATCTGATAAAAATTGAGGGGTTTCCAGCATGGGACCATACTTAGCTTGGGTTTGCACTGAAACAATAGACAGTGGGAAAATAATACAACACACTGTAAAATAGAATACTTTCAAAATTTATAAAATAGATTACTAATAAATGTTGCCCCTTTAAGGGAATTGATTTAAGATGCCTTCCATGAAGATAATTTCTACAATTTTAGTTCTGGGTACAAATTATTCCAGGCCTCGAGGCCCAGGTTCAAGTCCCACCTCCTCCTGAGGTGTGTAATAATATTTCTGTAACATGTTGGTCTGAGATCTACAAATATCTACCATTTGGTCCATTGTTATGCTGATAAACATAAAAGTTTCAAGTTCTGGGCATTAGAAGTAAAGATGGAATTAAGGAACTGTGTCATTCAAGGGAAATCGACTTGTGGTATATCTTACTATGGACACAATATGAATGTCTTTGCAGAGAAATAATGAGGTAGATACGAGTTGTAAGAAAAAAAAAGCCGTACAGTCTGAGATGTCAGTGTGTGCATTTGTAGTTGTAAGTCCCCCAGTAAATCCCCAGCTGCTTCTATGTTGCTTACTCAGAGAGTAGTAAGGGAATGGAGCACTTTGCCTGCAACGGTAGTAGATTCACCAACTTTGAGTACATTTAAGTCATCATTGGACAGGCATATGGACGTACATGGAATAGTGTAGGTTAGATGCGCTTCAGATTGTGCCGACCTGTCAAACCAATGTGGACGGCCAAAGGGCCTGTACTGTGCGGCTATGTTCTATGTTCTATGTTCATTGCCACAGGACTTAAGCCATGATGGATGACAGATGAAAGAATGCTGATCAATATGGCTTGCAAGGTTAAATTGGATTAGAGCGAGGGAGAGTTGTACATTGTCTCGTTCTCCCATCCCAGCCTATCTTGGGCTAATGGCAAGACATGTCTGGGCAGTTGAGAAAAATCCAGATGTCATCAAGATATCTGCTGCATCTTGTCAAGCTCAATGTTTTCTGTAACATTGTCTTCAAGACCTTTAAACCTTGGACAGGGCTGATGAGACTGATTCCAGCAGATCGGTCTTCTTGCGCCAGGCTAGACAAATCAGTTCTGAAGAAGGTCACTGGACTCAGACCATTAAGACCATAAGACTAAAAGACATAGGAGTGGAAGTAAGGCCATTCGGCCCATAACTGTGCTTACACTCCACAGATGTTGGCAGACCTGCTGAGTTTCTGCAGCTGTTTCTGTTTTTGTGGTTGCCAAATCACTAAGTTTCTGAAGGGAGGAGATCTGATCGCTACTTTTACTCGGCTTGGTCCAACCATTGAAGTGGTATATTGGGGTGTGCCCATTGTCAGGTGTTGACAGTTACATGGAGCCACGGCTGAGAGTTGGGTGGAGGTACAAACCAATAGGAGATTAAATTAGTAGTAAATTAATAATATTATTAAATTGGAGAGAATACAGTAAAGCCTTACAAGGATGTTACTGGAACTGAAGGGTTTGAATTATAAGGAGAGCATGGATTGGCTGGGACTTCTTTCACTGGAATGTAGTAAGTTGAGGGTGACCTTACAGAGGTTTCTAAAATCATGTGGGGCAAAGATAAGGTGAATAGTAAGGGTCTTATCCCTACGGTGGGGGAGTTCAAAACCAGAGGGCATAATTTTAATGCAAGAGGAGAAAGATTTATAAGGGACCTGAGAACAACATTTTCACACAGAGGGTGGTTGGTATGTGGAATGATCTGCCACCAAACCCCAGGATGTCCCTCATATCCCATTGTTGTCCCATCTTACTACATACTGAAACACCTTGCTATCATCTATAACCTTCACTATAATCCTATTCAGAAGGAATCTCTTGCTATCTTTGCAGGACCACTCTTCACCCAGACAAACAATGACAATCTGGCATTACCCCTCACTGGAAGGATAATGCCACAGGAATCATAAAGCTGGCATGACTGACACTCCCAAACAAATTCTCTCACATTAGCTGCTGTTTAATGACCATATTTCACAATTTACCTGTCCTAAATTGTATCCCATCTGAAAGAGCTTTCTAAGTCAATGCTACCTTCTCCCTAATGCCCACTCCACATATGCATCTTGTCATCGTCCAGTAAGGGAACATCACAGGAATCAGACAATTTCAAACACAAACATGAGCTTTTATTTACAGAAAGGAAAAGGAAACAGAAATGAAGCCACCAGAGGCTGAACTGCAGCCCCATAATACCAATCAGATTCTGGCATTAAAAATGAACAGAAATTAAGTCAACGATTGTATGCAGCACCCAATTCTCTTCTGCTGGAAGTGGGTTTCGATGAGGCTGTGATCAGAGATAATGGGAATTGCAGATGCTGGAGAATCCGAAATAACAAAGTGTGGAGCTGGATGAACACAGCAGGACAAGCAGCATCTTAGGAGCACAAAAGCTGATGTTTTGGATTAGACCCTTCTAGGTCTGAAATGCAGGCTTTGTGGTCCTAAGATGCTGCTTGGCCTGCTGTGTTCATCCAGCTCCACACTTTATTATCTTCAATGAGGCTGTGTCTGGATTGTAGCAACTATTGCAGCAGAGCAATGTCATAGACAATGCCAGCTTACTCCTCCCCAGGGGTTTTATTCCTATCCTCAGCTCCGGTTTCCCTAATTTCTCAGCACCCATGTACACATATGAAGCTGAAAGGGCCATATGACAACTATACAGAATTCACCAACAGGATGGTTAGTTTAATTCCTTCGTTGCCTGCTTCAGTTGCGCAGAGCACAGTGCAGCAAGATGATGCAGCTCATTCTGTTCACACTGTTCTGGAGGTCCTCTACTCCAAAGAGCAGAACAACATCTTCAGCAGCCCTGCACTGACCTCCATCATGGCCTTTGTTGAGACATCAGCAGCATTATACCAGTCACCTTTCTCTAATGAGAATGCAGCCCTATGTTCCTCTGGGATTATGGTGACTTTACCTTTACCTTTATTATATCTTCACTCCAATCTTTCAGGGATAATGCATGGTTGTCTGAGTCATGGTTGCAGTGGGCATCCATTGTCCCCCAGTGACCAGCCTTGTAAGGCCCTTAGATCCTCAAAGGCACCAGGTGCATGACAATGCTCTGGAAGGCAGCTGCCAAGGTAGTTGGCACAAACCTCCACAAAGTGATCACAGTGATCTCTTGAACAGTCATTAAACTAACCTTCCTGTAGATGAATTCTGTATAGTTGTCATGCGGCCCTCTCAGTGTCATGTGTTTACACACTTCACTTGGGGGAAGCCATCTATGATCCTGAATTCCACTGCTTGGTCTGCAGTACTGATCTCATCTTGGGGGAGCAAACTGATGTGTGATCTTGCACATCGATTACTGTCCTGATGCTTTTGTAGGTGAACATTTGATAGAATCCACACAGGTCAACCATCACTCCCTGAAAGGAGACATTCTGATAGAATTTCCAAGTCTCAGTAATCTTCACAACCACCAGGAGTGGACAGCCTCCCACCGCTGCAGCCCTTCGGTCCCACTCCAGTATCCAGCACAATTCCATCACTTCTTCCTGGGGTGGAGGGACCTTCCATCAGCAGTGTGCTTCTTGTATTCCAAGGAAATGGAGATGGGGCCAGAAATCTTTGTGCCTCCCACTGAGATTGCAGATCCTCAGGGGCTCTATGGCTGCAGCCTCTCCTTTAGCTGGGTGCTCTTCATCCTTCACACTGGCCTGCTGCTGCCGTCCCCTGGGCCTGCAGCGGCCCCCGAGCCCTGCTGCTGTCCCCTGGATCTACTGCTGCCTCCTGGGCCTGCTGTTGGACCCTCGACCTGCTGCTGCCTCTTGCACCTGCTGTTGGCCCCTAGGCCCGCTGCTGTTCCCTGGGCCTGCTGCTGTCATCTGGGCCTGATGTCGGCCCCTGGGCCGGCTGCTGTCCCCTGGGCCGGCTACTATCCCCCTGGGCCTGCTGCTGCCCCTGGGCCTGCTGTTGGCCCCTGGGCCTGCTCTTGGCCCTGGTCCTTTGAAAAAGGACTAAATGGGGCACAGAAGGAGTGAAAGGTTTTGTACTACCTGAGTATAGCCAGAGGTGGCCTACCCTGCAGATGAGTGTTGAGTACACTTCACCACACAGTGAGACATGGTTAATGGGCAACATGGTGGTGCAGAGAGTGGCTCAGTGGTTAACACTGCTGCCTCACAGCACCAGTAGCCCAGGTTTGATTCCACCTTCAGGCAACTATCTGTGTGGAAATTGCACATTCACCCCATGTCCGTGTGGGTTTCCTCTGGGTGCTCCAGTTTCCTCCAACAATCCAAAGGTTTGCAGGTTAGCTCGATTGGCCATGATAAACTGCCCATGGAGCAAGTTAGGTGGATTAGCCATAGGAAACGCAGGGTTACCGGGATAGGGTTGGGGGTTGAGTCCGGGTGTGATACTCTTTGCGGGTTGGTTTGGACTCAGTGACTGAATGGCCTGCTTCCACTCAGTCGGGATTCCATGTTCAAGCTGCATCTTGCAACAGTTTGGGAAGGCGTTGCATCTACCCAATGTCACTGAGAAGGGAGTGCCTGCAATGCCGTACCAACTGTGAACCCACATGAAACACTAAACCACACACAGCATTCAGGACAGACCATCATGGCATTTAATATTGCAGTTGAAGAAGCGAAGTTGTGTGGCTTACATGGGACCCTTGGAAGTTGCACAAAAAGTGTCTTCCCTTCTACCAGCAGTGACCTTTCATGCAGTTATTGCCGATCATTTCAAAATAATTGAGACACCTGAGTTCGATCTGCAAGCACCATTAACATGTAGCAAATTGCCTTTGACCAGCATCTCACCCCTAAATACTCTCACTCTACATACATAGTAAATGGACAATTAAATGACAAATTAAAAGTAAATGGGTTTTGCAAATGGCTCCTTTATGTTTTTGTTGCTCCAATCTTGGTGCGTCCAACAAACACCTTCACCCCTCAAACTGATACTTATCCTCCCAACCGAGATGTAGATGCCCCTAGATGTGATTGCTGATATGCAATTCCACGATTGCTTGTGCTGGTTCTACAGGACAGACTGCTGTCACCCCTTGGACTGTTCTGGGATATACTCAGTGATGAGCATCCCAAGTGGATGAGTGACTGTGTCAAAAGCCCTGGACTGTGTGTGGGCTGTGCCCATGACTGATTATACTAAGACACTCGATCGAATGTGCACCCCCTTGACTGGACTGAGTACTAACACCCCCAATTTCTGACATGGTCATTTTGTTGAATAAACATGCAGCGTGTTTGCCATGCAGGCACATGGCATATACTGTGGATGTTAAATTGATATCTCAGTATTCCCGTCACCAAGATTTGTCCTTTTCAGGATTGTTCCACTCAGGTAAGCCTGTCTCTGTGTCTGCTGTAAAGATCACCTCAAAACGACAGAGATGACAGCCTCTGGCTCTGGCTGAAGCACCAACATGTTAACAGGTGTAGTACAGCATAGCTTGGCAAGGCAAAGCATGGATGGTGAGAGTATGCAGGTAGGGATCATGTGCGTGAGCATTAATTGTGCAGATGAGCAGCACTGAGTTGTAGCCTAGTCACTGCTTGTAAACTGTTCCTGCTGCAGCCTTCTCAATGTCAGTCGCCTGTTTGCCTGCAATGCATATCTGTGCTTCCTAAGTTGGCCTACCAGTACTTTGGAGAGGTACCAGATGGTTGTAATGGGTAGATGCCAAATGCCAATATCCTTGGACAAATGGCGCGTGTGGCTGGTGCTCATGGTTGGTGTCCTGAGATATTGTCGCTCACTGTTCAAGGTTGAGGTCATGTGGAACAAGCAGTGAGTAAAATCTTCCAAGTACCCTTTGGTTTAATTGTGGCATTAATAAGGTGATTAACAAATGTTAATCCCTGTAAATTGGCATGTCACTGCTGTCTGATGAGGAACACAGCACACTGCTTGTGGAAAACTCAGCTTGGAGTGATGGATTTCGCTGGACTTCTCACCTGATTCTGTCACACGTTTCGCTATAGCTCACATCACAGCCCGCAAGAAGATTCAAGTCTACAGTTTAATATTCCAAAACACTGAGAAAATTTGGCCTTTTGGAAATCAGTGCCCTAGCATTTCAGTTTTTCATGTTTGTCAGATCAGCCACCATGTTGTAGAACAATTATGCTGTGATAAAATTAACTTTGCCACAGAATATTTGCAAGTTTTTCATGGAATGTTTATACATCACTTTGATCTTACAAAATGGAGAAAAAAGTATTGCTTAACTTATTTTGAGGATTTTAGTCTACAATTGTTGTTTTTTACTGAGATAATTTTTTATTGGATGGTAACTTCACCTCTTAATATATATTAAGTGCCATCAGTGATGACTTAAAATATATAACATTTTTGCATTTAGCTCAGTGAAATGGAGACACAGGAAATGCCAAATTAGTGATGTGCATGATAATGGACAAAGCTCAATATTTCCTGTATACTTGCATGGTATTAAGCAAAATATAATGTGGTTTGTGGTATTAATCCCTGTCATGATTTAACATTTATAAATGTACTCTTAGTTCTGTACGGTTATTTGGAAAGGTTAAAAAATGTGCAGTTGTCCGGTGTGGAATCAAGCTTAATAATCACACAGGTTGTGTAGCCCAAGAAATAAGTGTATTTGAATGCTTTGCAATTTACTCTAACTCACAGTATTTTTGGATATTTCAGTAAGTTGTATGCTTATTCTGTATGTTCCATTTATTAAATACTGTAATGTGATTTCTCATTGAACTTCTGTCACATTGATTAGTTCAATAATATTAGCTGACTGCAATCTTAATAAGTCTGTACATGCACTAAGAGAGGGACTTGGTAGCAAGCCAAGTCCCCATTTGTAATTCTATAATTTAGATACAGTATTAACGTACTACATTTAAGTTTCCCAGCCAGTCGGGTAGGGCAGACATGATATTGCTCTGAATCTGTCCAAGGAATGATCCCGAGAAATTCTTTCAAGGTCTGAATAGCTGAACTGTATAATGATTCCTGAGGCTTCCTTATCCTGAGGAAAAGGGAGGACACCTGTGATGGATGCTATCCAGTCTTTTATGCTTAACTGGGAGTCCTCCTGTGGGAGCTATGGGGTTAAAGTGACGTTTTCCAGTAGTGGCAGGAAAAAGCCAGCTTGTCTAACCAAGCAGAGTTGGATGGGAGGACTGCAAAAATCTGCAGGACAAAGGGAATTTGGGACTCTTGTGCATGAATCACAAAAAGTTAGCATTCAAGTTCGGTGGGTAATAGGAAAGGCAAATGGGTGGTTGGCCTTTACTTAAAAGGGAATGGTGTATAAAAATAGAGATGGCTTGCTAATACTGTATAAGACACTGGTCAGACCACAGCTGGCATACTGTGAATAGCTTTCTTCCCCTTCAGTAAGAACAGAAATACTGATATTGGAAGCAGCCCAGAGAAGGTTCACTAGATTGATTCTGTGTATGGAGGGATTTTCTTTTGAGAAGAGGTTGAGTAGATTGGACTTGTGCTTATTGGGATTTAGAATAGTGAGACAAAACTGCTGGGCATATAAGGGAACTATAGCATTCTTAGGGGGCTTGGCAGTGCAGGTGATGAAAAGTTGTTTCCCCTTATAAGAGTACCTAAGACCAGAAGTTCTCAGAGTAACTGATCGCCCGTTTAAGACAAAGATAAGGGGGTATTTTAGCTCAGAAGATGGCAATTCTGTGGAATTCTTTATTCCAGAGGGCTTCTCATTGGTGGGTCATTAAGTATAATCAAGGCTGGGATTGACAGATTTTAAGCAGTAAGTGAATGAAGAGTTATGAGAAAAAGGCAGGCAAGTGCCGTTAAAGATTATCAGGTCAGCCAAGATCTCATTGAATTGTGGAGTAAATTGAAGATTCCGTTGGGCAATTCCCCTGCTCTCTGGAATCCTGTAAAAATATTGAAGTCTGAAAATTCAGAGGGTTCCACTGAAGTTGTTACCTAAGAGAAGTTAGACCATTTGAAACCTACTCTAACTCATGGGGAACTATTAAACTGGTCCTCCAACTTACCATTTATCACCCAACTACATTTCCCGTGAACCCTTACTTTCCCAAGTCCCTGACCCAGTACCTCCCCTCTCCCCTACTGCAGGACCCAACATCCTCCTGGGACATGTCACATTCCCTCCCCGTCACCCAAAATGTCAGATACCCTGCCCAGAATACTTACCTCCTGCTAGCCTAAATACTGAATCACTTGCCTAGCACCCTACTGACTGGAGCTGAAAATTCACACAGGTTCTAGCAAACTGGCCATGCTGCTGGATATTTCGCTCACAAAATGCAGTGACCACTGCTGTGTAAAAAGGTTTGACTTCCTCTGACGATACTGCACTTTGAGGACACTGTTGGATTGAAGTTATGCTCTGCATTTCTGCAGCATCTATGAAAGAAGTCTCTTTTCTAATGTAAATAACCTGTGGTTGCCACTCCTCAGAAAATGCAGCCATTCTCACACCTGCACCCAAGCCTGCCCCCTCTTGACAGTTAAAATTCTGCTTAATATTATTGCTCATCCATATTCTGTACTCAGTCTTATGGCCTTTGCTTTCTTTATTCCTTAATTGTTCAGAATATATGGAATAGATTCTTACCAGAAGTATTTTCAATGGAAGGCTAATGAAGATTTTAAAAGCACAACTACTTTATTCAGCTTAGAGTTGTATATTTTGGGAATAATTATTTGTCTGGAGAATCAAACCCACTGTGGGACTGACTAACTCTTGTGCCACTATAGATACTATACAGAAATGCTATATGTGATTTGCAAATATTCAGATTAGATTTCAGAAGTTCGTATGGTGAGATTTAAGACTCTAGAATATTGATGGATTTTGTGAAAGAAAGCTCAATGGAAATTTTAGCCACTTTTCTTCCAGACATCATGTCTAGGCAGAAGAGCTGAATGATATATCATAGCAGTGATAATGGGAACTGCAGATGCTGGAAAATCCAAGATAATGAAATGTGAGGCTGGATGAACACAGCAGGCCCAGCAGCATCTCAGGAGCACAAAAGCTGACGTTTCGGGCCTTGACCCTTCATCAGAGAGGGGGTTGGGGTGAGGGTTCTAGAATAAATAGGGAGAGAGGGGGAGGCGGACCGAAGATGGAGAGAAGATAGGTGGAGAGGAGAGTATAGGTGGGGAGGTAGGGAGGGGATAGGTCAGTCCAGGGAAGACGGACAGGTCAAGGAGGTGGGATGAGGTTAGTAGGTAGGAGATGGAGGTGCGGCTTGGGGTGGGAGGAAGGGATGGGTGAGAGGAAGAACAGGTTAGGGAGGCAGAGACAGGTTGGACTGGTTATGGGATGCAGTGGGTGGAGGGGAAGAGCTGTGCTGGTTGTGTGGTGCAGTGGGGGGAGGGGACGAACTGGGCTGGTTTTGGGATGCGGTGGGGGAAGGGGAGATTTTGAAGCTGGTGAAGTCCACATTGATACTATTGGGCTGCAGGGTTCCCAAGCGGAATATGAAGCAGAGGTTCACCTGCACATCTGCCAATGTGGTATACTGCATCCACTGTACCCGGTGTGGCGTCCTCTACATTGGGGAAACCAAGCGGAGGCTTGCGGACCGCTTTGCAGAACACCTCCGCTCGGTTCACAATAAACAACTGCACCTCCCAGTCGCAAAGCATTTCCACACCCCCACCCATTCTTTAGATGACATGTCCATCATGGGCCTCCTGCAGTGCCATAATGATGCCACCCGAAGGTTGCAGGAACAGCAACTCATATTCCGATGGGAACCCTGCAGCCCAATGGTATCAATGTGGACTTCACCAGCTTCAAAATCTCCCCTTCCCCCACCGCATCCCAAAACCAGCCCAGTTCGTCCCCTCCCCCCACTGCACCACACAACCAGCCCAGCTCTTCCCCTCCACCCACTGCATCCCAAAACCAGTCCAACCTGTCTCTGTCTCCCTAACCTGTTCTTCCTCTCACCCATCCCCTCCTCCCACCCCAAGCCGCACCTCCGTCTCCTACCTACTAACGTCATCCCACCTCCTTGACCTGTCCGTCTTCCCTGGACTGACCTATCCCCTCCCCACCTCCCCACCTATACTCTCCTCTCCACCTTCTTCTTTTCTCTCCATCTTCGGTCCGCCTCCCCCTCTCTCCCTATTTATTCCAGTTCCCTCTCCCCATCCCCCTCTCTGATGAAGGGTCTAGGCCCGAGACGTCAGCTTTTGTGCTCCTGAGATGCTGCTTGGCCTGCTGTGTTCATCCAGCCTCACATTTCATTACCCTGATATATCATAGCACTTAGTTTACAATGTCAAGAACAAAATGTAACAATTTTACCAGCTTTTTCTGGCAAAGAACTCGGATTTATTTGTCTATTCTTAATAAAAAGGTGTCAGGATTATTCTGTTGGAAGAATTAACCATCTGCAGTATGATCTGCGTTGCGTCACCAGATAATGATGTGAGTTTTGGTTTTTGTTTCCTTCTGTACATTTGTGCTGTGACATAGGTTTCTCCTGTACATTTACGTACTTCCCCTTCCACAGCAACTGTCTATGTAAAAGCAGATTCTGTACTGTCTTCAACCTGAGAGGCTGCAGCCATTTTTTTAGATCAAATTGCCATTTGGCTTTCCTGTGGATGTGTATACAAACATGAGTTTCAGAGTTAAAGTTTTCAAAAGAGATCACAGCATTGACTTTCGGAGAAAGCGAAGAACTCGCAAGAGAATAGGCCAAGTTGAGGAACAGAGATTCAGTACAGTATGTACTAGCCTTAATTTTCTGTAGAGCTGTAAGAATATGACACTGTAGTTATAAGACATGTTAATGTGACTGCAGTCACATACCTTTGGTCCTTTATATCTTTCTGGTGATCATTGTAATTTGAAAAAATGATTTTGGTTTATTATAGAACATAGTGCTAAAATTGCTTTATGTGTTTACAAGCTATAATTCAATCTGGAGCTTAAAATATAGGTGAACCCGATTGCACGAAGAAATTACATGGCGAGAATAATTGCCACATAAAAACAATTGCCACATAGTTTGGAAGAGAAATCTGCACCAAATGCAAATCTGTGGATAGCTGCTTTCAAGGATTTTTTAAATGTTAAAATCAAATGTATGGGGCATGATTCTCATACATGTAAACAATTTGGCACGTTGATTTCAAATTGTGGTGACCAAGAATAAAACTGTACAAAAGGTTTGTTGAAATGTCGGTCTATTATTTTAAGCAAGCAGCTTTGTATCACAAAACAGAATTTAGTGCGTATTCAAGCAATAGATTGGCACCTGAATATCTGTAGAAAGAAATTTATCAGACTGAATTATCTTCACATAAATTAACATAAAATAGAAAGTTAAAGTATCTGATAAGTTGTCCTTGTGTGTAGACTTTGCTCTGAAAGAGGAATCAGTTACTACAAAGTATCTAAAGTCACTGATTTTTTTAAACTTTCCATATATAATTTTGCACAACAATGTTACTTTAAAAGTTTAATGGTTGAAGCAATGGTTGAAACAAATGGGGATCATCATGTTGGCAGAACAATTTCATCTTGTGACTGAAAGACTTCATTAATATGGATAGTATTTTCTCTTAACATGGCTTCCTGTGCTATCTTATTTGTTTTTAAGCTGTAACTAACAATTGTGTCCTTTTGGTTCTAACTTGTTGGAAGTGTAGGGCTAATGCATAAAATCTAAAGTATGTTATTGGTCATGACATAAAGCTTAAAATTGTTATGGTTTCTGACGAAAAATAAGATAATTAAATTTGTTAGATCCGAGTGAAGCACTCCTGGATCTCCATTTCAATGTTTTAACTACAATCTTTCTGGTTGTGTTGATTGTTCTCATTTTGATTGTGTGCATCTTTCGATAAAGAACTTGCACTTCCGGGTAAACACTTATTCAGGAAAACAGTTTAATTTCACCTTCACAGCAGATTATTTTTGAGAAAAGTTAATTACAGATTTTTTCAACTTGATGGAAGTAGTTTGGAAGAAAGCACTGGCTACATAAATATCTGTGTGCAAGCTGATTCTTTTTAAATCCATGCCAAAGGAAAGAAACATCATTGACCATCTGAAGATTAATGCAAAACTTGCAAAGTGCAGCAAGTATCAACTTCATGTTGGAAATGGGAGGAATGTAACTCGGAGTGAATCTTGGTACACAGCAGGCAGGAGCGCAGGCCAACAGCCCTCCACCTGTAACATCAATTTGAGACATGGGCTGTTTTAATTCTTGAACCTCTTTAATGTTCTACTGGTCAGCGTCTGATGTGGATATTGCGTCAAGCAGGTAAAGCATAGGTATATGAAGCCGCTTACTGGCACTCAGGTAAATCATGGGAGATGGGAGAGTTGGGAAAGAGGGCGGACAGTAAAGTCGGCAACCCAGACTTTTCTGTTGCATCTCCTACACCTTCTGTGATAAATTTAACCCTTTAATTTTTCAGGCCTTCATGTCTTCCATGACGGATTTAATTGATTCTATGGCTGTGAGCCATTTGGGCGTGATAGTGCTCCATCTGAGTCTTAACCACATTCCAGGATCTATGCATTAATGAAGATAGCAGCTAAATTAGGCTAGTGCTTTGGCCACTAAAAAGTCTAGTTAATGTAGCAGTGGAGCGGAATGAAACAGGAATGGGGCTGTAAGAATTTCCACGATGATTTTACCTATGTGATAGTGCTATATTCCAGCAGTTAAAATGCTCCTACCTTACAGCATGGTGACCCAGAAACAGAGTCATAGAGTGGTATTACATGGAAGCAGACCCTTCGGTCTAACTCGTCCATGCCGAACAGATATCGCTAGATAAATCTTATCCCATTTTCTAGCATATACCCATCCAGATGCCTTTTAAATGTTGTAATTGTTCCACCCTCCACCACTTCCCCTGGCAGCTCATATCATATATGCACCACTACCTGTGTGAAAACATTGCCCCTTAGGTTCCTTTTAAATATTCCCCTCTCACGGAGGCTACATAGCACTGACAATGCCACTGACGAGGGAGATGATACATTTGCATGAAAACTAGTCAGCGCAACAAACCAACCAACAACTCCAGCAGCAACCTGTGCTACAGATTCTTGTTAAGACATTTCCCCTCTCATTTTAGGTCTGTGCCCTCCAGTTTTGTACCACCCCACCCTGGGGAAAAGACCTTGTCTATTTACTCTATCTATCCTCTGATGATTTTATAAACAACTATATGGTCACCCCTCAGCACCTGATGCACCAGGGAAAATAGCCCCAGCCTATTCAGCCTCTCCCTGTAGCTCAAACTCTCCAAACCTGGCCACATACTTGCAAATCTTTTCCGAACCCTTTCTAGTTTCACAACATCCTTCTTGCAGGAGGGAGACCAGAATTGCATGCAATACTCCAAAAGTGGCCGAACTAATATCCTGTATAGCTGCAACATGACCTCCCAATTGCACTGACCAATAAAGGCAAGCATATCAAATGCCTTTTTCACTATCTTGACTGTCTGTGACTCCACTTTCAAGTAATTATGAACCTGCACTCCAAGGTCTCTTTGTTAGGCAACACTTCCCAGGGCATTACCATTAAGTTTATAAGTTCTGTCCTGTTTTGCCTTTCCAAAATGCGGCACCTCACATTTATCACAATTAAACTCCATCTGCCACTCGTTGACCCATTGGCCCACTTGATCAAGATCCTGTTGTACTCTGATGTAAACCGCACTGTCGTGTTCCTGCGATATAGTTAAATGATCATTTATGCCTCTGATTTGATTATTGGCTTTTGCTGGAGATTTTAAATTTCTTCTCCCTGGATCTTCCCTGCTGGGTTCACTCTGATAATAATCAGCATATTGAACCTGAAGTGAAGTTAGGAAGGGGAAATTTCCATTAAAATGTCAAATTTCAATACTGTTTGGAATAACTGTGTCAAGCATAGAATGGGATGGTGACTTTGCTGGATCCATTAGTCTTGTCCATGAGGGAAATTTGGCAGTGATATATACATATGGAAGATGCACTACTTCTCACCACAGTCATATCAGCCTGTATACTGTACATTGTTCATAAAATAACTTTTCTGTTGAAATCTATGTGGTCAGCCTGTCATTAAATTCTCATGCAGCTAAAGCCCAGTTTTATTTTGGCAACGTGATTTTTATGTTCATCATTGGGTCTCTTCATTAACAGTTGTGGTGAGATTTAAAGATTCAGTTTGAAGGGCCAAAGTTTAGTGTTTTGTTCACCCAACTAGAGGAACCTGTTCTCAGTTTCGGTGGCTAACTCAAACAAGTCTGTGCTGACATCTTGGAAAAACTGGAAATGTTCACTTCCTTCCCACCAAACCGCAGGAGAAAACGCATGCTCGTTGCATTTCTTTACAATGTTGCAAACTGGTGAAGAGGAATGAATTGGCTCCCTTCTTTAAACCCCTTCACTTTGCAGCAAAACAGATTTTCAGTATTTTTGCTTCGCGGATGTAAAACACTTAAAATGTAGTTTGCTGGTTCAACAATGAAGGAGACAATTGAAAGGTTTTTTTAATGAGAGGAAGATGAAATGAATTGCTTACTTGAAGAAGAGTAATAAAAATGTCATCAGATGCATCCACAAGCTCAGGAAATTTTTTTAGTGTTTAATGCAAAAAGAATATGCAGTTTAAAAGTGCTTTGAGTCCTAGATGTACTGGATTTTGATCATAGTTGTTTAATTTGTTAACTTGTATTTTTCATAGCAACAACATTTGTAGGCACCGTTGAGTTCTCAGTGACTGAATGTTCCTCCAATGTGCTTTTTATTGGGTATTATCTTCTGCAAGGCTGAAAGAAAAACACAAGGAGAAACAGAGTGAAAGCAAGCCTTCCTGTTCTGCTGTTCTGAATCTATCATTATTTTGTCTGTTCTGCCTAAAATATATTGTCTGAAATGCACCTTATTTGTGTATACCTGTGTCAGGTTTCATTGTTTTTATTTTCAATCTTGATAATCTGAAGGTTAGTTTTTCATCTCAGTATGTGAAGCCTCCAGAAAAATAGAAATCAATCAGGAGATACAGTCTTCATGACTGTTTTAAATATTTTAATGACATGCTTTAAAAACACTATAGTGTATGAAACTTTCCAGGTATCAAAAACTAGATAATAGAAATCAAAAATTGATTTTCTTTACAACTATTATAACAACAAAAGAGTATATAGGACCAAAATCACTTTGCCCACATATCTTGCAGCAGAACAACTTGAAGCCAATTCCACTTTGCACTGTACAATGAACAGAATTAAACTTTCTTCTGTTTGTGTAATTGTCATATGTGCTGGTCTAAACCTGGCTTACTTCTGGGTAAATAGCGAGTGAAAGTTGGTCATGTATAAAGTATTCTGTAGAGGTTATGAGTTAAGATTCCACTAAGATTTTAAATTAGGAATTGTTAGATATTGTTGTCTTTGCATCTGAAAGAATTAATACTGAGGAGAGCCATAAGTACCACCCACTAAACAATTAATATATTCAGTTAATGTTCAAGCCCAATGAACCTTTTTCAGAATGCTCTGAAGTGTGATATCACTAAATGAAACAGAATTCGTCTATCTTGTAATAGCAAGTTGAAAAAAAAATTTTCATTATTTCTTACATGTTTGGTTGAATATTATCCATAGTGGTGAACTAGAAATATGCATACCTAGCTTCATTTTGATCTGCTTTATCAAGACATGTAAAAATTAATTATATAGGTTGCATATTCACTGTAACTGGAGGCAATGTATTCTTAATCATGTACTCTGGTCTTGAAATTTGGAAGAATTTTACCTTTGAGAATATGTCCAAGAAAATGTTTCAATTTTGTTGGTCCCTCAGAATAATGCCCCAAGTAATGAAACAGTAAGGGACTGCTGAATCTACTGACGGTGTTCTTAGACATATTTGAATTTTAAGCACATCCTTTGACATGCTAATCAAAGAGATACATTTCAGGCTTTATACATCATAGAGTAGTAGAGTTGTACAGCAGACAAACAGATCTTTTGGTCCAACTTGTCCATGCTGACAATACATCCAAAATTTATTTGGCCTCACTCGCCAGCATTTAGCCCATACCTGTCTAAACACTTCCTGTTCATAGATCCATTCAGCTGCCTTTTAAATATTGTAATTGTACCCGCCTCCACCACTTCTTCTGGCAGCTCAATATATAAATACACTACCCTCTGCATGAAAAAGTTCTCCCTTAGGTTTTTTATCTTTCCCCACTCACCTTAAACCTATGCCCTGTAGTTTTGGATTCCCCTACCATGGGAAAAAGACCTTGGGTATTCATTCTATCCATGCCCCTCATGATTTTATAAACCACCATAAAGTCACCCCTCAGCCTCTGACACTCCATGGAAAATACCCCCAGCCTATTCAGCCTCTCCTCATAACTCAAACCCTTCAACCCAGCAATATCCCTGTAAGTCTTTTCTGAACCCTTTCAAGTTTAGCAACATCTTTCCTACAGCAGGCAGACTATAATTTCACACAGTATTTCAAAAATGTTCTAATCAACATCCTGGACAGCTGCATCATGACCTCCCAACTCATATACTCAATACAGTAACCAATTAGGAAAGTGTACTAAGTGCCTTCTTCACTATCCTGTCTACCTGTGACTCCACCTTCAGGGAACTATAAACCTGCACCCCAAGGTCTCTGCATTTTTTTTTTCTGAAAGAAACCTTGCTAAGAGCTGGTCAAAGTATCTCATTGTACCTCTTTTGTTCTGACCCCCATATAATCTGAGCGTCTGCACGACCTATGACTTTTGCCTGTTTTTTTTGCTTTCTATTTCCAATGTGCCCCAATTGAATTTCCCTAAGGAGTCCGAGACTGTGGATTACTGATTTTGGTAGCGTACTAACGCTTCCTGGTAGTATAAGGCCCAATGCCAGGCAGTGCTAGCAGCATGTGACTGGAAGTTTGGTGTTTTTGGTTGTGGTCAGTACTAAGCAGGTGGAAAGTCCAGGAAAATCTTTTCACTAATGGGGCAGAGCAATGTGACTGTCATGAAAGCATGCTAGAATTAAAGAAGCCGAGAGCCTTAGTAACTTGTAGAAACTTTGCTTCCAAAATAAAAGTCCTTGTTCAATCATTAATATGAGCCAGAGGCATCACGCTGGAATAAAGGGACGAATGGAACAAGTATGGAATTAGTTAAGCTTCTAGAAGTTTCACTATGATTACTTAAATAATATAATTGCTGGACTACTATGGACGTCAGAAGAGAGAGTTGAGTTAATAATACTTAAAGATCAGAGGGAGATTATAAAGGAGTCAAGGCTAAATTGGCTCTATGAATTGTGTTGTAAGAGAGCAAAGGCAAGTAATATGTGATGGTGGATCGGAAAAAAGACATAAAATAAGTTGTAAAACATCGTCTGTATGAGTTCACTCCAGTTTTGGCTACAAACCATTCTCTAAGCAAATGTATTACTTTTAATATCTATTTATATTTTTAAAATTTCAATTAATTATGTTTTGAAACAATATTCTAGTAAATTCCTGAAAAAAACAAAAAAAAATTCCTGTGGAAATGACTGGGGATCAATGTTGGTCTTGCCATTTTCCGTATTATTGAAGCAAATGTGGAACTTGTATCCCCCCGATATGACCTTGGCCATGATGAAACTGCAAAAACCTTCTTGGTGTGAGTCCTGTGGGAACTCCCCAGAACTCTCTTAGAAATAAGGGTTGAGGCAATGACCCAATCCAACTCTTTCTTTGTGCATTTCTAGACAAACTGGCAGCCCACCAGTATCCCTTCTATATAGAAATTTAAAGTTATCTGCTTTGAATATGAATGGTAAAAATATGACTGACAGTCAGATGTTTTCTGTTACCTAGCTTAATAATTCACATATTAAATATTACATCCTGTCTTTGTTTCCCAATCATCTGTGAAGTTTCGTGTCTGTTATTTTCTATTGCATTTTAATGTAAAATAAATTGTACCATAATTGAATACTTTTTAAAAAAGATTGAACTTACCATAAAAATCAATCTTCTGTCAAAATTTTTGATCACTTTTCCATTTTCGACTCTATGATTTTGTCTTTTGATTTGATTTTGATTTCTCTTCTCTCTTCTACATCTCTTATCTAAATAAATGTTAAAGGTATTGTTGTACTTCCATTAAATGGAAACTGCATTTAATATTCATGTAGTATTACATTTGTTATATACAGCTTTTTACAGAACATATTGCAAGATTTGATTTTGAATATAAACTATGTTTGAAATATAATTCATGCAATCTTTCAGTCAAACAACTGGCTTAGCTCAACAATAAGAGTCTACCCTTAATTGTTTAATCAGTTTCTCTTACTCTTTGAGACATTGTATTGTACTACTGGTTCTTTGTAGCTTCTAAAAATCAATACTGCATTGCAATGACGCTGACACCAACGCAGTAAGGGAAGTAATTAGCTGACACTAGCATACATTACTGTTCATTATTAGGATATCCAAAAGTAGGCCTGATTGTTTGTAAATAAAACACATACATTGAAGCTTCAGATTCATTTCTGATTGTGACTGTGGTGGACAAATTTTTCATGATTTGAACTCTTCTCCTGTCCATTACTTGGCGTCATATACTTTCCACAGGCAGTTTGAGAAGAGGATTCATTTGTGCACCATTGTGGCAGGTTACAATTTAAACTACTTAAGGCTCCAATTAAGGGTTTTTTTAATATCCTCCTCAGCTACTCAGCATTTTGCCAGCTGAGTGCTCACCTCCTACTATGTGCTGCGATATCAGCTGAGTAGAGCCACCCCTCCTTCCCCTGTCTTCAGCAGGCAGGAGGTAACTTGGAGCAAGAGACTCAATACATCGTTGATTGGTGCCTCAAGCAGAAATGACTAAAGCTGTGTCCTAATCCCAAAGAAAGAATTTTTTCATCCAGCCCAATTGACCTGCTCAATGTTACTAATTTCCAACTGGTGTGCAGGCCAACAAGGCCACCTACATGTTGACCTGCCTTGGGTTTTTTACCCCCTGGAGGTTTTCACTGGTTTGTAAGCTGTAGAGAATGACAGATTCACTTGGAAAATATCTCTAATTTATCAATTCAAAAGTCACAGCTCACAGCAATTACTCTAGGAATGGCAACGCGTTTTCTTCAGTGTTAAATTGAGTTTTTCTCTACTGCAGAGAATAGACAGCTTCTGCTGGAGAGAACAACAGCATACACTTCTGTCTTTTTCGTCTCTCTGTGTCTACGTGTCCGTAACTTATTTCCAGTTTCAACTTGCTCAGTAGGTGAAAGCCACTCAGCTTCACTTGTAAACAACTCCTCAGCTCTGAATCATCAGCATGTTGGATGAACCCATATTCAACATTACAGTTTACATCAGGTCTCAAATTTCTTGCTGTGAAATTATGTAACCATCCTAGTAAATCCTTGTCTTTTTTTCTAGAAGAAAATGGTTCTTCCAACTTGCAGCCCATGGTTTTTAAAGACACAAAACAAAAGAGTCAGTTTCTTACACTCTGGGTCTGTAGCATTGAGAGTTTGAAGTAAATTCAGAGGGAGCTAGTAAATGAGGCCACCTCCTGTGAAAGTTGCTCAGTTAGTTATCTGCTGTTAAGTGTGGCCTCAAGACCCTATTTGATCTTGTCAGAAAAGCCAAACCTACCCACATACATAAATGAGAAATACTTTTGATTCTGCAACTGGTGCCTTTTGAATTGATGCTAGAAACACAAAAATTATTTATTAACAACTTCTTTGTCTGAACGCTTGAGTTTATAATAATGGTAATTTTGGGAATGGATTTTTCTTGGGGCCACTGAATGTCAATTGTTCCCAGATTCCTAAACTCTGTTCCAAATAATGTGTCTTAACTTAACCTCAAAAGCACATCCTTTATAACAGAAATACAAAGTTGTAGAGAAGCTCAGCAGATTTAGCAGATCTGCGGATAAAGAAACAGGATTAACATTTCAAGTCCAATATGACATTTCTAGTTCAAAAGAAGAATCATATCAGGTTTGAAACTGCTTAGCTTCTCCAACATTTCTGTTTTTAATTTAGATCTCCAGTATCTGCAATACTTTTATGCTTTTGGAAAATTGGAATTTATCGGAAAATTGTAGCATTTTCTCTTGTGTCACACTGATCATCCTGTGGCTTATCTGAGTAACATTCTCAACATAACGGAAAACGTCTTCCAACTTCTGCATTGGCAGAGACCAGATGTGTGACTAAAGATACATGGTGGAGTTCTGCAGAAGTTCTGACACGTGGAATTATGTGGGAATTGGCAGAAATTTCAGTTTCTCTATTTCTCTAGTTATTCAGCCCGCTCTGAATGAGCTATGCAGGGATTTCAGACAGTTCAATTTTTACTCACCTGGGGAGTTACCCAGGACACGTAACATAGATTAAAGCCTTGTCTGATACCTGGGTAACTATACGATTGACCCACCCATTACCCCTCATCTACACTCGACCCAAATGATCATTCCAAACCAACTACATCCTTGATCTATCCACCACCCACCTACCAACCCCACAGTCTGACCTATCTACCCTCCTGACCTGACTATGCCTGTAGCTAACCACCTAATCAGCTGACCACCACCCACCTCACAAGTGCCCACCTGTACATCTCACCAATGTGCACCTTTTTACCTGTCAGCCAACTACTCCCTCAACCACCTACCTACTTCACTCACCCACCTTCTTACTTGTCACTCATTCTAATCACCCCACCTGCTAACCATCCTTTCCAAATCACCCATATACCCAATTATCCATTCTCTCATCCACTTTCCATTCATTAGCATTCCAAATCTGGATCCTTAAGCATATGATACAGCAAGTACTGCCATAAAAAGGGGATATTTCCTGTCTTCACTTCACGTTACTTTGCTCCGATGGAGTTTCCTGAGGGATGCTGAGCTGTACATTTCTGTGACAACAGGGATTGGAAGACTTTGGAGAACTGTTGAATCTAATGAAGATTTTCACTCCTCAGAAGGTCTGAGCTGATAACACTTCATGTCCTACCCTTACTATGGACTACATTGAGATAATCCAAAATATCTTTATGTGAGATGTTTGCAGATAATGAAGGGTTTAAATCCACATTTCATTTGTGAAAGGTCACTGTGGTTCCGATTTCCCATATCTCGATTGCTTATTATAGTAGACAAAGAGGAATTTGTTTGTTGGGTGGTATGCTTGTTCATTTAATGTGAAAGCACAAAAGGTGTTTTCCAACAAGGGGAACTTCTTGATATTTGTGTTGGGTGGCAAGCAAGTTCAGCATTGTCTGTATGTAATGAGAAAATCATATATGAATATACAGCTCCTGCTCAGAAGCCTAGAACAGGTCATTGTACTGCCCACTTAACCTGCAAGTTACTTGTTTGGTAGCAAACAAGTTGGAGAAGACAGAACACATTGTTTGAACTGAATTTACCACAATAAATGTGGTAAAAACAAAGGTATTTTCAGGATAGTTTTACAAAAAGAAAATCACAGCATTATCTTATTTATCATTTTGACGTGTTTATTTGACTTGACGTCACTGTCAAGACCAGCATTCATCAGCTATCAGCCTTAAGAAGCGGTGATAACCTGCCTTCTTGATCCACACTAGTCCACGCAGTGTCGGTAAACGCAATGTTGTTCAGAAGTTCCAGGACTTTGACCCAACAAGAAAGAAGGAATGGTGGTATTGCCTATTCTTTTGGAAATGATACATTTTGGTTAGTGGTAAAACATTTGGATGGTATTCAAATGAAAATCATGCTGCCTGTGTCCCAGTTAATCATTGATTGAGATGGGGAATTTCTGGGAAAACTGAAAAGATTGTAACCAAGAATATTGTGACATATCTGTGGTTTAAGAATCAAACTGGTTGTGTGCGATTGATTTATAGCCGTTTTACAAGATCAATCATATGCCCAATAATTTCCATGGTTTATGAGAACATCAACTGAAACCTTCTGCCATTTATTTACTTAGAACCATTGCCCTGGCTCCACTCTCTCATGCAAAAGGCCAGTTTGTGCGAAAATCCTGCAATTATGTAATGCATGACTTGGATTTACTCCACAAGCTCAAACACAACATGTCTTATAGCAACCAGCAATTGGTGTAACAAAGGTTTCTGAGGTTTAATTGATTTTCCCAGCGTTTTAAAAAAATCTTTCTGAGATCTGCTCTTAAAATGATACCAATTTCAGTGAACCCAAAATGTTTAACTCTATTCAAATGAATTTCTTTCTTCATAATTGTATTTCTTTGTAGAAAGCAATGGTATCTTTATCTCAGTTAAGGTGGAACTTGGTTTGGCTTCTGCGCCCTCAGGGCTTACTTAGAAATGTTGTCATATATGCATGACAAATCACTTGTTTTGAAAGAAGAGGTTTGAACTCACTGTGACTTTTTAGCTGGGCCTGCTCACCACCTAATTGGGAATAAAACAGCTTTTCTTGATGCATCGAGAAAAATAAAAGTCATCGTAGTGTATCATCAGAACAAGCATATTGTCAAGCATATTTCAAAATGCAGTTTTATACATTTATAATAATTATGGCTGCTTTGTTGACAAGATTACTGGATAATTTAAGTAGTTGTTACAGAATTCAAACAATGTATGCAAACTGTTCTGTAGCCGTTTCTCAATAATACCACAATGCTGCCAGGTGCCTGTAACTGCAGCTTTTTTAGGCCTGACTTTCAGACTTCTCGCTTTCTCTTCTTTTTCCATTTAGTTTTTCCTAAAATGCAGTTTACATTACAAACGCACAAACTTCATGTGTCTAGTTTGGAAATTGTCTTTTATTTTGTAGCAACTTCTAATTGGCCCACCCTTTACAAATATTTTCCCCAAAACATACTTTCTTCATAACATTTATAAATGCACAGACCTTGAATGTTCACAGTTGACATTACATCAATCAGGTTTGTCAAATATAGTAGGTCACTCATTACATTTACAATTTCTTTTAATCTTTCCAGTGCTTAGTAGATATCAAACAGAGGATGACTTTTTTTTCAGTCATTCGTGTATATGCTTTTCCTCAACATTCCATTCTACAACTCTGCCTGGAGGATCTTCAATTTGATGAAAGATATTCTTTGGACTGCCACAAAACTTTCTGGTCTTCCAGTGTTCTATAGTTGCAGACCAGCACATTTCCAGATGCAGTGCAATGTGCTGAGAAAAAAGCCGAAACTGTCACAGACATTACAGGGAGAGACCACTCTCTAAGGCCCTTCAACTGCACAGTATCCAGAGACTGGAAATTTTGAAGTAAAGAGGGTTTTCAATTATTTATAATGTACGTGCATTACCTCAAGTCTGACACACACTGCTAATGCTGAACTACTCACTGTGAAGTTCCATTTAAGGTAACTATTCTGAAGAGGAAATTGAAAGTGGCTGGAGCTGATGTAAACCTTTTGAGACCATCCATTTCCTCACTGAGCTTATTTTACATCAATGGCAAAGATTGTATGAGTTTGACCTAGATTGTGATAGATAAGTGATAGATGCAGAATTTTTGGGTACTTTGAACAGATAAAGGAATAACGCGCATGGGAATAGATCATTCAACCTATTGAACTTGCTCCACCACTCAATACAACCGTGGCTGAACAAATGCTTCAATACCCTTTTACACTCCTCATCTGCAAAAACCTATTTGCAATTGGTAATCAGAAATCTACCAACCTCTACCTTAAACATACTCAAAAGACTGAACTTCTCAGCCCTCTGTGACAGAGAATTCTAGTTCACAACCCTCCGAGTAAAAATAAAACCTCCTCGTACTGAAACTAAGTGGCATCCCCTTTATTTTTAAATTATGTCCTTTGGCTCTACGTTCTCCAACCAAAGGAAACATTTTACTTGCGTCTACCCTGTCCATCTGTCTAAACTTTTTTTACGTTTCAATTTGATCACCTCCACTTACGCTCATGGAAATATCTTGAGCAGTTGTTGGTTTTGGGGGTGTTGTTGGGTCAGTGCAAGAGGAAGGTTGAAGATCTATTGCCAATCTAAGTCTATTTGAACTTCTATGTTTAAAAAGGTGTTACATGACAAGCAGGTATTTCTTTTGCTAATTCACCTTGTCACCTTGAAAGCTCCTTGAGAGGCTTAATCTCTTCTGCCCTGCATCCGATGGAGAAGAGTGCAGAAGCAAGTCTGAGTAGAAGGAATTATAGAAAGGAGTGGAATGGTGATGGCCCTGAGAATGACATTGGCTGCTTCTGCTGCACCACTCACTCTCCTGAAATGTAAAACCACCGACAAGGGCTGTTTTTGGGATGGTGTAAGGTGGGCTTGCCAAACCTTGTGACAAACTATCCCTGCAACATTTACACAATGTCACTCCAAGTGACATGCACTCTACCGACAAAAGTTCACATCCTGAAAATCAACTGGCACGAACAGATTATCCAAGTTTAAAACTTTAAGCTCCTTTCCTCCAAGGCTAGCTAGTTTCATTTCATTTATTTTGTGATGCTGTCTCCTGAACTTGCTAGATCAATAGCTTTACCTACAAAAATTGTCTAAAGTTTTAGTTTTCTTTGATGTATCAGAGCTTTTAAAGCTTATGTTCTGGTTAAATTTGTTGGTGAGTGTTCAAGTGCAGCTCCGAAAACAAATGGCTGCCTGGCCTGTGAATTAATTCAGTGTAACTAATTACTCGGTTAAGAAAAAGGCCTTTTCATTTCATTCTTGATAATGCTGATTGTTTCAATTAAAGCAAGACAGGGGATCTTGGGCTTTACTGCCATAAGCCTTCTTCCCTTTTACTTAGAGGACTTATCTTGGGAATCCATGCTACCACATGCCTTAAATTAAAGGAAATGACAGCATTGGTATAAATGGGAAGTGGGTTTTGGCATAGTTTGCTCAAGTCAAGGAAGCCACATCTCTGTCTGATTCATTCATTCTCTATTCAAGGGTCACGCATGAATACCAGAAATGTTTCAAAGCAGCTTATTTTTGATTTGAAGCGCTCAGCAGGTATTTTGAAATTTGCAGTCGGTAGCTTAGATTTATTAATCTCAGCAGGGATACTTCTTCTTTAACTGATGCACCATTTTTAAAAACAAAACTAAATTTATGACACTTAGCACATAAAACAGTTGAATCACTTGAGATGGCTGCCTAATAATCACTTCCCTTTGCAACTAACACCTTCAGTTTCCAAATATATTCCCACTTCTTATTTATTCTTTTCTGAGTACACCAGATCCCATTGTTTGTCTTGAAATTTCACATTGTATTTCATTCCTTCAGAAATCTTCTTGAGTGGGTTGAAATAAAGAAGGTGCTTGCAATTACTTGCAGAAGGTTGGTTACAGTGTGGCATGGAATAATCAGAATGAATAGGTTTTATCCTCATATTACCTGTGACGGCTCATGGTGGGCTGCCTCTTTGCCCTGTCCCTTTGTATTATGTGGAGTGGTATCCTTTAAGCTGCATAACCAATTGTCCCACTCGGACAGTGATCTCTTGCTTGAGCAATATGCTAATTACATTTCAGTTTGTTCCTTGTGCTTCGCTGCTGCTTTCAGGATATCCCAAAACACTCTACCAGCAATTAAGTATTTTTGAAGTACAATGTTGTTGTAAATCAATGTGCAACTAATGTCACACAGCAAGATCCCATAATCAGCGATGAAGTAATGACCAGATGTTTCTTTTAGTGGATTTGGTTGAAGGATAAAACATTGGTTAGGACAACAAGGAGAACTTTCCTAGTCTTATTCAAATAGGACTGTGGGATTTTTATGCCTACTGAAGAGAACAAATAAAGTCTTCATTTAGTGTTTCATCCAGAAGATAGCATCTGACAATACAGCTCTGCTTCAATTTTAAATTGAGGAACAATTTCAATAGTCACGTGATAGAAATATTCTATCCCTATTTCTTCCCTTATTTGCAGCAGCGTTAAAGAGATATGCAAGAGCTGTTGTAATTCTGGTTCTCTTATGTAAAAACAATAACACTAAATGTATCTATTTTCCAAGTATCGTCCCTACAACAATTTCACTTGCCTGGATACCTTCTGCCTTGACAATTACCTGAGGGAGACTGACACTCTAATGTGTAATTGGAAGATAACCTGACTATCCATTTGTATCATCACTAAAAACATGATTTCCACCTTCATACCATTGTCACTGGGAGTGATGTTGAGGGTGAGAGGAATGGAATGTCAGCAAGGCACTGCAGTACAGTTAGTATTATTTGAACAGCCTTTTCTGGTGTTTTAGAAATTACTGGCACAATGTGTATGATGCAAGCAAATAGCAGCTTTGCCATTTGCTGCTGTAGGGCTTGTTCTCAATCTAAAAGACTATGAGGCACAAATCTGTTGCTGTGAGGTTACCCACTCTCACCTTCCTACATTGACATGGCAGAAAGACTGTGCTGTTCACTAGATTTCACAGCATTTGGGTTAACTTTTCACATTGACACTTAAACTATCTTACCTGACCACCAGCTAATGCCAGATTGGGCAGTCATTCCTGATTTTATTTCAGCCTGTCTCCTGAAAAGGTACACATAAGTGGGTATACATTGAGAAGCCAGCCTTCCCAAACTTAGACAGATTCCCTTCCCTCACCACCGCTCTTCCTCCAAAACCACCTCTGCAATGCTGTTAAGGTTACATTCATACGTTCATGACCCTGTCACTGACTGCAGTGAAAATACCTTCCTAGAAAATTAACCCATTTAATTCAACCATAGAAAATTAGGTTTGAGAACAATTTGCTGTTTAATTTAGTCATGGTTGCAAATTACAAAGGTTGTGACCAATTTTTTCACTGCCTATTAATTTTGTTTTCGCATTTACTTTTGCCTTCTTTGTTCAAGCAAATGGATAATGGTTTTTGGAGCCACAGATGATGTCACTTTTTGGCCAGTCAACTCTGCTGATGCCACAATACTATATTCCTGTTTCTTCCCTTATTTGCTGCAGCCTTAGATGGATATGGCTTTTACTGAAGAACGTTAGCCAAAACGTTAACTTTGACTTCTTACCACAGATGCTGCCAGACCTGCTGAGTTGTCAGTCCTCATTTGTATTTTAATCAATAGCCGATTTAAGGTCTGCCCCTGCCTGAACCCACTATACTGATTACTTAATCACGGCTCCCAGGTCACTTCACCTTCTCATCACAGCCCTTCTCACTCTCAAGGCTGGCCTCCAGCAACAATCCCAACTGATTTTAGTTACAGCAGGAGCCACTGCTCCCAGCAGCACTGCCGAGTCTGGACAGCTCCCTGCTCAATTTTTGTTGCTTCCCAGGCAACTGGGGATGTGTTTGACCCTGACTGGAGGGAGCACGATTTTATCTTCCATCTTATGCAAAAGCTCGATTTAAAATTTTCAACCTCAAATTCTTCTATGTCCTCACTTCTCTATGCCACTGTAATCCTGTGCATTTCTCACATGCTCCATGATATCTATTTTGTTTGATGGTGCTCTTATGAGATACCATTGGTCATTTTTACTGTATTAAAGGCTCTCTGTAAATACACGTTGTTGCTATTTTTTTGAAACTTGTTTATATTCCCCTGAGAAAGTAAAAAGTATTTTGATGTCTCCCACTCTGGTGAGATTGTTTAGCTCTCAGCAAAAAAAGTTTATTTAAGTTGCCACTGTCCAATATTCTACAAATTGTATGATGGTTTCTTATCATAAAAGCAGATCATCTGACTCACCCTAAGCAGCGTAACAGATCCTTTACTAATACATAAATACTTAGGGGTGAATGTCCTGCCTATGCGCTCCTGATGCAAAGAAATACACACCACAATCAGCATACATGCAGCCCTGACAATGTTCTGAAATATGTTCCCAGAGTGCATTGTTCTGTGCCACAACCACAAAAGCAGAAAGTGACAGAAGTTTTCAAACCATACCTTCGTGTAGTGTAACATGTTGGCAACAGGAAGTGAAGGCTAATGTTTAAGTTGCCTACTGGAGCTGCTGATTTGTTGGATACAAATCAGTTGAAAACTATCAAGATGCTACTCATGTAATGTTTAAATCTTAGTAGGATGAAATACCTTTATAAATGTGCAAATGATATGTATTTCATTAACATGTAGTTTGTTTGGTCTTTTATAAGCTCGAAAACTACTGATATTTTAAACAGTAAGTTTTAAATTCTGCATAAAACCTCACAAACCACATCCTGTCACTCCATTTTAACTGACTCCTTGGTGTTATCTGCTAGCGGTTGTTAAAGGTATACTTCTCCATTCAAATCTGAGTAGACTTCTTCAGTTTATATACCAGCTAACATTTTGTCGAAGGCAGTTTGAATGCTGTGGTTTAAATCAATGAGAAATATTGAAGGATTCAATTTCGCAATGTGGATTTATTTCAAAATCTTTGATGCAGGTGAATTGTTAGCGACAAAAGAAAGGTGTTCTTAGGTCCTTTCACAGGATATTTCCACTTCATCTTGGAGTGGAATTCAGTATTAGGCAACATTTTGACACATAAAAAGTATTAATATTTTCTTCAAGTGCCTGATCTTTATTTGGATACTGGTTAAGCTGGATAGGCACATTGAATACATGATTCATGTCTTTTAAAAGGAGCTACAATAAAGTATTTTTGCTCTACAGCTTGCTTTAACATGACTTTGGTAACTATATTGTGATGTTGTAACCGCTGATGTGAAGTATAGATAGATTTGAGTCTAAATTGGTTCGGTCGTTAGTAAGCCTAACAATTAATAGAACAGACTGTGGTCATTAGACACTAAACAAGCAAACAAACTGTCAAAACAAACATTGAAGAAAATTTAAGATATTAAGGAGGCAGTCAAGTCAAAAATGAGAGAGAGCAGGAACTGCAGATGCTGCAGTCAGAGACAACACAGTACAGAGCTGGAGGAACACAGCAGGCCAGGCAGCATCAGACGAGCAGGAAAGTTGATGCTTCGTTCAGGACCTTTCATCAGAAAAGTCCCTTCTGAAGAAGGGTCCCGACTCAAAACATCAAGTTTCCGTCTCCTCTGATAGTGCCTGGCCTGCTGTGTTCCTCCAGCTCCGTACTGTGTTGTCACAGTCGAGTCAAAAATGGCTAGATTTACAATATATGAAAATCAGTAAATACCCTAAGATTACATAGGGTTTAAATTACCATAAAGCTGTGGCTCCAAATCTAGTCAATGAGTGCTGGACACACATAAAGCATGCAAGGGTTCAGGTCATGCTGTCATAGAAAAAGATTGATTTTTGACTTTTTATTTGATGGATTTGGAATCTGCAATGAATCAAAAATAATTCATGGCCTCGAACAGAAGCCAAATACCAGGGATGGTGAGTCCTGAAGTAAAACCAGAATGTGCTGGAGAATTGTAGTAGCTCTAACAGCATCCGTGGGAGAGAAACTAAGTTAATATACCAAGTATGCTATGATTCTTTTTCAGAACTGAAGGGAACTGGAAAATAGTTGGTCTTGGGCTGTTAACAAAGGAGGAGGAGGAGCAAATGGAACAGTGGTGAAGGTGTCAGATCAAAATGCAAAGGGAGTTCTAATGGTAGTAGAGGAGGATATAAATATGAAATAGGTGTTGATGGTAGGTGTGAACAGAAGAACACAGGTCAGCTCTGCTGGGAGTGAATCATGTAAACAGGACATTGGGGGAGGAGTGTGGGAAGGAAAATCAGCAGAATGCAGGAGCGTTCATCCTCTGAAGATGTTGAATTCAATATTGAGTTTCGAAGGCTGTAAATTACTTAAGCGGAAACTAGGGGTGTTACTCCAGTATGCATTTGGCTTCATTGGAAGACTGTAGTAGCCCTTGAACAGAAGAACAAATACTGTGATAGGACATACTTTTGGTGTACAATGACCTTTTATTAATGAAAACAGGTATGTGTCTTATATATCAAAAACACTTTGTATTGTTTTGATCCTAAATCATGGTACTTCTGAACAAGTTAGATCCTGGAATATCCTTAATTTGATAGTTGATATGTTTTGTTTAGTTAATTTATGTGCTAGTTAGTCACTGAGACACTCTCACATGAGATTGTAGATTTTCTTCAATGACAATTGAATTTTTTTTCCTCTATTCGTTAATGGGATGAGGGCATCGCTAGCTAGGCTGCATTTATTGTCCATCCCTAATTGCCCAGAGGGCAGTTCAGAATCAACCACATTGCTGTGTGTCAGGAGTCATATGTAGGCCAGACGAGGTAAGGATGACAATTTCCTTCTCTAAAGGATATTACTGAACCAGATGGGTTTCTCCTGACTTTGGACAATGGCTTCATGGTCATCATTAGACTCTTAATTCCAGATACTTATTGAATAAAAATTCCACCATCTGCTGTGGCGAGATTTGAACCCAGGTCCCCGGAATGTTATCTGGGTCTCTGGATTAACAGTTCAGGGATAATACCATGAGGCCATCACCTGCCCTTAGTGTGTTTCGGGTGTGTTTATTACACAAAGTAAGAAAAATCAATTCAAACCAAGCTAAATATAGAAAATTAAAATGATATTAAATACACAGTTACAGAGACTCAAAACCAGACAAATTATCCCATTTCTAACTGTTTAAATTTTGACTCAACTGGCTCCTTGTTGTTTCTTTGCTGTTGACTATGGAGAAAATTCACGGAGTCTTTTCTAAGTCTGTTATCATGAACTTTTCACAAGTAGAAGAGCCTAAACTTTTTCAGTCTTAATAACCTGTAGATTTCTGTCCATATTTTTCTGGGTTGGAAGCTTTACCATCTAAACTTTTCTGCTGAAGTAACTGGTTCTCTGAACTGCTCTGAACTCCTCCTAGGAGAGAAACAAAACTTTCTTCTAATCTCAGAATTACTGATTCCTGAAATGATTTAAAACAAAAATAACACTTTCTCAATCCTAGATCTTCTGAACTGAAAACAAAGCTAATTACCTTAAGTGTGTACCTTGTCATCAACTCAACAGTAGAAACACCTTTCTGCTAACACCACAAGGGATCTACAGTTATCTGCTTTCTGACAAGTGTTAGATTGGGGGTTGCTGTTCCAGAGGCACTCTCTGACCTTTTTCTTAAGAGAAAATAAATAACCAACACAATTCTACCTCTGTTTTGAAGTACAAATGACAAAAAAATGATGTTCATGCATTTATAGACCTCACATTGGTGTTTACAGATTCTTTTTAAAGAATAAATGCCCTCACTGTTACACCTTTTAAATAATCATGATTACATTTTTGAGATGTTATCAAGTTATCACCATTCCCTACTTAAGTTCATATATGCCGATCTATATACTATTGCATCTTTTATAAGTGTCAGCTGTATCTCAGTTGGTAGCACTCTCACCTCTAAGTTAGAAGGTTTCAATTTATATCTTACTCAAGAACTTGAGAATAAGGATTAGGCTAACATTCCAATGCAATATTGAGGGCAAGCTGCAGTGACAGAGGTGCTACCTTTTTGAAAAGATGCTAAACTAAGGCTCTGTCCTGGTTGGACATGAAAACTCCTGAAGCATAATACACAAATGTAATGTTACATAGCACAGTCTGAAATATTAAGTACTTGTAAGAATAAAATAATATAAAGTATATTTGACCAAAAATGACATGTTCATAGAATTACAATCCTTGATTGGGCATACTTGAGTTGACATAAAAGGATCAATTTCACACTGTCAAGATGAAAAAATAGTGTGACACAGAGAACAGTGTTGGTCCCTTAACCGTTTGCATATATAAATGATTTAGATGAAGGTATAGTTGCCAAATGTGTTGGTGACAGAAAGACAGGCAGTAATGAGGAGGAAATAAAGAAGCTACAATGTTACAGTTAGAGAATGTGAATGGCCAAAGATATGGCAGATGGATAATACTATACAGAAATGTATAATTGTCCATTTTTGGTGGAAGAATAATAAAGAAGTTTATGATCTAAATGGTGAGCAACTGCAGAACTCTGAAATGCAGAAAGATCTGGGTGTCCAAGTGCATGAATTGCAAAAGACTTGCACGCAGGTACAGCAAATAATTAGGAAAGCAAATAGAATATTACCATCCATTGCAAGGGGAATTTGCATTCAAATATAGGGAGGTAATGCTTCAGTTGTACAGGGAACTGCGGCAACTACATCAGCAGCACCATGTTCAGCATTTCAGAGAAGATTTACCAGACTGCTACCTGGAATAGACATGTGACATCATTAAGAAAGGCAGGACAGGCGAGCCTTGTATCCAAATTGCAGTTAAGATACAAAGAGGTGACTTGACTGAAACATAAAGACCCTCTGGAGTTCTGACAAGGTAGAAGAAAAGAGGATGTTTCCCCTTAAGAGAATCTAGGACTAGGAGTCATTATTTAAAATTCAGTATTTGTCTATTTAAAAGGCTCATTACCTTTTGTATAGTGACATGGGGTCCTACCTCAGAAGTTAGTGGAAGCTGAATTCAACAAATGACGGAGTTTTTTTTCAAAAGCTAGTCTAATGGCAGCCCTGTCACCATTGTCAGTTATCATAGAAATTCCCTGAATCATTATGTCCTTTAGGGAAGAAAATCTTCTGATATCATTCTGACTGGGTCTTAATGTAGTTCCAGACCCACACTCTTAACTGCCCTTTAGGCAACTAGACAGGTGCAGTAAATGCCATCCTTGTCAGCCTTATCCACATGCTATGAAAGAATAAAGAGGAAAGATCAGATCAGATCAAGAATTCTGCGGCAAGTAAATAACCTTGTGTCTCCTTAATGCCTACCCACCATTTACAGTTGGTGCAAGTTAGGATTGTGATAGAATACTCTTCACTAGTCTGAATGGATTTAGCTCAAAAAAGAAATTCCATTCAAGAAACTTGACACTATCTAGGACAGAGTAGCCTGCTTGACTGGCATCCACCACCTTCATCATTCATTCCCTACACTACTGACATTCAAAGCAGCAGCATGTTCTCTCTACAAAATGCACTGCAACAGCTCCTTGTGGCTTTTTAAACAACTTCCAAACCCATGATCACATGCATCTAGAAAGACGAGCAGCAAATGCTTGGCAACATGCCCATTTGCAAATTCTCTCCAAGCACCACGCCATGCTGAATTGGAACTGAATCACTGTTCCTTCACTGTTGTAGAATCAAAATCCTGAAACTCCCTCCCTACCAGCACATTGACACTCGGTTCGCACTGAACAACTGCACCTCCCAGTTGCGAACCATTTCAACTCCCCCTCCCATTCGGTAGATGACATATCCATCCTGGGCCTCCTGCAGTACCACAACGATGCTACCCAAAGGTTGCAGGAACAGCAAGTCATATTCCGTTTGGGAACCCTGCAGCCCAATGGTATCAATGTGGACTTCACAAGCTTCAAAATCTCCCGTCCCCTCTACTGCAATCCCAAAACCAGCCCAGCCAGTCCCCGCCTCGCTAACCTATCCTTCCTCCCACCTATCCCCTCCTCCCACCACAATCCCCACTCCCATCTCCTACCTACTAACATCATCCCACCCCCTTGACCTGTCTGTCCTCCCTGGGCAGACTTATCTCCTCCCTACATCCCCACCTCAGCTCACCTTTACTGTCTCCATCCCCGCCTCTTTGATCGGTCTGTCTCCTGTCCACCTATCTTCTCCTCTATCCATCTTCTATCCGCCTCTCCCTCACTCCCTATTTATTTCAGATCCCCCTTCCCCTCCCCATTTCTGAAGAAGGGTGTAGGCCCAAAACGTCAGCCTTCCTGCTTCTCTGATGCTACCTGGCCTGCTGTGTTCATCCAGCTCTACACCTTGTCCTCCCTACCAGCACTGTTGGTGTCTCCACACCCAAGAACTGCAGTGGTTCAAGGGGCATCTCATCATCACTTTCTCAAGGGAAATTGGGGAGGGGCAATAAATACTGCCTTAGCCAGCAATGCCCACATCCCATGAGCAAACAAAAATAAATTATTTGGCACGGATTTATTCAAATATTTTCCTGCACGTACTGATGAATATTTAGCAGAGAATTCAGAAATGTGTCACAAAGCTTAACTGCGTCATTGTAGAGTGGATCAGTGTATGCATTCACAAGTAGACATCAATTCACTATCTTTGTGGACAGCTTTTACAAGTGAGAAGAATTGAAAAAAAAATTAGCTGTTTTCAGATGGTGGAACTTGTCAGGTGATATTCGATAAACTTGAAATCAATAAATTCAAAACAAAAAAAAGGGTAAGATTCATTACCTATGTGCCCTAATTAACAATTATATTGATGCACAGTAATACCTGGTATGTATGTGTGGTGCAGTGTGTATGTAAAATTATTATGGGTGGGAATCATCAATGTTTAGGTGCAACTGGATTAACGCTTCCTAAATTTTTTTTCTCTGTAGCAAGAGAAGCCTAAAATCATTGAACCGCTGGACTATGAGGCAATCATTGAAGAATGTGAGAGCCAAATTCAGGATCATCCACTAAAAGATATGCTGCTCTTCCCAGACGATGATTTCTCAGTGAGTAAAACTTTAGTATTTTTACAAGTTTTCGCCTGTGTTCAGGTATAAAAAAGCACATCTTTAAATAGATTTTGTGGGAAAAAACTGGCTGAGTTAAGTGCAAACTCATTCCCTACTTAACATATTTGGGACTGAGAGGAAGAGAAATTTCTTTACTCAGAGAGTTGAGAGTTTGTGGAATTTACTGTTACAGGCAGTGATTGAGGCCAGAATATTGTATGAAGCATTATATGGTGCAAAATAGGAGTTGGATAGAGCATTTCAGTCTAAGGGGATCAAAGGATATTAGGGAAAAGTGGGAATAAGCTTTCCAGTTGGATTATCATCCATAATCATGATGAATGAAAGAATAGGCTCTAAGGGTCTATTCCTGCTTCTATTTTCTGTTACTATTATGCTATGGTTTCAGTGTATAGGTAATTCTTGACTTTTTATGACAATTTTACCACATATTAGACATGTGTACTTTAAATTATCTTCCAATTTACTATATATATGAATTTGTAATTGACTTGTAACTACAAATTTAAATTTAATTTGCTCCGAAAATTAATCTGCAAAGGTGCTCCCAATTCTGCAACTGAAAGTATACCAGCAGATAAATGGAGTACAAAAGTCACTATAAAGACTGAAATTGCTGGAGAAAGTCCGAAGGTCTTGTAGCAACTGTGGAGAGAAAGCAGAGTCAATGGTTTGGGTCCAGGCACTGTTCTTCAAAACTGGCTCATCGAGTTCTGCAAAGGGACAGAGCTGCTTTAAATAACTTATATCACTCTTGCCACACTTACCTACTTATCTGGAATAGCAAGGGAAGTAAACGTTGGAAGGAATATAGAGAAGCTGATTTCAAGTTGTTTATTAAAACTGAATTGTTGACTAATAATGTATTTTATCAGTCATAGTGACCACACCTTTATCAAATTTAGCCCAGTGATATAAACTATGTATGTCTTACCTTGCTAATAAACAAAATTAATGTTTTCTATGTTTCAAAACCCTGATAAAATGGTACATACTTAGATGTTTCTGAATGACATGGTTCCAGCGCAATTAGTATTTCATTCAGATCGTTACATTCTGTTAAAGTTGAGTAACATAGAATAACTGTAATACTACACCAAAGCTACTTATAAACATCTGACCAGCTATATTCACCTTGAGGCAATGCAGACATCAGTGACCCAATTTTAGCCACCTGGTAGGAAGTGTGTAGATATGTAGGCTCTGGGTGGGGGCCTTCACATCTGGCTAAAATTGCTCCATGGCCTCCTTCGACATTAATTTAGCACATTTTGGCCTAGGTTCAGTTGCTTGCCCCAGGCCATTTTAACTAAAAACACAAGAGTCCATCCATATTCAGGCCTGCGAGAAACTGTGGTGGAATTAGTGTTTGAGAACTACCAAAACAGTAGATATATTTTGAGACCACTGTTAGCTGCAACTCACTTGAAGACAGGATCTGTTCCTCATCGGTTTTCTAGCTCCCAACCCTATGTTACTGAAACAGTCCTGAGCAGGCTTTCTCTACTTATTACAATTATTTTTGATCAAATTGTTTTAACATGTTACCACATACCTGTAGAGCAGGTGGGACTTGAGCCAAGACCTCCTGGATACGTTACCCTTTTGTCACAAGAGCCCTTTCAGTTTGTCATATTCTGGGCGCACAATATTTGGAGAAAGACCAGTAACTGTGTAAGCCTCAGTAACTACCTCCCCGAGCCCTCTGCTGCTCAAGCCACAACAGGTTGATAGCATGGTGTGCAGGAAATGATCCTCTGCACGTATGTATAGGCACAAGTATAACTAGCTATAAGGATTGAATTGATGGTTAAGGCTCACTTGCTTTGGAGCAGAGGAGGTTAGAGCGACTTAATACAAAATAACGCAGGATAATGAGCTGTCAGCACAGAATAGACAGGACAGACCTGTTTCCGCAGCAAAGAGGCCAACTCTTACGGAACACTGATTTAAAGCGATTGGTAGAACAGACATGAGGAAAATGCTTTTCACCCAGAGGGTGATGAGTGTGTGGAATTCATTGTCAGGTTTGTTGGTGGAAGCAATAACCACCTACTCATTTAAAAGTACCTTGGGTCTGAAAGTGGGTGCTGCAGTTTGTAAGTCTAGAGACCAGGTGCTGACAGGTGGCATTGGAATGGATGGCTAGTATTTTTCTTTTGGCCATGCACACATGATGGGCTGAGTTGTCTCTTTCTGTGCCCTAATGCTCCTATGATTTTCACCACATTTTTCAATTTCTCTGGTGATCAGTGCAGGTGGAGTTTCATCTTTAGGTGTATTTGCAGAGATCTGTTTAGCTGGCTGGAGCAGCATCTGTTACTTGCTAGACGGTAAGTTGCCATCCAAGTCACTGAAAACCTGAATTTCTTTGCCACTAGATTCTCGTGGTCTGCTTCTTGGGACACTACCTGAGTATAACAATCTGTTGTACAGAGATGCTTTAAGCAAACGTACAACGCTGTCTTTGCAAGGGCAGAATAGGGCGTTTTCCTAATAACCTCATCAGTTAGTAAAACAGAACTCTGGCTTAAACGCTGGCTTTCCTGTCCTGCAAGGTGTTATTAACCAAGTGTGTAATGCCATCAGGCCTCTGAGACAAGATCCAGCAACATACACAAACAGAAAATGATACCACTCAATCATTGAAAAGTCAATTGCCTGAAAACTGAAAATAAGTGGTGCACAGGCAGGAGTACAGAGTACAGTTTTACAGAGTAAAAAAAAACAAACAACATGCTGACTCTGGAAATCTTAAATTGCTGGCAAAACTCAGCAGGTCTAGCAGGATCTGTGGGGCAAAAATAGTGTTAATGTTTTGGGTCTAGTGGCCTTTCTTCAGAACTAAGAAGGTTGGTATATATGAGACAACGTAAGACATTGTTGATGGGAAGAGAGATAGTTAGAGAGAGTGCATATGGCAACGCATGGCACTGAGTGGGGTTCTCAGGACTCAACAAGAAGCTTTCTACCCAGACAAACATTGTACATCATGGAGATTTCAATGATCCTAGGTGGATTCAAAGCACACAGGTTGAAATTTGAGTTTGAATGTGTGTGGGCTGAGTCTGAGCTGGAGGCAGCTGCTGAGGATTGTGACGTGACTGCGGACATGAGTTTTGGCAAATACCTTGTCAAGCACCAGGAGCAACAACAAAAGTAGGGAAGTTGAACAAGAAGAAAGAAAAAAAAAGAGTCATCCTAAATGTTCTCAGCAATTCTGGATACAACAATCTTAATGACAGCCAGCCCAATAATGGGGAAATTTTATTCCAGAGGGCCTTGCCACTGCTGCTGCTCTCTGCAGTCATGTGCAAACTTGTGCTACTTAAGTGAACAAGAATGGCCTTGTTGCAAATGATAGAGCTATCCTTGGTTCAGGAGGTGAGCATGAAGAATAGTAGCAGAAACGAGTCATTAGCATGAGTGGTCTACAGGTCCCTAAAAGCAACTACAGTATGGGACAAAGTAACCAAAAAGTAATTTTGGGTGCTTGTGATAAAGGAACAACAATAATTGTGAGGAATTTTAATCTGTATATTAACTGGAAAAATCAGATTGGCAATGGTACTCTGGATGAACAGTTTATAGAATGTTTGGTTCATAGAGTACCACTTTCTCAGGGGTGTACCATAACATCACTGAATGAGCTGATTGGAAAATATGTACAGACAGGCCTAGGCTGGTAGGAGAGGGTGAGTGCAGGAGAGACTTAGTGAATGTACTTACATTTGACTTGGCAGTTCGTAAGGAATAAATCATTAAGGCACTTCCAGGTAGCAGCAACCACACTATGATTGAAATTTATGTTCTGTTTGAAAGTGAGAAGATTGGGTCTGAAATGAATATTTTAATCTTAAGCAAGGGCAATTATGTGCATATGAAAGCTGAACAAATTGCAGTTATTTAAGGGGATATTCTGAATGCTCAGAAGAATACTCCTACCATCCTATCATCATTAGAAGCTAAGTAGAGCAGCAAACTTAAAGAAAATAGATAAATTTCCACAAAGGCAAGTTACGAGTCAGATGATTGGACAGAATATATAGAATGGCAGAGAATTACAAAGATTAATTAGGAGGAAGAACGTAGAGTGCAAGAGAAAGGTAGCGAGAAATGTAAAAATAAATAGCCAGAGTTTCTTTAGGTATTTGAAAGGGGAAGAGTTAACAAGTGTTGGTGCTCTAGAGAGTTTGAATGGGGAGTTAATAGTATATATCAAGGAAATACTGGATAAAGTGGACAAATGTTTTGCATCTGCCTTCACTAAAGAGGATACCAAAAAAACTCCAGGGAAAGCTGATAATCAGGAGGTGGAGGGAGAGAGGAACTTAATGAAATTACAATCACCAGGGCAGCTGCAGTAAGCAAACTTATGGATTGTGTGCTGGCAAGTCATTGGATCCTCAATGATTTAATCCTAGGTTTGTTTTTAAAATCCAGAATTGGTTTTACATACAACTGATTTTTCACCTCACCAAATCACCTAAGAAGTAAGTCATCCATATTTTCCAGTTGAATACTTTACATGGAAAGCCCATTAAAAACAATACAGATTATCAAGTTGAGGAGGAGGTAGGGAAAGGGGGAGGGGGGGCAAAACAAAAATTGAATTGAAATCCTTAAAAGAGGTGGCTAATGGAGTATAATTTAATGGGTTAATTTTTGAAAATGATCTTGATTTGGAAAGGTGTTCATCATACTGGAAAGTAGCAAGTGTAACCCCTTTCTATTCAAGAGGAAAGAGGACAGGAAACTATAGGCCAGTTAGCTCAATGGTTACCATGGGGAAAGTGTTAGAATTGATCATTAAGGAGGTTACATAGGTGTATTTTGAAAGTAATGAAGAAGTATGGCATTATTTTGTGGAAGGGATATCATGTTAAACAGGCTTAAAGGAGTTCTTTGAAGGGTTAAAATGTCCTATGGATAAAGGGGAGCCTGTAGACCAGTGTTTGAATTTCCATTAGGCATTTGATAAAGTAGGACATAAGCAGTTATTCTGCAAAGTTGAAATCCAAGATTCAGCATGGATAGAAGATGGGCTGTCTAGTAGAAAACAAAGTGTATAAAAGAATCTTTGACTAGCTGAATGCGATGAATGGAGTCCCCCAGGGTTCTAGGCTGGGGCCTCAAGTATTTTTTTATGATTTTCTTTTGTGAGAATAGTGAAATTTGCAGACAACACAATAGATAGGAAAGCATGTTGTGAAGAAGACAAGGAGAGGAAACAGATGATAAGAGATAAATTGACTGTGGAGAATACACAGCTGGAGTGTAGTGTGGAAAAGAGAATGACTGCAAATTTCTCTGGTAGGGAGGGATTCAGGTGTTGCAGTGCATGAATCAGAAAAAATCAGTGTGCATGTATAGCAATCTAATAGAAGGCAAATGGAATGCCATCCTCTATTATGCAAGTAATTGTAAAAGGAAGGATGCTATACTTTAGTTATACAGGGTATGGTGGGACCACATCTTGAATAATGTATGCAAATGTGGTCTTCTTATTCATGGAGGCAATTCAGAGGAAATTTACCAGCTGATACCAATGTGAGTATTTGTCTCCTGAGAAGAGGTTGGACAGATTAAGTGACTTGACTTAATTGCACAAGGTTCTGAATGATCTGAAAGAAAGATGATGTGGAAATAATGGGACTGATTTTGTTTTGTCCAGACAGTTGTTGTTTTAGTGGAGGTTAGAGTGACATATGAGGACCATGTGAAATCCCCATCATAACACACTCTAAAGGAGTTACCCGGGAAATTGAATCTTTTGATTTGGCAATTCAATGACATCTGAAATCCTCTGAAAGTCCCCATAAAAACTGAGGACTTCGGATGATTCTGTTGAAATTAAGTAAAATGATTTCTCAGGAAAATGTAGACTTACGGTCGTAACTCCTCAATCACTATTAAACTGAACCCATACTCAACTCATTCACATTCCCAAGACTCTTTACATCCTCAGACCCCACTCTCTCTCTTGGGACTTGCCAATGTCTACCCTGGGAACTGGCACTTCCATCCCTGGGACCCAACATCCTGTCACCTTAATGCCTGACAACCGCACTTCCCCATGACCCACAGGGATCTTACCACCGATTCTAGGTTAACCCGCCAAAGACAATTACTCATTAATGATAATAAAATGTGAGGCTGGATGAACACAGCAGGCCAAGCAGCATCTCAGGAGCACAAAAGCTGACGTTTCGGGCCTAGACCCTTCATCAGAGAGGGGGATGGGGAGAGGGAACTGGAATAAATAGGGAGAGAGGGGGAGGCGGACCGAAGATGGAGAGTAAAGAAGATAGGTGGAGAGAGTGTAGCTGGGGAGGTAGGGAGGGGATAGGTCAGTCCAGAGAAGATGGACAGGTCAAGGAGGTGGGATGAGGTTAGTAGGTAGCTGGGGGTGCGGCTTGGGGTGGGAGGAAGGGATGGGTGAGAGGAAGAACCGGTTAGGGAGGCAGAGACAGGTTGGACTGGTTTTGGGATGCAGTGGGTGGGGGGGAAGAGCTGGGCTGGTTGTGTGGTGCAGTGGGGGGAGGGGACGAACTGGGCTGGTTTAGGGATGCAGTAGGGGAAGGGGAGATTTTGAAACTGGTGAAGTCCACATTGATACCATATGGCTGCAGGGTTCCCAGGCGGAATATGAGTTGCTGTTCCTGCAACGTTTGGGTGGCATCATTGTGGCAGTGCAGGATGCCCATGATGGACATGTCATCAAGAGAATGGGAGGGGGAGTGGAAATGGTTTGCGACTGGGAGGTGCAGTTGTTTGTTGCGAACTGAGCGGAGGTGTTCTGCAAAGCGGTCCCCAAGCCTCCGCTTGGTTTCCCCAATGTAGAGGAAGCCGCACCGGGTACAGTGGATGCAGTATACCACATTGGCAGATGTGCAGGTGAACCTCTGCTTAATGTGGAATGTCATCTTGGGGCCTGGGATAGGGGTGAGGGAGGAGGTGTGGGGACAAGTGTAGCATTTCCTGCGGTTGCAGGGGAAGGTATCAATGTGGACTTCACCAGTTTCAAAATCTCCCCTTCCCCTACTGCATCCCTAAACCAGCCCAGTTCATCCCCTCCCCCCACTGCACCACACAACCAGCCCAGCTCTTCCCCCCCACCCACTGCATCCCAAAACCAGTCCAACCTGTTTCTGCCTCCCTAACCGGTTCTTCCTCTCACCCATCCCTTCCTCCCACCCCAAGCCGCACCCCCAGCTACCTACTAACCTCATCCCACCTCCTTGACCTGTCCGTCTTGCCTGGACTGACCTATCCCCTCCCTACCTCCCCACCTATACTCTCTCCACCTATCTTCTTTACTCTCCATCTTCGGTCCGCCTCCCCCTCTCTCCCTATTTATTCCAGTTCCCTCTCCCCATCCCCCTCTCTGATGAAGGGTCTAGGCCCGAAACGTCAGCTTTTGTGCTCCTGAGATGCTGCTTGGCCTGCTGTGTTCATCCAGCCTCACATTTTATTATCTTGGAATTCTCCAGCATCTGCAGTTCCCATTATCTCTGATACTCATTAATGATCTCTGTTTCCTGCACTAAGCCAGCTTTGTATCCACCGGACCCTTTACTCCATTGCTCTAACTTTGCTGATGAGCATGTTATGTGACACTTTATTAAATATCTTTTGAAAGTCCACGTTTACCACATCAATGACATTTCCCTCACCAACCTACTCTATTAACTCATCAAAAAATTCAAGCAAGTTACTTAAACATGATTTGCCCTTCATAAATCTACCCTGGCTTTCCTTAATGAATCAACATTTGTCCAAGTAACTGCTACATTTGTCTCAAATGATTGTTTCTGATGCTTTCCCACCAAAGTTAAACGGATTGGCATACAATATCCATTTATTCTTTTGTAAAAGAAGGGTGTGTAATATTTGCAATTCTCTGGTCCCCTGGAACAATCAGAGGTAATGCCTTTGCAATGTCCACTCTTACTTCCCTCAGTACACTTTTTTTTGCATTTCATTTATTCCTGGTCATTTATTAACTTTAAGAATGCCCAGGCTATTTAATACCTTGTCTTTAACAATTTTCAGCTTCCCTTATACCTAAACTACTTTATGGCTGGGATTAGCGCAGTGGAGAGGGTGGGGAGCACAAGAGAGGAAGTGAGGGTCTCAATCCTCCCAGACCTCTTATGTTCACTGACCTGCAGCTGCTGCAAGTACCCTACAGGGGTTTCCCTCCCACCATCATGGTTAGGCAATTGCAGCATCTTAAAATGCAAGAATCAACTTACCTGTGTCTGTCTCTCACAGCCTTGCCCTCTAACACCCACCTTGACAGCAGAGTTGTCAATCATTGACTGGTGGAGAGCTGTTCTGTTGGTCCTCCAACCCTAGGAGCTCGTTCACTTTCTCTGACTGGGCAGGAGGCTATTCCCTGGCCTTCAGTGAGTTGGAGCTTGCTGTGCAAAGCGTTCAGCCTGACTGTGATATGCTAATGAGAGTGTGTATTATCATATAGAGTAAGGCAATGTCACATGATCTAGCCCTCTTTGGGAGCCTCATAGCGTGATGAAGCCAAAGTAAGATGTTTCTTAAATAAGGTTAATGTTTTCAGTCCCTCACAATTCTGTAAATATAGTTTGGTAATGTAACAAAACCAAGAAAACTAATCAGCCTTGAGCAGTGTGATGGGCAAGCCCACTTTCATGCCAAGCAGTTTTGGAATTTGGAACCATCCCCCTATCCCAGTTCTCAATCCTTTTAAAAATATCCAGCCGTCTGTCCCTGTTTTCTGGTAATCATTAAGTTTTCTGCCTTCCATGTGTTGTTTAATTAACCACTCCATGTGTGGCTGCAGACCTTCAGAGAATCCCTACAGTGTGGAAGCAGGCCATTCAGCCCATTGAGTCTACACCACCTCTCTGAAGAGCATCCCACTAGACCCATCCCCTTAACCTGTCCCTGTAACTCTGCATTTTCCACAGCTAATCCGTCTAGCCTGGTGAACATCCCTGGACACAATGGGCAATTTGGAATGGTCAATCCACTTAACCTGCAACATCTTTGGACTGTGAAAGAAAACCACAGCACCCAAAGGAAACCTATGCAGACATGGGGAAAATATGTAAACTCTTCACAGACAGTCACTCAAGGTTAGAATGGAATCCAGGTCCCTGGCGCTTTGAGGCAGTTGTGTTAACTACTGAGCCACCAAGCTACCCTATGCTAAGTGCGTCGCGTTCAGTATGTTAAGTACATTTTGTATTGCTACCCTCTCTCTATGATTAGTCCACTAAAAATATCTTCTTCAAAGCTACATCTTGTTCATGCCTTCAGTTGCATGAAACACTTCTCTCAACTGTGTAATGTCTTGTTATTTTCATCTATGTGAGGCGCTTTAGGATGTATTATTTACATTAAAGTCACAGATAATTTGAGCGTTATTGTCATTATTACCTTCATTTTTTATGTTTAAAATAGTAAAATTTCCCCAATAGTCTAGTTTATAAGGTATTAAGCAAACTATCATAGCCAAACTATTTTGACAACAGTATGTGGGATTTATATTTTGCAAACATTTTTGCTGGAAATATAAATTTCATACTTAATGTATTTGTATTATTTTGGGATTTGTTTGTGGAGCCCAAAGAGCTTTGCTGAATACTATGAAGTTTTTCTCCGATCCAGAGAATTAAAGTTGTGTTGATGGGAGCCATTCCAATAAAACTTGGCACTCATTATTAATGCTGGAGTGTCTCCCACTACATTGACTGGCAAATTTAACTTGTTTTGTTTAACACTTTTGTTTGTGAACTGTTTATTTTTATGGGTCTCATATAAGTCAATGCCACATGACATGCCAGGCAAAGCAGATTACCAATCTTCCTCATAATTGTGTATGACGGTGAAATACAAAACATAGAAGCAAGACTATGCTATTCAACCCATCAAGCCTGATCCACCATTCCACATGATTATGGACAGTACAATGGCTCAGTGGTTAGTACTGTGGCTTCCCAGTGCCACAGACCAGGGTTCAATTCCAGCCTTGGCTGACTGTCTGTGTGGAGTTTGCGCATTCTCCTTGTCTTGGTGTGGATTTCATCTCATAGTCTAAAGATGTGTAGGTTAGGTGGATAGCTATGGTTACCCATTGTATGTAGGGTTACAGGGATAAGATAGAGGGTCTGAGTCTGGGTGGGATCCTCTTCAGAGGGTCAGTGTGGACTGAATCGTCTTCAACAGCGTAGGCATTCTATCATTCTACAATCGTGGCTGATCTTCCATTTCCAGACCATAGCTGTGCTTTCTCCCCACTCTGTTTGATATCTGAGCTTCCAGAAATCTAAATATCTATTCTTTTTTAAACCGATTCAATATCTTTGCCTCCTTAGCCTTCTGCGATAGTGAATTCCACAGTGAAGAAATATCTACTCTTAATGCAAAATGGTTCACTCCACATTTGAGACCAGGCTAGCTGAATTTCTTCAGCATTTTAAGTTTTTTACTTTAGATTTCCAGCATCTGCAGTACTTTTAATTGTGTATTTATTTTTATTTCTCACAAGAGTTGCCTACAATGCATACTAGACCCCTCCTTTACAAATGTAGGATACCTTGATGCTTATGCAGTTATCAGTGCACCTAATTATGTGACTATTGAACTGCGGACACTGTCAATCAGGAACAAAAACAGAAGTTCTGAGGAAGGGTCACCGGATCCGAAATGTTCACTCTGATCTTTCCTTCACAGATGCTGCCAGACCTACTGAACTTTTCCAGCAACTTCTGTGATGTGATTATTTGGTCAGGTTTTGAAATGCAGGAATTTTGTTCACAAGGTTGAAATCTCATTTGTCCATTTTGTATTCAGAAAATCTACCTTCATGTGCTTTAACGTTGACTTTGGTTTTGTTTTATTTTATGAATCCAATGCAAATCTTTTCATTTTAAGTTGGAAGTGCCGCATTAAAAATGTAGAAATTAGTTACCAAAATAATCTACATGGACCATAGTAAAAAACAATTATAGCACCACAAAGGAGAGTTGCTTTTGGTGGTGACACAGCTTGCGTTGGGAAAAGTAAATAATAAAATGGTCTGCAAACATATGAGGAAGAAATAAATGGAACTGTCACTGAAATCAGGCATGCAGCAAGTTTTCAGACATACATTGTTTCCATTTATGTGCTTATGAATGGGCATTCAAAACACAAGGGCCCCAAGCCTGTCAAACAAAATCTGACAAAGAATTACTGTTTCTTTCTGTCCAGATATCATCAATTCCAAGGGAAAGACGTACCGTATGTTCCACAGTGCCTGAAGGGGCGGAAAATGAGGCAGAAAATCTCCTTGTAAGACAGGTAAAGACTGAAATATATATTGGAGTTCACTACTAGACTCTGTCAATTGCTAGACTTTATTGAGGATAGCAGATTAGCTTAAAAGACAATTGATGAATTGCATGAGTGTCTGAGTGTCTTCTTGTTTCATGCTCACTCACTAATGTAAATTGTTTTTAGTTGCATTAAAATGGATGCAAGATTGGCCATAATTGACTCGATGATGATATTTGTAGGCTTTTACTCTTGGTCTTGGACTCATGTCAAACCTCCAGTATAGAAATTATAAATAACAATCAAATTAGTCTATAATACAACAAATCTATCAATCTGCATGATTTTCTTTTCTCTTCACCTCAGTAAATTTTCATGTGACAGAACAGCTTGTGCCAATGACATTGGAAGGAGTACTAGCAAAATAAGTCGGCTCCGTTTAACTGCACAGTTTCTGCCAGTATAGAGTTTCGCTGCAATGACAAATTAAAACCATTCAGCCCAATTGATTTAAGCAAGTGTTTATACTCCAGAACTCATTTCTTCCATCCTAAATACCTCAAACCACAACTCTGTAAAGGTAAATTAGCTCTACCATTTGGTGTTACCTTGGAGAATGTAATCAGCACCTGCCACTGAAAGCAAAATTTAATTTAAAATTAACATAATAAATGTAGTAGACCTTATTATCAATTTGACTCAAATGTGGAATTATATGGGAGCCCAGAAATACTGCTCGGGCATGATGGGAAGTTAGCATAATGTGGATGGGGGAAGGGGGAGGAAATTGTGACATGCGTTCTTATTTTCATTCCATGTGATTTTGCTGTGTATTGTTGGTTTTCCCACAGTAAGTCCATTTGTACACAAAAAGTGGCCAGTTAAGGGTCACTAAGGCCTTAGCCTGTCACTGCTACTATTTTACCAGCAGTGGCTGACTACTTTCCTACATGAATAGACTACTTGGTGCACCTCTTGATCAGACATTCTGCAGCCCATGAAGGGCCTATCCATTACCAGTGGGTTCCCCTGTAAAAATAACTCCTTCACCCTTCCAAATAAACTCGCTTGCATCCTCAACCTTACAAGGGCCTTTCTGCTGGGGCCCAGCAAGCCAGTCCCAACAGAATTCCATTCCGGCAATGTCACCCAAGATTTTCTGGCTAGTGAATAGAGCCATTGCTGCCCTGTAAAGCCCTGCTCAAACTGCCTGAGCGGGAGGTACAAGCCATAATCTTCATTGAAATCCAAGACATTTGCATTGGTACTTGAGTTGCTATAAACTACTGGGCAATGGACCTAGAGCTGAGAGGAATGATAACACTGGTCAGCTTTTTAAGTTATACAGACCTGATAGACCAAATGGGTTCCTTCTTTCTGCAAAATGGTATGAATCTTTCTATTTTTCTAAAAGAGCTAAATTCTAGATATGAAGTGAGCATGATCACTGTTGGAGACAAGCATTTGACTATACATTTTAAGCAGACCTTGTAAAATTGAATTCAGTAAGGTTTAGAGGAAAACTCTCCACTGGTGGGTTCATAGCAGTACAAATGATATTGGCTATGGCTGTTAGAGGCTAATCATCTCAACATATTGCCGCAAGGGTTGCTCAGGATGTCTTGACCTTTCTTAAGACAACGTAAGGTTAGAAGTGGGAATGTTTGATGACGATAGCACAGCATTCAGTTCAATTTGCAACTCCTCAGAAAATGAGCAGCATGGTGGTTGAGTGCTTAGCATTGTGCCTCACAGCACCAGAGACCTGAATTCAATTCCACCATCGGGCGACTGTCTGTGTGGAGTTTGCACGTTCTCCCCATGTCTGCGTGGGTTACCTCTTGGTGCTCTGGTTTCCTCCCACAGTCCAGAGATGTGCAGGCTAAAAGGATTGGCCATGCTAAGTTGCTAAATTGTTCAGTGATGTGTAGATTAGGTGGGCTATAGAGGTCCAGGTAGGATGCTCTGAGGGTTGGTGTGGACTTGTTGGGCTGAAGGGCCAGTTTCCAAACTGCAGGGATTCTGCGAAATTTCCACAGGCAGCACAAACTGGATGACATCCAGGCTGATAAGTAGCAATCTACTTTCATGTTACAAAAGTATCAAGAGTTACCAATCTTCAACAAGATAGAGTCTGTTTCTCCATGACTGTCAATAACATGGTCATTGTTAAATCCACTCCCCACACCTCCAATCAAAATTCTGCACAAATACTGTGGCTATAAGAACAGATAGAAACTGATTATTCTATGAAGAGTAACTCATTTTCTGGTTTCTAGAGCTTTTCCAAGACCTTCAAACGGTGAGCCAGAAATGTGATGAAATCAGTTTCACTGCCAGGATGAGTGCAGTTCCAATAATGCTCAAAACAATGTCCAGGACAAAACAAACCACGTGATTAGCAACCTGTTCATCAGAGACTCTACCACTAGTGCACATTTTGTACCATGTACAAGATACACTGCAGCAGCCCATCAATGCTTTTTCTGCATGATCTGCAAAACCTGCAAATTCCACCAGCTAAAAGTAGCGGACAGCAGGCACATGAGAATGCCCCAACTCCAATTTTTTTTTGCCATTTATTCCTGTTCCCCGCTCTCTTTTTCCAATATCCTTATAGCACTTTGACTTAAAAGGGGAAAAAAGTCTCAGGTCTTTGGGAGAGAGGGACAACTTAGTTTAATAGAGCTTAGCACAAAAGCAGTAGGCCGATCCGACCACCTGTGCTGTTCTTTTCTATGAAGCCAAAGACCATTCTGTTGGGTCAAAACCATGGAACTCTGTATCTAACCACAATGTGAGAGCAACTTCACATTGATTGTAATATTTAAGAAGATGATTCAAGATTATATACTCAAGGTCAATTAGGGCAGGACAATAAATATTGATCTTGCCAGTGATGTTCTTATCTTGTAAGATTATTAAAAAGTGGGCTTGGAGTAGTTGAAAAACTAACTAAGCCTAAAACTATCAATGACCTGTATTCAATATAGTGGGCTTCAAGAAACGTAATGGATCTTGAAGATATATTCTCCATAAATACTCTCTGATCCACAAGGGTTACTGATCAATATTCAATAGTTTACAGTACTCTCTAGCATTCCAATACACTTCTTTGGCCTATCACCATAATTATTTCCAGGCCAAGTAGCACAAGTGTCATTGTATACCATGTAATTGATGATCTTCTTCGAATGTTATAATCTTCACTTTCATTCTATGTGGTTTTGCTATGTACTACAAATGAATTATATAATTGAAATTATGTGGTGTTTCTAATTCTTTTAAACGTTTACCTTCCTTTATATTTGTTCAACAGGTGAATGGTAATGTACAAACTGAAAGAACTGCAGATGTTATCAATCAGGAATAAAAACAGAAGTTGCTGAAAAAGCTCACGGTCTGGCATCATCTGTGAAGAAAAAATAAAAGTTAACGTTTCAAGTCCAGTGACCCCTCCTCAGAACAGTTCTGAGGAGGGATCACTGGATTCAAAATGTTAACTTGGATTTTTTTCTTCACAGATGCTGCCAGACATGCTGAGCTTTTCCAGCAACTTCTGTTTTTGTTGTTGAATGGTAACGTACTGTATCTTTAAGAAACCATATTTCAATCCTGCAGCACAGAGTTATTGGTATTGTCAGGAAGTGATGGTTGTTTATTTATTTTGAGAAGGAGTTGATCAAAACAACTTCAATTGTTTTAACTGGCACTGTGTTCCACTGAACCAATGTTCTGAGATAATTGTAAAACATGATTTAAAACATGATATCTCAAACCTTCAATTCTTACTCGATTTTGGATAACTATTAGTAGATGCTGTGTCGCTTTGTGTCTGCATTTTAAGTTAATTGACTTTCTTACTTGTTAGCCTCCTCAGCCCTCAGTGTTTTCATCGCTTGAACGTCTTCCTTGAATCTGACTCTAATTATAAAAATGCAGAGGCTAATCAATTCTTGTTTATGACATGTTTCAGTTTTAAAATGATTTCAATGATTAGAATATCAGTTTAAGTTCCTAAGAAAGGTGTGGATTTTGTTTTGAGGGCAGATTGAAATTTTAAAAAAATCTCTCGAATTTAACGGGCCCCACATTGACCAACTTTTAGTGGAGGTGGGATGGGAACAAGAGAATAGGCAACCAATCTGTCCCAGCAGGTGGAATGTTGAATAAGTATTATAACGAAACTGCCTATTTTGTACTATTTGTCTTTCAGTCTTAATGGTAACTGGCTGGATTTCCCACTTTTGCTTCACATAATTGGATCTCATCTCCTTAGCCACTCCACCAACCACACGCAGTTGGACTGCACTCATCCCCTACCATCCTATTTTCACCTCCATCCCATGATCTCCACTCCAACAGAGGGAAATGATCTTCTTTCTGGCTGCAGTCTGTTCTGCAGTGAGCACACCCCCCCCCCCCCCCCCCCCCACCTAACAGGAGGCAAGCTTCCTAATTAGGATGAATTCTGGGTGGAGATTATGTTGGAAAAACATTGTCACTCAAAGTCTGGATGAACTGAGATTTTCTGATGATGACAACTGTGGCCCAGGATTAAAATATGCTCCCTTAAAGATACAATACATTACTATTTGCCTGTGGAACAAGTACTAAGGACAATAATGGGAAGGCAATGGCCTAGTGGTATTATCGCTGGACTGTAAATCCAGAGATCTGGATAACATTCTAGGGAACTGGGTTCGAATCTAATGATGACCATGAATCCATTGTTGATTGTCGGAAAATCCCACCTCGTTCACGAATGTCCTTTAGGGAAGGAAAATGCCATCCATACCTGGTTTGGCTTGCAAGTGACTGCAGACCCACAGCAATGTGGTTGACTCTGAAGGGCAGTTAGGGATAGACAATAAATGCCCCTAGCCAGCGACGTCCTCATACCATCAATGAATATTAAAAAAATCTGTTAAGGAAGTTAGAAACAACTCATTTTTCAATGACATAATCCATTGGTAGTACTCAGCAAAACTACATTCATAAGCCCGAGATAAAAAGAACTGCAGATGCTTGAGAATCCGAGATAACAAAGTGTAGAGTTGGATGAACACAGCAGGCCAAGCAGCATCTTAGGAGCACAAAAGCTGATGTTTCGGGCCTAGACCCTTTCTGGTGAAGGGTCTAGGCCTGAAACGTCAGCTTTTCTGCTCCTAAGATGCTGCTTGGCCTGCTGTGTTCATCCAACTCTACACTTTACATTCAAAGCCCGATTAATTCTTTGTGGGAGTATCCAAATAAAACCACTTGCAAGGGCATGAAAGGGTCAGAGAAGTGACAAAATTAAAGTCAAATAGTTAAAGAAGATTTTCCAAGGAGGAGGTAGCAGGAACAGAAAATGAGGAAGGATGTAGAGAGAGAGAGATCAGAGAGTTGGTAGGAATAATTGTTGGTTGAAGAATTAAGGAAGTAGGAGGTGAGCCTTACTGGAGAGATGACCTTTGAAAGGGCTATGAAGACAGATTATGGGGATAGATGGGGAGAAACCTTAAAAAGTGAAGTATTTATTATATGACAGATTCACAGATTATGGAAGGTTAGAGTTTAAGGACAGGATGCAGTTTTATAGAAAGACTTCACCTGAGATTTCAAGAATAGTTTACAAACCGGGAATCAGTGGCAATGGTGGGGGAAGCCGGATATAAGAATTTGGGATAATGGTTAATGAGAAATGCAAGTCTTAGAACATAGAACATAGAACATAGAACAGTACAGCACAGAACAGGCCCTTCAGCCCACGATGTTGTGCCGACCTGAAGGATGATTTTGGAATGACCTCGTGCTTTTGGCCATAAAGAGTGAGATATGGTAAACCTTGTCATATTTGAATCAAAGCTGGCAATTGATATCAAGGCTAATTTATTTTTATTCAATTGTGGGATGTGGGCATCGCTGGCTGGTCAGCAATCTTTTGCTGCCCATCCCCATTTGCCTTTGAGAAAGTGGTAGCAAGCTGCCTCCTTGAACTGCTGTAGTCCACATTGCTGTAGTTGACACATTGATCTTACGGAGGCAATTCCAGGATTTTGATCCAGCGACAGTAAAGGAACAGCAATATATTTTCTAGTCAAAATGGTGAGTGGCTTGGAGTGGAATTTGAAGATCATGTGTTGCCATGTATCTGCTGCCCTTGTTCTTCTGGATGGAAGTGGCCATGGCTTTGGAAGTTGCTCACTAAGGATCTGTGGTGAATTTCTGCAGTGCATCTTGGGGATTGTACACAATGCTGGTACTGAGCATTGGTTGTGAAGGGAATGGATGCTTGTGGATGTAGTGCCGAGCAGGTGGGCTGCTTTTTCCTGAATGATGTCAAGCTTCTTGAATGTTGTTGGAGTTGCACCCATCCAGGCAAGTGTATTCCATCACTCTCCTGACTTATGGCTTGGAAATGATGGATGGGTTTTGGGGAGTCAGGAGGTGAGTTACTCACCACAGTAATCCTGGCCTCTGACTGGCTCTTGTAGCCATTATGTTTATGTGGTAACTGCAGGTGAGTTTCTGGTCAATGGCAACTCCAAGGATGATGATTATGGGGGATTCAGTGGTGGTAACTCCATTAATGTCAAAGGCAGTGATTAGGTTGTCTGTTATTGGAGATGGTCATTGGCATTTGTGTAGCACAAATGTTACTTGCCACTTGTCAGCCCAACCCTGGATATTATCCAGATCTGGTTGCCTTTCAACATGGACTGCTTCAGTAATTGAGAATTCAGAAATTGTGTGAAATATTGTACAATCATGAGCGACATCCTATGTCTGACCTTATGATGGAGGGAAGGCAGTTGATGAAGCAGCTGAAAGTGGTTGGGCCAAGGATACTAACCTGAGGAACGCCTTCGTACGTGCCACATATATGCAAGTTTGTGTTGCCTTGATCTGAGGATTCAAAAATGTCCAAAGATATGCAGGTGGATTGGCAATGCTAAATTGACCCATAGTGCCCAGGGATGTTCAGGCTAGGTGAATGAGCCATGGTATATGCGGGGTCACGGGGATGGGGTCAGGAATCTGGGTCTGGGTGAGATGCTGTTTGGCGATTTGGTGTAGACTCAATGAGCTGAATGACATCTGTGCACACTGCAGGAATTCTATGATTCAAAGACGTAAACTGCGTTAAAGAATTTACTGGGATGGAAGATGGTGATTGATTGACTGGAAATAAAGATAGCAAAGCTGAGAGGGTCTTCTTGAGATGATTTGTTACAAAGGTATTGATTGGTTGAGCTTCCATTTGGAACCTCCTCCACAATACGATAACTGATATAATTTGTGGGAAGGTAGAAATTCTGCAATTAAACCAATCATGCAACTGGGGCAAGGGAGTGGGACGTGGGCAGTAAGAGCTATCAAGGAACAGCTCCCGTTTGCTTGGAAGGAAATAATTGGTCATCCAATGATTTTATAGTTACCTTAACCAATGTTCAGGCATGTTACAACACATAACTGAGCCAGATGCCACTGCATCAGACAAGCTCTAAACACCAGCCTGATGTTCTGGATTACCAGCTCCGTGGCATTGCCACTACATCACTGGTTAGGGGTTAGTGAAAAATGTATGTAACTCAGGAAATTCAAACATTGTCAATTTAGCTAAAACATCATATTTTAGTTTTGTATGATAAATGTTGACTAGATTAACAAACAAAACCAGTTTGCAGACATGAAATTAGACTACCTGAAAGAAAGTGCTCATAGCCTTGTCATTTTTGGAAATATGCTGCAATTGTTTGAAAGAAAGTAAGTAGAGGCCAAGTTAAACCATATTTTATTAGCCAGAAATGTCAAACAAGGATCAAGACAATGTCTGGCCCTTGTCCACCCTCATAAATAATTTTTATGCACAAAGTGTTTGTCTTTCGGGGACAAATACAAAGTACATGAGGAAATCGGAACTTGAGTAATCCTATGCTTTGTCATTGACAATTTATATATATAACAATGTCATCTATTTACAAACTAATAGGAACATCTAGAACTTATGGTTAACATCAACTTTCACAGTTCATTAGATTGTGTAAGAGTAATAATTAAATTATTTTCATTTTAGCCATCAGTTATACTTCACTTGGAAATTGATTGAAATGATAACTGTCTTCCTTGGCTAATGCACTACACATGGCTTGAATGTGCACTGCGAGAGAGGATCAAACTCAAGTGTGGTTTTGTAGCCAGGACTTTCAGTAGCGTAGTCAGTAAATACACAACCTTTCAAATTCAGCACATCAATACTTCCTCATCAACCTGTTCAGAGATGTTATTATACATTTCTGGAGCAGATGGACTTGATCTTGGGCCTCCTGGTCTAGAGGTAAGGGCACTCCCACTTCACGACAAGGTCTCTAAAATTCAGCACATATGATGAGATGAGAGTCTCCTCCTGCTGTCAATTGTAAGTTCTTCAACTGAAACAGTTTTTTTTTGATAAGTCTCTGTGGGTGCAGGTGCATAACATAAAACCATCTATACTTCCACAAGTTTACAGAGAATGCTGGTAGATTTCTGATAGGATCTGTTCTGTTTCCTTTGCTATTTTTGATAAATAATTGAAGGTTAATAAAAGTAGTCATGTAAAATTTTATTTAACCCCCAAGCTACATGGCTAGTGATGCTTGCAACAAAAATGAATGACATTCAAAGCAATTTTGTCTAATGGCCTGACAGATTTTATTCGTGTTAATGTGGACTAATGTAAGTTACATACCTTAAAACAGGAAACATTAAACCACTAAAAGGCTTCAAACCTACAAATGAGTGCAGTTAGAAATGTGAGTAAACAATTTTTAGGTATGATTATTTGTTGTTCCTTGTCAACATTGAGACAACTTGATCATTTTTGTTAACCTCAAGAGATTTGATTTGTTGGAAAGTCTAAGAAAATATAATCTTACTTAAATAATTTAGAAGCTAAAGATTCCAATGTGTTCCTTTCAAAAGAGTATTGATGCCTTGCACAGATATGAAATAGTAACAACAAGGATGATGGCAAGTTTCAGTTTGTAACATAAAGAAATTAAATCTGTAATTCAACTTATTTTCACTTGTCAGGAAAAAAAAAGAGATTGTGTTAAGAAAATTGATGGTACAGACAAAAGCAGGTTACTTATATCAACACAAGTGCAGAAATAAAGGTGATAAATGCAGTGTTTAATGTCATGATCACATAAAACACACACTATGAAATCTCATTGACTAATTTAAACATGTTGGACTTGGTTTTAAAGAAAACAATTGAAAATAAGCTAGGACACTTTTTAATATGGCCAGTGAAGTCACTTGAACTGAAGCCAGACTCTCAGATTTACAAAGAAATGTCCAAATAATTTGGCCAGAACTGGCTGCCACTTGTAACAGTTTGGAAAGATGATTACTTAAGTGAATATATTCTAGATGATGAATTTTAATCTTACACTCACGTATTCACATGTCTTGAGGTGAGATTTCCTGACTATAGGTACTTCTTGAACAAAGGATGTCCTCTGAATCTTGCTAATCAGAATCTTGCAAGGAGAAGGATTGAAACCCTTGTGTCTTAACTGAAGAACACTGACAATGGATTAGCAAAACATTTTGTTCAAAAGCAGATTGTCCCTATTTCAGGCCAACAGCAAGGATACACAAATGAAAAACTCCCCTTCTATGAGAAGTCATGATGATAAGCTTGTGGTTGTACTACAGGAAGAATATACAAGAAGAATAACTCCTTTCAGAATGTAATATCACCTCTTACTCTGCAAATCTCATGCTGAGGCCTTATCCCTGTTATAAATTGTTACAAGAAAAACATCCCAGCTACCATCAGTTCTGAGGAAGGGTCACTGGACCCGAAACGTTAACTTAGATTTTTTCTTCACAGATGCTGCCAGACCTACTGGGCTTTTCCAGCAACTTGTTTTTCTACCCTGCAGTTCTTTTGTTAGCTTGAATGCTAAAGTACGTGTGTGTGATGAAATTTAATCTAGATTTTGCCTTTTTAAGGATTTTTATACCTTAATGTGAGCATGTTTACAACAAAACTATTCAATTTGATTACCAAATTACCAATTTCATCTGAAAAATACATTGCAAAATAGATATTTGGATTACTGTGCTGCAGGAAAAGAATCAATTGTTCATTTTTATACGTTGAAGCAAAAGCGAAAACGTGATGCTCATTCATTGAATACACAAGAATATATAACTTTTGCTGCAACTGGATTTGACACTTTGGAGATACATACTGGCAGCAGGTGTCTTTAAAAATGAAATTGCCGAGCAACAGCATTACGATTGGCTCTAAGCAGCAGTTTATCACAGAACTGAGAGGAGAGAGAGCATTTATGCTCTCTTTATCACTGTGCGTGAAGAGAAGTAACTTCCAAAGATTCTGCATTGATGAAACCTGGTACGAGATTCTTTTATCTTAGACAGTGGTCAGAGTTGGACATGAACCACCCTGGAGATTAAACTGGTCATTTTTCAGAATTGTGCTGACTTGCTAAGTGGTGGGGCTTGATTCCCTCACCCATTTCCCCTCAGGATCATGACAATTAATTTGGGAGATCTGTATCGTTTGAATGTTATACCAACCTCAGGAGTGAAAAAGGGGAATGTTTTCACACTTCTGGATTTGATTGTTAAACTTAAAAACTACTAAGGACGTTTGCTTTATTAAAGTTAGCATTTTGAATTGAGTGACCTGTCATCTGTGATAACAAAGTGTGGAGCTGGATGAACACAGGAGGCCAAGCAGCATCTTAGGAGCACCTGTCATCTGTGCTCTGAAGAAGGGTCACTGTGTCTTCTCTCTTCAAATACAACCAGACCTGTTGAGTTTCTCCAGCAATTTCTGTTTTTCTTTCAAATTTTATTTAAGAGTGCTTTTCAAATTACTGTCTGGGTATTTAAATATGGGAATACACAGATCACCTTTCAAAGAAAGTGCCTGATTATCATTTCCATTCAAATAAGGGGAAATAAAATGACATTCTGCAATGTGCAAAATATCCATGGGGGAACCTTTCCCATTCCTGAATGACAAGCGTTGTGACAAGAAATTCAAGGTAATTGGGTGAGATGTCTAGCAAAGCCCTTGTTGACTTTGAGACCAAGAAGACCCATTTTCCAATCAAGTTTTGGATGTTGAGACAAGATTTTCACAAATGAGTGGCAAGTGACCTATTATCATGGATGTCCGCATGTTAATGTAATTAATTATTACTTAATCCTGCGTCATGAATATGGAGTCTCCTATTTTACCACCTGCCAGATAGAAAGTAGATACTGAGAATTTCTGACATGAAAGTCAAAGCAATTACCTGGCTACTCCCACTCATCACCCATTCCTCTGAATGTTTGCCTTACACACCATCAGCCTCTCAGGGCACTCGATGTGGGCATGACTGCACATTTTACATCTACGGGTATTTGCATTCAATATGTACCAGCCTTGCTGCATCATCAAATCACATCTTTGATCTATTTGTAATACAGTCCTGCATTATGAACACACAAGCAACTTTCACTGTGCTGTATGTTGCTGTATGGCACTGTACTGCATCAGTGTCACTTCTGTAACATGTACTGGCTGCATTTGCGCTAACAACACTGGATGCAGTTCAAGCAAGCAGCCATGTCTCAAAGTCAATTCCAGGGAAGGGAGATCTGGCACAGCCAGACAAGTGCAATTTAGGGGTGGCACAGTGGCTCACTGGTTAGCAGTGCTGCCTCACAGCACCAGGGACCCAGATTCGATTCCACCTTTGGATGATTATCTGTTTGGAGTTTGCACATTCTCCCTGTGTCTGCGTGGCTTTCCTCTGGGTGCTCTGGTTTCCTCCCACAGTCCAAAGATGTGCAGGCTAGGTGGATCGGCCATGCTAAATTGCCTGTCGTGTTCAGGGATGTGTAGATTAGGTGGTTTGGAGATTGGGTCTTGTTGGGATGCTCTGAGGGTTGGTGTGGACTTGTTGGGCTAAAGGGCCTATTTCCACACTGTAAGGATTCTCTGGACTATGGATCTCAATCTAAGATCTTTGGCATGGACATAAGCCACGCGGGCAATTAGGGTTAGGAGATCTATACCACTGGGGAATGGACTATGATCAGCCTTTTAGGTCCTGTGCAACCAATCCAGGGCATTGCAGGAAGACAATTGGGGAACTATACAGATATCAGCCAGGGAACTCATCGTTTGGACTGTCCAGCTAAGTTGCTCAAGTGATGGGCCATGGTCAGTCCTAAGTATCTGGCCACTAAAATGAAACCGAGGATTGTGTTATCAGGGCCCACTACTGTGGGAAGGAGGTTAAGCAACTCAGTTGTGGGGATTGAAGGCAGAATGTTGGGATGAATAGGGGATTGTAATTGTGAAGGAGGGGCAACTCAGTTTATAAAGGAGGGAATTGCAAAACGGAATGCATTTTCCCTTAACCTACCATGTCAATGGGCAAGTTAATCAAACTGATCAGAGCAGCTCTGGAGCACCAGTACATGACTGGATGCACAACAGCCTTTTACAGATGGCACGGGCCCCAGGGGTCCCAGTATATCTCGAGTGGCGCGTGCTTCCTTTACAGTGAAATCGACTAGCATCAGGCGAGCGTGATGCTATACGGACATGGTACCCCCTAGCTAGCGGTGGAAGTTTAGGCCACAAGCACAAGAACATTTACTAGGCCTCATGGAGACTGACTACCCATGAAACTCATTGAAAATTTCACTAAACTGATATCTGGTAAAGTTCAGCCTCTATTTTATACATTGATGGTGAGTTTAAAAGCTGCTCCAAAGGATAGCCAATTTTTTTTTGTTTTCTTACACAAGACATTATGCATTCATTGCATGTTCTTTAAAAAATGGAAATGCATTGCTACAATAAGATTTTACTTTCTGAAGTTAGCACTGAATGTTATGATAGAGTAGATGGAATTGTCTCTGCTCTGTGCATACTTGATCTATTTCCCAGCATGAATCTTTCGTTTTAATTGGAGCAAAATGTAACTTCCTCAACTAATTCTACCTCCTATACAATATTTCAGTTGACATTTCTTTGATTTTAGAATATTAGCATCAAAACTATTACTATATGGACAATTTCATTTTGTTATGTCTGGTGGATGCAATGCATTTATGGTGACAGAGAACTGAATTTTAATTCATAACATGTCAAACGGATCAAACCATTGCACAAAACAAAGCAATAAAACCTGAATTTTGGTTCTAACCTCGAGATATACAATACTATTCAGATTTTTGTTTTTATTATTCTTTATTCTTTACATGAAACATATTATTCTTTGTATGAAGCTATGAAACTTTATATGAAATTATTCTTTGTCAGAATTGTGACATTTAGGTGACTAATTTTGATCTTTTTTTCAGAGATCTGGTTCTGCTAATGACATATGATTTAAAGCACCACACTTGTTCATTTTACTGCACTTTTCAATGGAATATGTATATTTGGCAATATTTAATTTATGTTGAAAAGGGGTGTGGTTGTTGTTGGACTGAAAATCTGTGCTGAGGAATATATGCCCCAAATCATTAATGTGTAGTTTGTGGAGAGTTGATGCTTGGCCCTCATTGGTACAAAACTGGCAAACTGTTGATGTCAGATGACATGCCGTTGCACTCCTTTGGTTGGAATCCTGAAATTTGCAAGTGAAATGAATGAGAGTGGTTCATGTTTGCAATGGTGAGAATCCACGGTATTTCTGTTTAGCCAGGTGAAGCTGTTCTTTGCTCAAGTTAAAGCAAAAGCAGTCAAAAAAAGCCTTATCAGTAGCCTCCAATGGCAAGTTCTGGGGGTCGGTGGTTGAACTACTGTAGAATCAGAAAAACTAATTGATGTTTGCACCACATCTACTTGACCCAGTTTATGGTGAATTTGGTGTTCACTTCCTCAAAACCACTTGGATACTATATTGCACATTTGATCACGTTCCTATTTAAGATGAAAGCTGTGGAGACTTCCTTGCTGCAAGCTGCTGCACATCAAGGAGAGAGGAGATGCAATAGCCTATACTTGCAGATTCCACCTCCCTCAACCCATCAATTGTATTTATTTGCTCACAAAATGACCATTTTGGGAATGTTGATGTAATGTAGATCAAGTCTTCTTAAAGCCTTATATATTCCAAGATAACATGATAATTTCTTAGTATGAATTACGAGAAGCAATTTAGATTGCTTTGTCAGAAATAATGATGACAGCAGTGAGCTTTCCTCCTCATTTAATCTAGTGGAACTGAAAGGAAAAGCAGCTAATTTTAATTTCTAATATTCACAACTGCAAAAATGGGTTTTCCCATGACTCAGTAAGAGTTCCTCTTTTATATTTTCACTCTGAATAGAAGAATCTCTGGGGTTTTAGTCTGGATTTTCCCTTGAAGTGGGAATCAGAAGTCAGGCCAATTCCTGACTCCACAACCATGCCTTCTGGTTGACCAAGGGACCTGTCCTCCAAACATTCCCCCAGTTGGATTTTTACCAGAGTTGGTGATGGTTAGAATTGATGCCACTGGTTTACAATGCAAACCGTAGATAGGAATGGAGGCAGGCAAACATGGGTGTGGAAAGCTAAAAACACCCATGTTGTTAGAGATAATGGGAACTGCAGATGCTGGAGAATTCCAAGATAATAAAATGTGAGGCTGGATGAACACAGCAGGCCAAGCAGCATCTCAGGAGCACAAAAGCTGACGTTTCAGGCCTAGACCCTTCATCAGATGATGAAGGGTCTAGGCCCGAAACGTCAGCTTTTGTGCTCCTGAGATGCTGCTTGGCCTGCTGTGTTCATCCAGCCTCATATTTTATTAACACCCATGTTGTTTGCTGGTTCTGTCGAGGAGGTAAAGAGACAATCTGAGATAACCTTGGCAAATAATATTATGGATAATTCAAAGAGCTTCTACAAGTACATAAGGAACAAGAAAGCAACTGGAGAGAGAGTACGATACCTTAAAGATTAAAGAGGTCATCCTTGTGTTGAACCTGAGGAGGTAGGAGAGATATTAAATGAATAATTTGCATCGGTTTTGATTGTGGAGAAAGAAATGGAGACTAGAGAACTCAGGGAAAGAAATATTGATGCTTTGAAAACATAGAAGAGGAAGTGCTGAAAATATAGAGGTGGATAAATCTCCAGGACCTGATCTAGTGTATTCCAGGACTTTGTGGGAAGTTAGGGAGGAAGTTATGAGGCCCCTTGCAGAAATATTTGTATCATTGATAAATATGGCTGGAATGCTTAATAACTGGAGAGTGGTGAATGTTGTGCCTTTGTTTAAGAAGGGATGTATAGACAAGCCTTGGAACTATAGACCTATGAGTCTGACTTTGGTGGTGTGTATGTTGTTAGAAATGATTCTGAAAGATAGGATGTATATGCATGTAGAAAGTCAAGGAATGATTAGGGATAGTCAACATGGTTTTGTGTGAGGGAAATTGTGTCTCACACACTTGATTGAGTTTTTTGAGGAAGTTACCAGGAAGATTGATTGAGGGCAGGGTAATAGGTGTCGTTTACTTGGACTTTAATAAAGCCTTTGACTAGGTTCCAGATGGTAGATTAATTAGTAAAGTTGGATCACATGGGATTCAGGATGAGCTTGCCAATTGGATACATAATTAGCTTAATGGCAAGAGACAGAAAGTGATGGTGGAGGGTTGGAGGTCTGTAACCAGCAGCATTCCAGAGGGATCAGTGCTGGGTCCACTTTTGTTTGTCATTAATATAAATGATTTAGATGAGAATATGGAAAGCATTGTTAATAAGGTGGCACATGACACTGAGATTGGTGGTATAGTGGACAATGAAAAAGGTTAAGGTTACAAAGAGATCTTGATCAATTGGCTCAAAGAGCCAAGAGCTTTTTAATTCTTGATGGACTTTAATTCTGATAAATGGGATGTTTGCATTTTGCAAGGCCAAGACTTATACAATTAAAGGTAGAGCCTTCAGTACTGTTGTAGAACAGGAAACCTAGGGATTCTGGTACATAATTCTTTAAAGTTTCCATCATGTATAGATTGGGTTATTAAGGAGGTGATTAGTACACTTGCCTTCATTGCTCAGACCTTGATTATAGCATTTTAGACATTATGTTGAGGTTGTACAGGACTTTGTTAAGACTTTTTCTGGAGTTAATGTGTCCAGTTCTGGTCTCTCTGTTATAGGAAGGATATTACTAAGCTGGAGAGGGTTCGAGAGAGATTTACCAGGATATTGCCAGAAATGGAGTGTTTGAGTTATGAGGAGAGGCTGGATAGGCTGGGACTTTTTTCCATTGGTGCGTAGGAAGTTCGGACGTGAACTAATAGTGGATTATAAAATCATGAGGAGTATAGCTAGGGTGAATGGTAGGTGTCTTTTTGCTTAGGATAGAGGTTTTCAAGACTAGAGGGCATATTTTTAAGCAGGGAGGAAAAAGATTGAAAAAAAAGGCCATGGGGCTTTTTTTTTGACACACGGTGGGCTACATGTGTAGGATGAACTTCCAGAGGAAGTAGTGGATGTGGGTACAATTATACCATCTAAAAGATATTTGCATAAGTGCAGGAATAAGAAATGTTTAGAAGGGTATGGGTCAAGCACAGGCAAATAGGACCAGTTTAGTTTGGAATTATTGGCCCATGGACTGGTTGGACCGGAGGTTCTGTTTCCGTGCTTTATGACTCTGACTCTGAGTGTGAGAAACCGTCTCCCAGCCACCCCCATATCCCCTACACTACTCTTCATGACCCTTTTGCTCAATGCCCACTCACCCACCCTCCATGCCTCTCACTCCATCCGTTCCCTCTACCCCAGGGCCATTGTCTTGCCTAGCAAAGGCATGTCATACTCAAAACTTTAAAAAATAAGCTGTCATCAGGATAGAATATTCTAAGACATTTCTTTTTTTGAGAATGGATACTAACAGGTTTTGTAGGGTGCTCACTGAAAGTTATCTCACTTAACCTGTGGAAAGACATATTCAGTCTAAACGTGACACTACCCAAGACCTGAAATGAACCCATGGTATTTCCCAACCTGAATGAGTCATACTGAAACCAAGAAAATGATTATCTCAATCCTCTGAGGCAAATACCTCTAAATAATAATTCAGTTTACAGTCAATCAACTTAGCCCAACACAATATTTATAAATGAGGATTCTGATAAACCGCATGGCAAACCAGCCATGTTGGCCTCCCTTTCAAGTTTTCAATTGCAATATTAAAAACATATTTTTCATTAAGCCTATACATGTTTTCCTTTTAAAAATATGAATCAATTGCTGACAACATGGACGGTAGCAAAATTAACATTTCTGTCTCATCCCTGTTTGTAACTTCATTCATTCATCCCATGTATGCCCTCAGCATCCCCACTCCCACTCCCATGCCCACTAACCTGGTAACCACTACACACAGAATTGTTAAACTCCATAATAAGATTGGAAAGTCTTTGAGATGATCATGAAATAAACACTTATTCAAAAACCCTATGAGAATCCACTATAGGATCTGAGAAGATAGTATTCAGTATTCAGCTGTTGAGTTCTGGTGATGTTAACCTCTGACTGACCAGCAACTCCAGGCAGGTGAGACTTCCTGATTAGGGTTTGTAGCTCCAGCAGAAAGCCTGTGGCAGCCAATCTTCTGCCTGATTGATGAAGTATTGGGTGAGTTTTCTGACCAAGGTTAGCTTTAGGTTTCTCTACGTGCAACTTTCCTGCTTTTGGACTTCGTCTGAAAACAGGACAGTTTCACCCTTTGAGATATAAAATGCACCAGTATAGTTTTGAACAGAAGCAACTTAGGCAATATTATTTTCTAATGTCATGAGCAATTCAACATTTCCAAATTATACTGCAGCAACACCAGAGCTCCTTTTTTCTAACTTGATTCTTAATGGAAAATGATTATGGCAATGATGGCTAAAGAGGCAAGTGAAATTCAAATTGTTGACTCAGCAGTTGTACTGAATGTTACTTATGGCTTGTGCAGTTCTGTTCTTTTTTTAGAGAATTCAAATCTTGTTAAATTTCTTTGGCAGATATTCTTCCAATTTCGCTGCTAATACACTGGTCATTTTAAAGCTATATTGATGTCTGCTTTGCATTTATGTAGATTTTTATTACTACTCCATTCTTGTACTTAAAAATATAACCATGTGCAGTTCCCCAATAATGTTCATTTTTAGTTAACTTCATGAAAAAATATTATTGATCAGCTGAAATTTAGAAGGTAGCATGTGGATTGTGCATGAAAATCAAACATACAAAATTGATGGTATTTAGAAAGATGGCTTTTGAGAAAAACTAAAGTGAAATTGAGGAGAAATGTATCAGACTGAAATGTGTGGAAACGTTTGTCCATTTAGGACGAATGATAATAGGAGATGTCAGATGTGATGTGGATATTAGGAGAGGGATGGAAATAAACAGAAATGATTTTGTGAAGATGAATGACTAGTTAACAACAAGAAAAGTGCATCTTGTAACTTTGCAAAAAGCACTTGTAAAATAATATTCTATACACTTTCCTTTATACCTCAGAAATCAGGAAGATAAGGCATTTGTGTATAGGGTCTTTTGAAATGTGAATGTTAAAACATATACTGAAACATCAATTTACAGACTATAAAACAAAGGAGAAAAGGATTTGAAAATGCAAGGGTGAAAAAAGAGGTGACGCCCATAAACAAAAATGGCATTTTTGACCTTTGATCAGAGTGAATAAGCACAGAGATCTCTTGTAGAGGACAAGTAGTGGATAACAAATGAGAAATTGACCTAAGTAGATCACAGACATTTGCAGATGACTGTGGAAGCGGATAGCACAAGACAGACAAGCATGGGATCATGACAGCAGATCACCTGACAGGACATGACCTATTTTTGAGTACAGTAGGACATTTTGGCTGTGACTAAAAGTATAAAAAAATTGACTTATACTTCAATTAAGACTTTGAAAGACTCTGGAGACCAGCTCTCCTGATGCCCAATTGCAGTCAAAACACTGATTATGAGCAAAGATTGATGGAACTTAAAGAGCACATATCAAAAGTATGTGTTCAATAGTGCTTGCCAGTATTCCTGTCATTCAGATACAGTTTCGAAGATAGACTTTATGTTTATACAGTAGAATGTGATGATCCCTAAGGGGTAACTAAACTGAAATAAGTACATTTACTGAAAGATCGTCAATGAAGAACTGACCATCAAGATCCCACTTTTTGTTGCTTCTAATTTACTATGGATCAAAGTCAAAGCAGATTATGCATGAACAGGCAAATGATTTGTCAAAGGAAGAAATAAATTTCACCTTAATAGTTGACACAACATGCAGCTTTAAACACAGGTATTCACATCACTTCCTGCACACGTGTAACACAAATTTACTGCACAGTTCCACAATCTACTATCTTTATTCAAACAGGATAGAGAAGGAGTGCTATACCACAGTGGTTTTATTTTGAGTTGACAATTATGATTATCATTAGCAAGACACACTTCTATGAATCCTCTCTCTCTCGGGTCGCTGATTGTTCCATTTTCAGCTACCAACCAGTCATGCTCCTGTTCATATAGTCATTTCCAGGAAATCACCCACTCTTTAATCTCCATGTTGGCTACACATCATAACCATTTAGGCCCATATTTTGTTATTTAAGCCTTTAACCTTTCTACTACTCCATGTCCTTCATCTTTAAGGTAACTCTTCAACATCATCACTTTGTTTACATTTTTGCTGGCATTTCTTTCTTTGTCTCACCCATTCTGGAATTGCTAATAAGTTTTAATATTTTGCACTCCATAAATCTTGATACAAGAAGCAGCTTTCTGGTACCTTTTCTAATGCCCTGATTCACTTAAGATGCTGCTTTTAGTATCTATTGAAACTAAACTCCAAATCTCTAAATCCCTATGCCATTGCTCAGAACTAAGTTTTGGCAATGTAAATTTTGAGAAGCCTTTTTTCCTGCTCATTTACTGTTCATTTACTGCTATTTACTGACATAAAACTTCCTCTGCCATATATTGCCCAGACCGCCATCTCGTTAATATCCACAATCAGCTTCTTGTGGTGCTCAGAATTCATTATTATTTCAGCATTATTTACAAATTTGGCCAATGATCCATCTAAACTTTTAAAAATCTATTAATTCTCCAGCAAAAAGCATTGGGCTTATAGGACATTTCCTCACTTCTTCTGATCTCACTCTTATCAATATACTTACTATACTTTATATTTCTCCTGACTTACCAGTTTTACATTTAATTTGTTAGTCTATGTCATAAACTCCACTTGTCTATACCTGCATCTCTCTGCACCTCTACCTCCTTTATGATATTCGTTAAATATCTCCTATTGTCACCATCACCATCCTGTCCTCAGATGGTTGCTAAGGAACACTAATAAAAGTGAAGTTAATGTAAATTGTGGGCAAAAAACACTGTCCAGTTGCGAGCAATTGTCCTGGTGCATGAAAAATGGCTGCTTTTTAAAAATTTCTTCAGTACTGGGATATGGTTGGAGGAGTTCCCCAGAGCACTGTTTCTGCATTGAAATATGTAACTGCTTCACCCACGACTTTCCTTAAATCCTGAGGTCAGAAATGACCAAGTAAGAAAGTAGATTATTGGAATTTTTTTTCTTAAATCCTGCCTTGTGTGTCATCATCTTCCGGTTTTGGACTTGGGAAAAGTTGAAAGTTATGTATCCATATTTGACATTTTACACAAAACCACACATCTTTAACAACAGCGATACACACACGTGTTAAATGGCTTGTGTAACCTTTAAATTGAATTGATTCTCTAATTTGTAGCTACTGTTGTGAAGCAATAAAAAGTAACAGCCATGTAGTAACATCTATAATGTTTTATGAAGATTAAATATCAGCACTGAAGCAACGTTGTAGGAATTTTTGATTTACTTGAAAAGAGCCTGCCTTCCGATTGTAGGCTTTGGACTGAACATAAATATGGCTGCGTGGATGTGTTTTTGATGCAAAGGCATGTAAAATAGGTTGAGTGCCCAGACTACCATTGTCATATCTGCCCGCAGCTTACCCCAATAATACAAGCGATGGGTGGGTATTGAAGTCACCAGCCCGCCCATGATGGTGCAAATAGATAATTGCGTCAGTTAAGCTTGTTAAATGCTCATTTGGTTCCAATGTTCCCCTGCCCATGTAATATACAGTTGGTGTGGGAAGGCAGGCAGGATCTGGCCGCTTAATTTTGTGAAAATAAAATATTCCAAGCTGTGGTCAGGAAGCAGGCACCATCTTGGGAGGATGCAAAATACAGCAGACCCCCTTCCATGCTCCACACATATTCTAAAATTTACAGGTCTCCCAGCCCAACAGCCCTGACTTAGCTGGATGTAGGATCCATTTGGGTTCCTGTGTGAACCCTGCCTGCAACCTCACTAGTACACACTATCGAGCTCCGGCACTGTCAAAACCAGCCAGTCTGCTTCATTCGCAACTCCAGGATATATTAGCTATTTGGAACCACTTTTCTGAAAGGGCTTAATTGAAAACTGTCAAAGCACTGAAATAAGTATCAGAGGCTAGGATTAGAATCTGACAGGATTTGACAATCAGATATTACTCCTTCACAACAGCATGTCTTTGAATTTTCTCATTGATGTGTGGGCCTGTGAGGCCCGTGCATGACAGCAACTTATGGAACTGGAAGTCAATGCTGTGATTGGTGTGCCAATACTAAACACTGTGCACAGACCATTGGAACAGTTGGTGCATACTCAGTCACACAACCCACAGTGAACGTAGCTTCACACTGATATTTATATTTGAAGCCGAGGCAGAAATGCTTGAAGACAAACTGATAGTTTCTGAACTCATAGTTACAGATATATTTATTAGTGGTCCCTGAGCAATTGTACATAATAAGTAAGAAGCTGAATTGCAGATTTTTTGAAATAGAAAACTTACTTTCCTTAAAGGATGTTTCTGAGGCATGACTGTTATTACCTGATTTATGATCATTTTTTTTTGCTTGATTGAAGGGATTATCTATAGGTAAATCAGGTATTCTTATGTGAATTCTTTAGTCTGTCAAATTTGAACATTCCTGTTATGACATATATGAAATTGTCAGTTTGACAGGTTGGTTTGCAGTTTTACCTCACATGGAGATTTCATCATCCTGGCCTTAATTACATTATTCTATTTTGACATGTTATTTTGGTTGACAACCAGTTTGACTGTTCAGGAGCCACAAATCTTGAATGTTGAAAATTGTTTTTACTTTATTAAGAATTCAGCTGTAGGTATTACTCGACAAATCAGATCCCAGAGTGAAAGTTGGTTTGATAGATGATTAGGTTTATTTTCTCAATTTCTTTAGCACTAAACATATTCACATTTGCATGCCAATGTACTTTGATGAAAACAACACAGGCAATTTGGAAACAAAAATAGTTTGGAAAAACTTCAGCCGGACTGTGGAGCATCTGTGGAGAGAAACAGAGTTAATGTTTTGGATCCAGTGACACTTCTTCAGAACTCAAAATAGAGAATTTGGAAAATTCTTATCAAAGAAAATGACTCAAGTCTTTATTTCAAATATTCTTGACAGACACTCAGAACCTAATGAAGTATCATTGCTATCTTCACTTTAAAATTTCTTCCTCAACTAATGAGGTCACTAGCTTTTCCTTCTGATGAATTTCTATGCATTTACCTGGTGAATACCCCCCATCTCTCCCTGAGAGAGAGAGAGACTGGGACAAACTCCATGAATTTTATCACTGAACTCCAGAAAATCCCTGTGGGCTTTCTCTCTTTATTTATCTTTTTGTGAGATATCTGTGTTTCTGTCAAGACCGACATTTGTTGCCTGTATTGCCTTTGAACTGATGACTCGCTAGGCCACTTCAGAGGGCAGGCAAGAGGCAACTTTGGCCATTTTGAGATGACATACTGGGTATCTGCATGTGTGGATCTTTTCTTCTACACTGAACGTGTATCTGGCATCTCTCTCTGAGTCAAAAAGAAACTTCAGTCATTATTTTACTTGGTAGCTTGCCTAGTCATTGAGCTAAATTCACATGATTTCATGAAAATGCTGCTTCAGTCCAGTGCTAAAAAAATGAGTTTCTGACCTTTAAAAAGTAAGTCACCTTTAGAGAACTAAAAAGCAAAAATCCATTTGCCACAACTTTAGAACTTAAGCTCAATCTAGTAATATATTATAAACCTTCAACTGAACTTAGTTTTATCTACTCATATAGGAACGATCATTAGAGATTATTTATTATTTTTCTTCCAGCAATCAGTTTTTGAAAGATTACGATCAATATGGTAATGGCATTATGCATGTTGGAGTCAGTTTGTTAAGCTTACCTAAAAGCACACACACAATGTCTTACCCTTTCGTAGAAAACCATATTTTCTTGAACACAAGTTTTTTTTTTAGTGATTGTAACTATTCTTGTTCTTCAGGAAGGAAGGTAAATCAGTTCGGAGCAAAAGAAATTACCAGCTCAAAGTTACTACTGAGAAAATTGAAGATGATGAATGTATTTGGAAGACCTCGTCTACTATGTTAACTCAAGCATTGACCCATTTGTGTTATAGACTAATGTTTCTGTCAAATTGTGGACAGGCAGAATTATATGAAGACGTCCAATATTTGTTCACCCTTATTGACAGCACTGATTTCAAACTGACTCAGTGGTTAGCACTGCTGCCTCACAGCACCAGGGACCCAGGTTCGATTCCACCCTCAAGTGATAGCCTGTGTAGCGTTTGCACATTCTCCCAGTGTCTGTGCGGATTTCCTTTGGGTGCTCTGGTTTCCTCCCACAGCCCAAAGATGTGCAGGCTAGGTGGATTGGCCATGCCAAATTGCCCGTAGTGTTCAGGGGTGTATGGGTTATAGGGGGATGGGTCTGGGTGGGATGCTCTGAAGGTCAGTGTCGGTTGGGCCAAAGGGCCTGTTTCCACAATATAGGGATTCTAAGATTATGTGTATGAAAATCTGAAAATGCAGGAAATATTAAATCTGTAGTTCAATATATTAATGAAAAAGCAATGAAACCCAAACAAACCTGTTTTTTTTAATGTAGTCATCATTTTCCTTTAATTTTTCTTCCACCTCTGTGGATCTCCAAGTTCCATGTGCGACAGTGGCTTCTAGAAGTGAACATCATGCAGTGCTATGGCGGTTGACTTGAGCATGCTTTCCAATGGTTGTGTGGTTAGAAAGAGCATTACTAATCATATCAGTTCCTAGATGATAGCATGAGGATTCAAATACATTTTTAATGGGCAGCCTCAGAACCCTGAAGGAAGAACTAGTGAAACCAGTAAATGGGACATGGTGGTCCAACACATTCTTTTATGTTTCAAAATGGAGCTCAAGAACAACCAGAACATTTATTTCCAGGAATCATTTTTTTTAAAAAGGTGTATCATACAAACCAGACACCCCCCAACCCAGTCGGAAACCGCAGTGTCCTTCTCACCAAATAGAGAACAGGGAAGAGGCTTAAGATCAGAAGCCCGAACAGATACAACTTTCTTTCCCCAGCCAACTCAAGGGAAAACCTAGACCTCCACTTAAAAGGACTCACCTACTTTCAACCCCATTAGGAATCTTCAGCCCTGGGTGATACCAAAATGTAGAGGAAGTCAATTTGGCTGGTTTCACAAGGGGATTGGCTACTAAAATTGATCAGGTTGTGACCTGGCCTGGAAGGGCAAGAAATTAATTTGTCAGCTCTGATTTTCTAAAGGGTCACTAATTACACTTCTCCCTTCTGAAATACATAGGCCGGCAAAGGTTTTGAAGCCGCAGAGAATAATTACAGCCTGCTTTAGCATTGGAGTTAAGGCTATCCCACCTTGGCCCAGGGCCGCTGTGCTTATCAGGAACTGGGCAAAATGTATTATCTAGTCTTCATTTTCCAAATAAGTGTTTGTTCTAAAATGTCTCTTACTCTTTGTAAAATCAAATGGATTATCCAGAGATTGATTGAGAATGATAGGAATGGAGCCCGATTAAACTATTATTAAAGTCAATGCAAGTATTCTTATTGCTATGGATCCTTAATAAAGCCGAAATTGGTGTAGGTGTGAAATACTTGCATCCTAGATGCCAGATCATAAATGTTTTTGAGAGGATGAGGGAGATCAGTGTGTTGATGGATGCCTTGGGACAGAAGTTAAAGTTTAACATCATACCTTGAAGTTTCTCCCTCACTTTATGAAGCTGGGAATTGCTGCAGTCTGCTCTTTTGTCCTGTGACAAAAAAGATTCACAGTGGATATACATGCAGGTTACATTATGAAAGGCTCTGTTGCATTTTTACACAAAATAGTTGGCCTGGAAATTGTGCCATAGGGTACCAGTAGATGAATGTTTGCATATATACATGAAATTCCTTTCTCTGTTATTTCGGCAGAGGCATCAATCAGTTTAAAATAAATTGGCTGGCGTGATTCATAAAATAGCAAAGAGAACACTTCCAGGCTGATGTGCCTGTTTCATAATCTGATTTTTAATAGGATTGTTTTTGAGTGGTTAGGCTTTTGAAGGCGTTTGTCAAGTTTTGCTATTTTATGAGGTTTTTACAAATACACTTTCTGATATGAAGCACTGACATGAGATCCTGAATGTATGTGTTGGTTGTTTTGATGAAGAGATGAGTGGAAAATTTGTAGTTGAAGATTTACAGGTCTTGTTTCTTACGTCAATCCAACGTCAATGTGTGTGATGTGGCAGAAAGGGGAGGGAATAATTCAATAAACCCTGAAAACAAATGTGATGCAAGATTAACCCATTCACATTTTTTCAGATATAGGCAACTTGCCAAGGTTACATAGCCTCCTAATTTGATTCATTGGTTTATGAAGTTGGCACGAAACATGCAGTTAAATGTTTGAATACATCAACAAGGGGGCCAGGTTTTTTAAGCATTGTTTAAAGCTTGCCTGTTCTGCACTTAGAGCCATGCAAAACTCTCAAAGGGGAAGTATACTCTGGCTGCAGCAGGTGCTGGAATTGTTTGTTCCTAAGTCTAAGCAGGAGGCAGAGTAAGTTATGAGGCTGCATTCATGACTCATTCTTAACATTCAACACTTAGTCTCATCCTTACGCAATTCTCACTGCTGTAAGCCTCAAACCTTCATCTCACACACCAGTACTTACTGTCAACCATTGAGTTAAGGCAGCTACATCACTTAAAAACACATTGCACCATATTAACTGACACTCTTCCTCTTGCAGGTCAAATGGCAGCATTGCTTCACCAGAAAAGTTTGAAACTACATAACACCAAACCAATACAGGGAATATTGGTCAGAGATAATGGGAACTGCAGATGATGGAGAATCCAAGATAACAAAGTGTGGAGCTGGATGAACACAGCAGGCCAAGCAACATCTCAGGAGCACAAAAGCTGACATTTTGGGCCTAGACCCTTCATCAGAGAGGGGGTTGGGAAGAGTGTTCTGAAATAAATAGGGAGAGAGGGGGAGGCGGACCGAAGATGGACAGAGGAGAAGATAGGTGGAGAGGCAGGGAGAGGATAGGTCAGTCCGCGGAGGACGGACAGGTCAAGGAGGCGGAATGAAGTTAGTAGGTAGGAAATGGAGGTGCAGCTTGAGGTGGGAGGAGGGGATAGGTGAGAGGAAGAACAGGTTAGGGAGGTGGGGACGAGCTGGGCTGGTTTTGGGATGCAGTGGGGGGAGGGAATGAACTAGTTTTGGGATGCGGTGGGGGGAGGGGAGATTTTGAAACTTGTTAAGTCCACATTGATACCATTGGGCTGCAGGGTTCCCAAGCGGAATATGAGTTGCTGTCCTGCAACCTTCGGGTAGCATCATTGTGGCACTGCAGGAGGCCCATGATGGCCATGTCTTCTAAAGAATGGGAGGGGGAGTTAAAATTGTTCGCGACTGGGAGGTGCAGTTGTTTATTGCGAACCGAGTGAAGGTGTTCTGCAAAGCGGTCCCCAAGCCTCCGCTTGGTTTCCCCAATGTAGAGGAAGCTACAGCGGGTACAATGGATACAGTATACCACATTGGCAGATGTGCAGGTGAACATCTGCTTGATATGGAAAGTCATCCTGGGGCCTGGGATAGGGGTGACGGAGGAGGTGTGGGGGCAAGTGTAGCACTTCCTGCAGTTGCAGGGGAAGGTGTCGGGTGTGGTGGGGTTGGAGGGGTGTGTGGAGCGGTCAAAGGAGTCGTGGTGAAAGTGGTCTCTCTGGAAGACGGACAAGGGTGGGGATGGAAAAATGTCTTGGGTGGTGGGGTCAGATTGTAGATGGCAGAAGTGTCGGAGGATGATGCATTGTATCCGGAGGTTGGTGGGGTGGTATGTGAGGACTAGGGGCATTCTCTTTGGGCGGTTATTGCGGGGGCGGGGTGTGAGTGATATGTTGCAGGAAATGCGGGAGACACGATCAAGGGCATTCTCGACCACTGCGGGGGCGGGGGGAGGGGCTGAAGTTGCAGTCCTTGAAGAAAACAACCATCTGGGATGTGCGGGAGTGGAATGGACTTCACAAGCTTCAAAATCTCCCCTTCCCCCACTGCATCGCAAAACCAGCCCAGCTCATCCCCGCCTCCCCAAACTGTTCTTCCTCTCATCTATCCCCTCCTCCCACCTCAATCCGCACCTCCATTTCTCACCTACTAACCTCATCCCCCCTCCTTGACCTGTCCGTCCTCCCCGGACTGACCTCTCCCCTCCCCAACTCCCCACCCCTCCTCTCCACCTATCTTCTCCTCTGCCCATCTTCGGTCTGCCCCCCCCTCTCTCCCTATTTATTTCAGAACCCTCTCCACATCCCCCTCTCTGATGAAGGGTCTGGGCCCGAAACATCAGCTTTTGTGCTCCTGAGATGCTGCTTGGCCTGCTGTGTTCATCCAGCTCCACACTTTGTTAACAGGGAACTTTGGTCACCACTTTGAGTGACCTTGGTTGAGGCCATGTCTGTCACAATGGCTGAAACCATTCAAGAAAACAATATCTTCACATTTAATCATTCTTGACTGATACTATGGCATTTTAAAGGATAACTAATAGGCAGGATTGCACATGATGAGACACTCAGCATGAGTGTTCTACAATCACCTGAGAGCAAAGTATACCACATATTCTACAACACAGGACTTCGGCGAGAACTTCAATGGGCTAAGCTGCAGAAGAGGATGAATGTTGTATGTAATGAAGTGTGCACTGGGAGGCCTCCCAAATCCTTTACTGAATGTTAAAAGTCACAGAGGCATCTGAGCCACCTTTGCACAGAGCTTTGTGCAGATCTTGGAGCTTGTCCTTTCCAACGTGCATCCTGCTTCACTCAACTGCAGACCCAAACATTTCGCAGCACCTCAAGGCTGCTCTCTCAGTTTTCAAATTCAGAATTGTCACATGCAAGTTTGGATTGATACTATACAAACTAATAGTTACTATCATCACTGCATATAGCAGTGTTTCAAGAAATTGCAGAATGTCACAGCAGTCTTTCAACAGCTTAGGTAAATGAGATGATCCCTGTAGGAGCAACAAAGTCTCCATGGAGTATTGTCTCTCAGGATGAGGGCATTTGTTTTCCTTTGCTGTTAATCTGCACTTGTTACTGCCTGTCAACTCAGATCATTGCTGCCCATGCTGAGATGCTATAATGAGGATTGGGTCATCTAGGCCCAGAGTTAGTTGAGCAGCCTTCTGTAAGCCATGCTGGTGGAGCGGCACTATGTGAGCCTGTTATGATAGGTGAAGACATAGGAAGATATGCACCAAGGGAATATTGAAGTTCCGCTTAACACTCATTTATAGGCTGGCTTTCTGTAATTGTAGCCTCCAGCCATTGTAGGCTGATCCATTGGGACTTTACTGTCATCTTCACAATGTGGTGTGCTTGTTCAACCTACTTCTCTCTGGTAGGATAAAATGAAATGCAGAACCTCAATCACCTCTCTTATTGCACTGTTGCACTGTGTAGTCTGGGAAACAACCTCAATCTCAGCAGCTCTTGCCAGGAAGGAGTTCAATGCCTAAAAGTTCATGCTATGGTCACCTCATGTCACTGACAATATAACCTTTATCCTGCTCTGATGTTATGGTTTAGCAGCATTTGATAATTTCCATCAGGAAGTCTTCACTGAAACGCATTTCATTACAGGACCCAATATTGATGGTCAAGCTAACTAACTTCCTTTGATGATCTGAAATTTCTCTCATTTGAGGTTTAACTGTGTAGGATTACCTTGCTGAAAAATAAACATAGTAAAGCAATTAATGGTGTGATCTCTGCAATTTCTCCCTGGCATCTTGCCCATAATGGATAGTACCAACTGGACTGCAGCCATGTCTGTAAGCGGAATTGCTGAAGTTAGAATCAAGTTCACTAACATATCACATTGCTTACAATGATGGTTAAAAATGGTGGAAAATCTCCAGACACCACCAGAGACTTCCATAATGCTACAATACCAGTACAAATTAATTAGTAATTGACCTGTAAATAATTGACAATCCTTTTAAATAATTGACAATTCTTTTAAATACATGTAGTTTTGATAGGGACATCTCACTGCTTCACTGGTTTTCACCTGCTGAGGATTAAGAAAGAATGTGAGCTAGATTGTTTAAAAATGGTCGTGCTGGCATTAGATCGATATTATTTGCTGATCGATATATTGTTCTGCCTCCTCTGGATATTTTCTGTGAATGGTCAATGCATGCTCCCAGTGCCTTCAAAATATCATCTGACGTGGCCTGCATCAGAAGCATGTGTGTGCCCTACTATCTTCTTTTGGAAGCAAAAATGAGTCTGAATAACTCAGTACTGAGATGCCAAAGTTTGCAGCCAGGATGCCTAATATAGTGCTCAGAGATTTTTAGAGGAAATATTCGATGTCTAATTTTAAAAACCAGCTGTGACTATATGAAGCTTTGTTAATCATTTTTAAATACATATTTGTTTTAATAAGTCATGTCAGACATTGTTCTGAATTAATGACATTTTAATATTCTACTTTCTGCAAGAATGGGAATGGTTTTGACAATACAAATACAATGGAGAAATCTGATATGAAATCCATAAAGTTCCGTCATCAAATGGAAGTATTTTTGAAAAGAAACATTTTCCTGGAATGAAAGTAGAAAATAAATGCTTAAGTATTCCAAGAAAAGAGTTTGCTCAATGTAGTCCATAATTTTCAGTGTTTTATTTATTAGTTTTGCTGAAATAATATGAAAAATGGAGAAAATTTCTTTGTACACTGGGCATGGATACGAAAATTAATTTAAAACTGGATTGATTTTTTTAGGTGACCTCCAAAGATAATTGAAGTTTGTCCAATTTTCCGTGGGACGAGTGATAGGGAGCACATAGTTTCTATCAAAACCAGAGCTAGTTAGTGGGTTGGGTTTTGAAATACCCCTAATAATGAAGAATTAGCCTCATCTGTTGCTGTTCACTGGGAGGGGAAGGCAACCCTCTTGACGATTGTTGAGGAGAGTGGAGATTGACTTCACAATCCAGTGGCCCTGACCTTGTATGCCTATTTTTGAAGAAGTGAAATCAACAGGCGAGATGAAACAGTCAAATTCACTACAATATGAGCTAAACAAGGTGTACAAATTATGATGGTAAAGCAGGTTTCATCAAAATTCCTTTGGCTGTGTAATAAAAGTGAGAAACACCTCAATCCTTCTTGTCCCTATGAGGGAGAGAAAGGAAAAATGTGCCACATCTCAGTAGATACCGAGAGATTTTTTTTTAACTCCAAGCATGGAATATGCAAACAGTAGGTGGAATGTTTGCTTTTTCCTGTCATTTTGTGAAATGGGTTTCATCACCTTTAAAACATGCATTGTAAATCTCAAATGTAGATCCTTTCATCAGCCACCCTATTATCAGATGGCCCACAAACCAAACTGATTCTCACTAAATTGTCACATTCTGTGTTCTACAAGAATGGTGACAACTTCTTCTGACCTCAGAAATATCAATTCTGAACTCAATGTCTCTCTGCCATGAAGAACATTCTATCCAGTTAATTGTTGACAGTCTTATGGAGGTCAGTCAGCTCCAATTGCAACAAAAGCTACTTATATTTAAAAGAATGTTTTTAATACATACAATAATAAGGATCCTGCCCAATTGCTACTGCATCAGCTCCCCTGCAAATAATTCAATCTGGACAGGTTTCATGTACCTGTGAAGTCACTTAAAATTGGCCACCCCTGCAAAAGGCCCCATGAATTATTACAGGCTACAGGATTGTATGGAAATGGCAATGAGTGCAGTAGGTGTATTTAAGGGTTGCTGGTGTCTTTTTTTTATCGGGCAGGTGGAGATCTTGTTGGCTGTTTATTATCTCATACAATCATTCCTTACCCCTTACCACCTCTGAGAATTCCCACCATGTTGATTATAATAGGATCCTGGTATATTGACCAACTTGATTTTTGAAATATATAGTGTCTCCAAATTTTGCAAAAGGGGAGTATCTATCACCCTCAGACACCTAGTGGTGAACAAGGTGGCTGGTGAGGAGACAGCACACAGGTAACTCTGATTTAGACTTTCCTCCTTGTATGCTTGCATTGGTTTGCATTGTCAGTGAATATCACATTTCTCCATAATCCAAGATAATCCCGTTCCTCTATGACCCACTGGCGTTGTCAGCTATGAAATCCTCCGTGATGCTTTGTTTCCATTGTCCTGCGTCTTGGAATTGGCTTTTCTTTGTTCCTAAAACCCTAAAGAGCGCAGGCATGACTTCAAAAGAATGATGCATGCTGTAAGAAGCTATGGTTGTGAATAGAGACACGAAATATCAGAACTATTTTCATTGTAGCAGAGAATGTTAATTGATCATTTAGTAGAATTTTTATAACTTTCTTTGGCATTTTGATGGAGTAACTGTGGAAAGACTATTTCCTCTGGTTTGGATGTTATTGACAATGGTATCATGAATTTAATATTATCATTGAGAGAAGGAACTGTCAGCCATGAAGTGATTCTTTACATAGAGGGTGGTGGGAGCATGGAGTACTTTGGCGCTGGTGTGAGTGCGCAGCATATTTTAGGAGAATTTTGATAAAATTTGCAACAGAGGAAGTTACAAAGCAAGAAGGAGAGAAATTCAATGTTATTAGTTTTGGAAACCACCAGAAAAGTCCATACATTTTCACAGTTGGTTGTGTGAAACATGATGGCTTTAACTTTAGCTTAAAGGCTTCTGTTTATTGCCACTGCATTTTCTCCTGATCTGACTCATTTTAAATGAGCAATAATACAAATTAACAATGGTTGGTTGAATATCAGATAATGGTGGAGGTTTTCACCATTTGTAATTTGCTTAACCAAGAGTCTGTGACTTTTAGGTGGCTATAAAAATCACAATTCCCCCTTGGACATGTCCTACTATTGAATCATGAAAGTAACCAGAGAGGGCAGGGAAGATATTTTGTTTTGAAAGTATGACTTGGCCAGTGAGGTGATTTTAAATGAAAAACAAAAGTTTGGCGGGTGGGCCTAGCTGGGTCATACTTAGATGATCAATCAAATAATTCATAGAAAACAAAAAGAAAAGCTAAAACATACAAATTACATATTGCCTAGCTGACAAAATATATTAAATGCAACTTATTCCTTTCACATAATTCATGGAGAAGTATTTTTGGTATCACAAGAGAGTTGTGGAAAGATGTTGTGCTCAGTTGACCTTATGAATAATCAACAGTACTGCATTTGTTTTAAATTTCCTTTAAAATAATATTTCAGGTGTAAACTAATGAATAAATTGAAATGTTATACAGTTACAAATAATGCCCAGTGTTGCTGCAATCTTACTGATTGAAAATTGATCACTGAGAAAAAAACACAAGTTGCTGTTGGGGAGTGTGTAAGCATTCTGCTTATCTTTAATTCAAATCAAAATAATTAATAGGAATGCTTCTCATAAGGACTGATAAATGTTGTGCATTGGGACATGAATTTCAGCTTTTGGAGTCTTGTTCTTTTATAATCTTACCATCAATAAAAATATTTCACATTCATGAAACGTTTCCTAAGTTCCCCCACAGGAGAACTGAGGGAAAACATAGCTGTAAAGTCACAAAGAACAAAATGATTTAGGCATAGACATAGCAACAGTCTTGACAGAAAACTGATCAAAAATTGGAATTAAAACATATAAAGAGAAGACATTCAACATCTTTAGGGTTATTGGGCATTGGCTGCCCATTATGTGACCTACCTTACTTTCCTTTCCATTTGGCTACTTCTTCATTGAAGTTGGATAAACAGCAGGATCTCAGATATCCAATATATAATTTCCTGATAAGTAGCTATGGGTAACTAAACCCTCTAAAACAGAAGTTGAATTTTGGATGGAAAATGAATGGACAGCAAGGAAAATATAATTAACAATTAATTTGTGCAAAAAACTTTCCCAGGACATCACAATAAGGGAAACATATTTTAACTCTGGTTACCCCAGGATATAAATGACACAAAAGCCATTGGGAATTTACAGCATGGATTCAGCAAGATGATAAGGTAAAGAGAAAGTAGCTGTAGTCCAACTGGACCTAAGGGCTGTCCTCTCATTAGAGAGAGAGGTGATTATTAGTGGTCTAATCTGAGGGCCATCACACGTCAGGTGAGGGGAGAGGTTGAGAATGAGAGTCCTTCATGATAACTCAGCTGGTATGGGAATTGAGCCCACACTGTTCGCCTCAATCTGCATTACAAACCAACCATCCAGCCAACTGAGCTAAGTTAATTTCAAAGGAATGAAAATTGGTGGATTCTGTAACCAGCTTTGCCATATGACTGCCTGAATTGTAAAACGAAAATTTATTTTGAACATGTCTTGCACACGTGGACTCCAATTTTGGTGTTTTACATTTTGCAGACGATATGACACTATGTGAGAGATCTTAAAGAAGAATTCATAGAAACACCGTCAACAAAGTTGGACTGCAAATCAGAACAAATAGTGGGAAATGAATTGTGATGTTCGTGGTGGATGACACTAATGTTCACATTACCCTCTGAGAAGAGACACAAAAGTACCTAGGCCTCCTCTCATTTCTCCAAAGTTCAACTTTGCAGCAATGTTTTTATTGGAAACAACTTATTATTTAGAGTAAGCCAAAATCTCAGACAAAAGGGTGTTACTTAGTTTGGTCATATGCTCAGGATGTCAAAATCCTGGTTACTGTGCCAAACACTGAAAGGGCAGCGTAATAGAAAAGCAAAGTATTGAAGGCCAAGAATTATTTGGCAGATAAATTAAAGACTTTCTGAAAGCTGCTTTCACCTAGGAAAAGGCACTATGATTCGCCAAAAACAGAGGAAATTAGAAGTGACTGCTGCTGCATTTAGGCAGTACTCAAAATATACCTTACCCTTCTCCTGTCCCATCGTCCCTGCCCCCACATCTCTTCCTGCTGGTATCCTTCACTGGTGTGATCCTGTAGTTTAGAAGGCTGATAAAATGCTAGTACCAGATTAATACTGCTGTTAATTGAGAGTAGTAAAGGTCTGGAAACAAAATTATTTAAAATTTCTAATCAAGAGTAAAACAGTGAACCAGTGTATTGTTTGAGAATAGGTACAGCAGTGCTGTTAGAGTACTAGATATGGTGTGCTTGGTGTTTGTTAACTGACAAACCTGTAGTTTCTTTTGTAAGCAACCAATACGCCTGGCTGTTCATCCCACAATGGACAATACACTGAATAATATGTGCATTGTCGTTAAATGCAAATTTACAATAAAATACCTCTGTACCTTAAATAATGTGCTCAAGCAGCTAATTGATATAATTTAGGTGCTGAATCCTGGTTACATTCAATAGAGGCATAAAAAGGATATTATACGTTCTGACAAAATAAGCTATTCTTTTGGTGTTCACAATTGCTTTCGTTAAAACTAGCATGAAATGAAATTTTTTGGTAAGACGTTGAATAATTAGATTAAAAGAATTAATATCTGAATGGTATATTATGGAAACTGACATTAGAGTAAGGTGTTACAGAGATAGGAGGAACTGCTGATGCTGGAGAATCTGAGATAACAAGGTGTAGAGCTGGATGAACACAGCAGGCCAAGCAGCATCAGAGGAGCAGAAAAGCTGATGTTTTGGGTCTAGACCCTTCTTCAGAAATAAGGTTTGTTTTGTTCAATGTTTCACTCAAGTAATGAGGAGTGTGAAGACTCGACGTAAAATTTCTCGAGCACGTTGTTGATTAAAGAAACTCATTTTGATCTACTTAGATGTCTAATTCTGCTAAAGAGCACACACACTCCATGATTATTCATTAAAAACTTGATAAGCATGGAACACTTTTTAGTGGGCCATATATGTCAGATTCACTTAAAAGACACAGAAGAAAGAAACAAATTGAAAGTAAGAAAAATGTAAAGCCAAAAGTTTAATTTTGTTCATGTAATTTCTTCCCCGTATCAATGTGACTCAGTAGTTCAAATTGCTCACATTTTCTAGGCTGAAGAAATTGATTGCCCTTTAACTTTTTCCTCATTAAAAAGGGATTTTTGCTGTTAATTATGATAATTTTCTGTGGTGAGTTAATTTGGCAGTTAATGTACAAATTCAGCAATTTTGTTATGTCACCTTTATGGTGCTATACAGTTCACGAACTATCTCTTCTTTACCACAATTTTCAGGATGGTTTACATGTTCCCAATGAGGAGGGCCATTAAAGTTGGTAATTAAAACAGGAGTGCTGAAATTAATTGCCGGTCTGGCAACCTGTGTGGAAAGGAAAATGATAGTTAACATTTCAGGTCACTGATTCTTTTTTGAAGTTCTGATGTATGATTATTGCCCTGAAACACTAATATTGATTTTCTGTCTTTGGATGCTGAATAGTGTCAACATTTTCTTCTGGTTTTCATGTTTCCAGAATCTGAAGTATTTTACCTTAGAATCAAACTCTGATATTTGGGTTGGAAATGCTGGGATTGTAAGGAATTTTGGACATGGTCTTGCAGGCTAAGTTTTTTTTCTTGCATTCTCAGGCTTGCAAATACTACAATTCAAATTGGAATACAGTGAACTACAAATATGAAGAATATTCAGGGGATCTTAAACAGTTACCTCGGTAAGTTCTTTTTTATAAAGAGGTCTAATTTTAATCTTTGCTCAGATTGTTGCTTATTTTATCTTGCCTTGGTCCACAACCAGTTTCACTGCTGACCATCCGAATGTCACTGTAGTATTATTTGTTTATAATTAAGGAATGTTTGGTATCTTAATTACGCCTTAGGACAGAAATGAATACATTTTTGACTGAGGATGTGTCAATGTTAAAGTATTGTTTGATATAAACTTACGTGTAGTTGAAAGTTACAGTGCTACCAGACAAAATATCATTTCCTTAAAATGGGAAGAATATTTCTGTCTGTCCTACAGCTTTCCCATTTATTTTGACAGAATTCTGCAGGGAGCTGGCACTGATTGATTATCAGGACAGTTAAACTGAGGGTACTGTAAGGATTAGGAGGGAATGGGACTTCAATCCTTTTCCAACCTAATCAACTCGTTAATCCATTTGAGTCAAAAATATGCAGAAATCTAATAATATTATACTAAAATTATATGCAAATGCCACCATTTAGTACAACAGTACATCCTTAAAAACCTAGTGCAATATTAATTAGATATTATTACTATGGATCCAAAAAGTTGAGAGAAGTAAAACTGCTTAGAGATTCTAAATTTGTATAGTTAAAAAGATGACTCAGATAACCAGAAATGTGTTTCTTTTGTAGGAAACAGTTTAGACCAGATAAACTGCCTTCACATACATTTGAGATTGACCATGATGATGTTGAGAAAGATGAGGTAGATATACGTGACAAAATCATGAAATATTGTTCAAATGATATAAATCATTATTGTTAATATATGCCTTGTTGGATTTATTTTTACATTTGATGAAATGTTGACTGCCAATGTTGTAATTTAACATTTATGTTTGCTTTTCACTTTTGTGATTGCAGATTTGCTCATTAAATCTCAACCTAAACATAAAATTCAGTCTGCAGTTAAATTATAATTATCAACAATTAAAATGTAAATAGCAGCACTATGATCAGACCAGACAACAGAAAGCATTTCCCCTTGGTTAGGAGAAAGTTAGTTCATTCCTATTTAGTGAGATTTCTGTTATTACAACTCAAAAGTAATACAACAGGAATGTGTTGCCCAAATGCAGCCTTTAATGGCCTGGGAAAGCCTGGCAGCAATTTTATTTCATACACAGTCGAGAACAGCATTGCTGAAATGCAACTTTTTTTTGGTCACATTTTTAAAGTTGTATTACTTCCTTTTCCCCTTTTGACACCTTACGTCATTCAGCATTTTTGAGTGATGTTTAGCAGTCAGAGGTGCAGACTAAACCCCTGACTACTAAGTGTCACCCTCAATCAACCCTGTTATAAGAGATATGAGGCATTTCCTTTCTGCCTTTCTAAGGTGCATTGGTGAATTTAGGAATTCATTGTCTGGACAATTGGGAGCGCAGTGTATGAAGCATGAGAACTATAATCCTTTCATAATAGGAAAGTCTCTGTGGTAAATCTTAGAAGCCAGAGGAAAATGTGGTACTGTGTAAATAATTTGAGTTATTAGATTTATTTATAGTAGAAGAATGCTGTTTCAAATTGGCGTTAGTAACTTCAATTGTACAATTTGAAGATGTTTTGCTGTTAATGTGGCCAGAACTCATGTAGATATCTAATTATGTCATAATTGTCACATTACTGTGTATTAGGGGATCATTGCACCATCTCTGTAGTGGGTTGATATTAAGTTATCCTGAAGTCATTAGGATGTCTATGTCTCACTTGTACATCCTTCAAACTGCGTGAATGCAAGATACAGTACAAACTATAAATATAATTTGCTTGGGAGAGGAGGTGAAGAAAGAGAAAATTTAGTTAAGTCAGAAGTAAAACATCAATGTATTCCAAATTTTATCATTTATAGGACACTACATCTCTATCCTCTTCAAAAGGAGGGGGTGGTGGTGGAGGAGGAATGAGCATTTTCAGGTCTGGCTGGCTTTACAAAGGGAATTTCAATAGCACTGTGAACAACAGCATTACTGTCCGAGTAAGTTGTTCTTTCCTTAATTGATTCCATTAATACAGCAGGATTTGTTTAAAATGTTACAATGCATAACAGTTCAAAGTATTAGAACACAAGCAAATTGAACAAACATTGTTTTCAGCAGCATTAGTTTGCAAATTTTACGTTCCTGAAAAGGTTAAATGTTCAACATTAGTTCCAGCTAATTTTTAGTTTTGGTGTTTTAGCAAATGTTAGGTTGTTTTTCACTCCAAAGTGTTGAAATATCAAGCTGACTCGTGCAAAATACTGCTGTAAATCTAGTATAAAAGCAAGTTGATGATCAACATGTCGTTCTAATCTGGGAAATCTAAACCTGAGACTACACACGGGCTATATGTGAAAATTGTAATCTTTGGCCTCAAACTACCTTCTGCGTCATTCAGAAGTGTATTGTCCACAATTCTGTTTATTTTGCTGAAACTTTCATTGCATGTCATGCACCTCCATGTAATAATCCTCCTTTCAGTCTGCTGCTATATCTCTAAGCACAGATTTGTCTCCACTTCATACCTGTATGCAACAATGTCTTGTTCATATACAATCAACAACCAACTTTGTTGTAATGAACCTCAGAGGAGGATGGAGCAGCCTCCACATATCTTTCAACATGGGCCTCCAGATCCAACAGTCACTTCAACAACTTCAGGCCATAACCTCTACCCCATCTTTTGGGACAGAACGTGAGAGTGAAAATTCTGGTTGCCTTTTACACCCCCACTGGATTTATCATTTGTTTCTTTATTGCCCCACTCTTACCCACTTTTGCTTTGTGCCACCACCTTCATAATTTCATCTCACCTCCCTTCCACCCTAACATTTAACTTCCACATTTTTCTGCTTTAAACCTGTTGCCTTTCTAACATTTTACAGTTCTGATGAAAAGTCATTGAACTGAAACATGGAGGATGAGAATGGAAGTGAGCTGATCAGTGTATGAGTTTACTAGCACCATCCAGGCCATTGTCTGGTAAGAGTTTGAGACATCCTTCCTGACCTGGCTATACCTGCGGCTATGGGTTGCCCTATGGAGAGGTGGCCCTTTGGTACTGATGGTCCTGTAGCAGTGGCCATTTTGAATTTCACGCCATGTTTTGAGAGCATACCTGAAGATGAAGCTCTCCTCTCTCTTCCTTTTCTGCAACAGGAGGCTGCAGTTTCTTCAATACCTTTGACAACCTGCCTGTCATTCCTTAAGTGCTGGCAAATCTCTGGCCATTGATTGGCCAAACAATACAAAATCAATGCTCAATGACTGCTCTTACCAAAGTATTGGGTTGAGACCTGCATTTGTCTTTGATATCAGGGCTCGATGTAGAATGGCACATTTGCTGACTAACTGTAATTCTCTCTCTTTAGATACAGGCTGATCTGCTGACGTGTTTTTTGCATTTTCTGTGTTTAGAGCTGGTAGTTTAATGACCTTGCCTTTGATCAGATTTTTTTTTATCTGGGTATAATATTAAAATTTACTCTGTTTTGCAGTCCTTTAAAAGGCGTTACTTCCAGCTAACACAGTTATCAGATAACTCATACATTATGAACTTTTACAAAGATGAAAAAATCTCGAAAGAACCTAAAGGTTGTATCTTCCTGGACTCTTGTACAGGTGTCCTTCAGGTAAGAGTGTGGTGTCAACTATCTGTGGCACCTTGCAAAATTCAAAATGTTAAAATCTTAAGCTAGTGAGTTCTCTGCTTTTTAATTGTCCTATTGTTTTTCCATAAACTTTTTAAGTATTTCTGGTTATTACATGTTTAATCAATTATTACATACTAAAAACTCTGCAGTGGTAATGTTAAAAAGGCATTGCAGTAGGTCACCTGTGAGCATATCATGTGATATGGGTGGAGAAATTCATCGCTATAGTGCCACTTTCTTCAGAGCTTTGAACAAGGAAATGACTGAAGAAGCTAAGCAAATGATTGACCTCAAAGCAACTTCAGGCAATCACAGCCAAATCTGATCTTACATCAGGTTGAGCTGTGAAATTTTCATCCAAAGTGAAAAGATAAACTATTCTGCTCAAACTATATAAATGCAGTTCAATAGAAAATCGGTGCAATCACTTAAATAAGCAAAGGCATCCTTGAATTCAGCTCATTTTGTTTTCCTTTTATTCATTCATGCCAGGTAAATATTGCTGGCTGGGTCATCATTTATTGCCCATGCATTGTTGCCATTATGAAAGTGGTGGTGAGCTGCCTCCTTGAACTGCTGCAGTATACTTAGTCTAGATTCATCCACAGCAATGTTAGGGATTCAGAATTTCAGAGTTTCAGAATATTGCTTCAAGACAGAATGATGAATGACCTAGAGTGGAACTTGTAGATGGTGGTCTTCCCATTATCTGCTGCCTTTGTCCTTTTATGGAGAAATGATTGTGAGTTTTGGAAGATGCTGTTTTAGGAGCATTGGTGAATTTCTCCAGTGCATCTTACAGATGGTACACATTGCTGTGACAGATTGTGCAACAGGTGGAGTGAGTGGATGTTTGTGGATGTGGTGTCAAATCAATGAGCTGCTTTGTCTTGGATGGTGACACGCTTCTCGAGTGTTGTTGAAATTGCTGTCATCCAGACAAGTGGGGAGTATTCCATCACACTTCTAACTTTTGCATTGTAGCTGGTGTAAATTGGGAGTCAGTCACTTGCTGCAGGATTCCTCTGACCATCTCCTGTGTTTATATGGCTAATCTAATTCACTTTCTGGTGAATGGTAACTGTCAAGATGTTCATAACACAGGATTCAACAATGGGTAATGCCAATGAATGTTAATTGTTGTATTCTGTCTGATGAGGTTGTTCTTGCCTGGCACCTCTGTGACACGAATGTTACTTATCACTTATCAGCCCAAACCTGGATATGGACCATTATTTTGATGCATTTGGGCATTGGCTGCTTCAATATCTGAGAAGCTGTGAATGTTGCTAATCTCAGTATACAGATAGTGAACATCCCCACTTCTGACTTTATGATGGAGGGAAGTTATAGATGAAGCACCTGAAGACATTTGGGGCTAGGACAATGCATTGAAGAACTCCTGCAGAGATGTTCTGGAGCTAAGGAGCTGACCCGGATTTTCCCCTGGCCAGATAGCCATTATTCCAGCGTACATTGGATCCTATGGAATCCCCATCATTAAAATCTCTGAAAGAAATGTTTTATTAAATTGAATTTTTCATAAGGCAATTCCACAAAGCCTGGAACCATCTGAAAATCTTCACTTAGATCAGAACTTTGGATATTTCTGATGGAATTATGTAAAATTATCCGGAAAAGTTATACTGTTAAATACATAATCTAACTCCTGTCTAACTATTAAAGTGACCCCCATACTTACCTCACACACCCTAAACTACATGACCAGCAGTCCATACACACCCTCCATACTACGACTCTATTCCAATGTTGAAACTTGCATCCCTCTTCCCCTCCCCCCAACCTCTCCCAAACAGCCCAACCTGTCCTGACACCACTAGCCCCCTCTCCACGTAACTGGATTCACCAGAACTGATCTGACCCTATCGTTCCCTACCTGGATCCAACTCAACACTGCGCTCCCCTTCTTCCTGCTGGACCCAACTCAATTTCCCAGCTCCATCCAAACCCCACCCCTCCCCCCCAACACCAGGGGCACTACCACCACCGCCTCACTTTCCCCATGTCAGACCTGACTTCTTCCACCAACTGCATTAGAACATAGAACATAGAACAGTACAGCACAGAACAGGCCCTTCAGCCCACAATGTTGTGCCGACTTACTTACCTTGTCACCTTGTACCTTGGCACTCTATCCAGTTGGCTCCATGCCCCATATACCATTTTGTGAGATTGCCACTCCTCAGAAAATCCAGAACCATATTTCATAACAGACAAGGGAATTATGGATCTGGGTGCAGGCAGGAAAATGGATCTGCGACTGCAACTAAATAAATTATTTTGTTATTTTCTGACAGAATAAACTCAAAGGGCCAAATAGCCCACTCTTGCTTCGAGCAAAGGAACAGGCTCTTTGTCTGCCATGTCTGTGCTGACCATAATGTCATTCTAAAGTAATCCCAACTGCCTGCACATGGTCCATATCTCTCTATTCCCTTCCTGTTTTAGTGCCTGTACAAACGTTTTAAAACTTTACTAATGCATCTCCTTCTCCCATCCCCACTGGCAGTGTGTTCCAGGCACCTACCACCCTCTGTGTAAAAAGGTTTCCTCGCACATCTCCCTTAAATCTATGCCTCAAATTCAACTCTTTGGTCTATGTTTGGACCAAAGCTATAATGAGGACAGGGACATACTGGACCTGGCAGAGCTGAAGCTGTGCATTTGTGACATGGTTATTGCTGTATAGGTGTTGCTTAATTGCGTTGCTCTGTCCCTTCCATCATTTTGTTGATGATTGAGAGAAGGCGGATGGGTGATAATTGGTTAGATTACATGTGTTCTGCTTGTTTGGGTAGGACATAATGGGCAAGCTTCAGGTAGATAGGCATCAGGTAGATGTTGGTGTTATTGTCCTTTAATGTAACTGCACATTAAGTTATGACAAGCTCATGCCCATTGCATTGTGTTAGCAGTAAAGGCCAGTCTTTAGATTTGTTTTTGAGCTTTTAACTTTTGTTTTTGAAATTGTAGGTCAGCTCATGCTAATGCCATTCATTTGCAATTGAAATTGTGCATTCCATTGTAAACTTTTCCACGGGTGTAAAGTGAAAGGAAACAGGGTTTGAAACAGCAAATATTTGGATTGCTGTTTATTAACGTACTAAGCCCAAAAACATGGCATTTATCTTCTAACATGTGGGTTGGCTGAACAAGCTGTGACAAACCAACCGTGCAGAAGGCCACAATGGAAAAATAACATTGACAGTATAACCACAATTTACCACAATTCAGGCCAAGCACATTTGCGTATAGCTCTCATTTGAACCACACTACAGGGGTGAGAATAAAGCTGCTTCAAACAATAGTTTCCGTTTCCTATTAGAATTTTTTTGTTACATTTTGTATTTGTCTTATGTGCTTGGAAATATCCAGAAGTAAAATAGTTATATGTTTTGTTTTTTAATATGCTACAATGCATAAGTGTCCAATGTTTATCTCTAAAACATTTATAAGTAGGAACAAAGGTTTTGTAGCTATAACAAAAAAAATCAGAAATACCAAGGCCTTCATCTTTCATGGCATGCCTTACTGGAAATGAAATGAGAACAAATTATTTTCTTTAATTTGTTCCAGTAAATATCATAGCTTTTAGGCTGAATTTTCATATTAGAGGTGGGATCATCTGGTGGGATTAATCCTAACATTGCAATCATGTTCAGAGATTGCTGGCTGGTGAGATTTCCAGGCCAAGCCCTAAGTGGCCAGATTGATGTCTTCTGAAGCAATTGTTAGCTCATCCATATACAGTTTCTAGAGTTTGACCTCTTGTTCTCTTCAAGCCATCACCTCCGCTACCTTCACGCCATCCAACTCCTCTCCCCCATTGTCCTCATCCACCACTTGAATATTGTCTACTTCGTGAACAGAACACAGCAGCACTTTCCCTTAAAGACAGTAAAAACTCTTTGCACAAACTGACAGCACTAACAATGGCAAGTGGTTCTAAAATGATTATGTTGCTGGATTGTAGCCAAGAGCCCATAAAACTTCCTGAATAAATAAGGCTTTAGAACTGTGATCTCAATTGCTTTCTACACTGAAAGAAATAGGAAATAATTAAACAACTTGTATTATCATATAAAACCTCACTTCCAATAATGCAAAATGTACTCTATCATTTTCTGTATTAGATGCAAATGAGTCTCACTAATTTAAAGATATTGATACATTTTTGAGGTTGACTTTTCTACTTACCCACTTGCTAGTTGATACAAGTAACAGTTTGACAAACGCTTTGGGCAGAGTCATTTTTCAGCCACATGCTTGAACACAGATACAGCTGATGATCAGGCATTTAATAGTGAGGTAAAAAAGGAGAGAAATTCATTTTCACAACTTATTAAGCTCTTCTCATATCCAATCCATGTTCAAACTACCACGTAGCTGATGTAAGACCCAACAGCAAATGAATGCCTGGCACTTCCATGAAATATCCAGGCCTTACCCATGTTATGTTCTCAATAAGTCCACAATATTACTGGTTGTCTTCAGATCGCATTTAAGTTGGAAATGAAGAAATTGCATTGTTGTAGGTTTTTTTTATAAACACTGTTCTGAAAATAAAATACTTAAGCTTCTGATGAGGAGGAATGAACTGGCTCCTCTTCCTTATGTACCTGTTCACTAGATTCACTGCAGCAAGGTTAATTTGAAAAGGATCCCTTCCATTGTGAATACTTACATCCCAGACCGAAAGAATGGAAGTTTTGAAAGACGACAATTTAACCAGACCTTTCTGAATTAATGAAAGATTGTGTTTATTAATAAATAAATGTGAGAAGAAATAACAATACAGCACACATACACAAATTAAAAATGAGCAGTGAGTCCAAAAAAAACTTCGAAGTTATGCAGAGATAGTAGGAACTGCCGATGCTGGAGTCTGAGATAACAAGGACTGGAGCTGGATGAACACAGCAGGCCAGGCAGCATCAGAGGAGCAGGAAAGCTGACATTTTGAGTAGGTATGCAGTCAATCTCTGGGTTGTTTATGATGAGTAGAAAGTGGAATATTGTTAGTTAAGCAATTGATTTAGAAATTCTTGGCTTTTCAGGTTAGCTAAAATTCTTGTCTATTGTTCCCTTTTCACCAGGCTAGCAAATTAACCTTCTGCATTCAGAGCAAGGGAATATATTACCTGCAATGTAGTGCTGACTAGTAAATGCCTCTTCAACTGTAACTTTTGCAGCACACAGGGATTGAACCCAGGCTAGCACACATGAGTGTTATGGCCTTCCAGCAAACTCAGATCTTGGCTGACACACTTATAACCCCAGATATTTACCTTCCTTGATTGCAGTCTTTTCTTCTATCACAATCATACTTTGAGATACTCACAGGTGTTTACAGTTCAGTGTGTAGTACATCTCTCCTTTAGAAGCTTCTTAATCTCTTAAAGTGTAACTTCCCAGAACTCCGCTCCAGATAACCATTCAATTTGCATCAATGATCATCCGCTGCCTCGCTTTTAAAAAAAAATCAATTGCAATTGGAGTTCATTGTGATCATAGGTTTCGGAAAGTGACTCTTGATTATGACAGGACACACAGTATTATAGCTTTAGGTTAGTAACAGGAAGTCTGCACCATACGCAGGTACACACTGATCTTGCAAAAAATAAACATTTAATCAAAAAAAATCTCAACTTATTACAGATAAACGTCTGTTTGAAAGAAACATGATCCCGGATCGTCAATGACACAGTCTTGCTATATTGCTAAATAGTATGACATTTCTGACCCCAGTCTACCAATCTTTTGATGTGCATTTAGAGCCCTCATCTATATTAGCAACAACAAAAATTACAAAGAACTGGGAGAGCACCCACCTACCTTCCCCAGCCCCACCCCTCCTCTCTATTTATTTCAGAGCTCCCTTGCCCCTCCCCCATTTCTGAAGAAGGGTCCCTATCGAAATGTCAACTTTCCTGTCCCTCTGAAGCCGCCTGGCCTGCTGTGCTCCTCCAGCTCCACACTGTGTTATATCTTAATCAGAGAACTGGGAATGCTGGAAATGTAAAACAAAAAAAAAGATACTCGACAGGTCTGGCAGCATCTATGGAGAGAAAGCAGAGTTATCATTTTGGGTCCAGTGATCCTTCTTCAGATCATTAGCTGTATTCCCATGTTAGAAACATGGCTGCAGTGCTTCAGAGGTGTGATGGCAGTCCTTGCAATTGCAGATGTCAAAACCTGCAATGTCTTACTGCTCCACTGGGAAGTGAAGAATTAGGAGATATTTATGAGATAGCTATGGCTGAGCAAAATGACTGTGATGCATCAGAAATCTATTAATGATCTATTTCATGCCCAAATAGAGTACAATGTGGAAAGCAATTTTCTTCTGATGCACTCAACAAGAAGCAAATGAGACAATTAATTAATATTGTATGCCATTGAAGCGACAAGTAACCACATGCAATTTTGCTGAAATAGGAAATCAAAGCATAAATAATCAAAGGTTGTATTTCTATTCGATTATACTAAACAGCAGTAGAGGAAAGACAGAAGCTGTCAGAGTTTTCCAAGTTAGCATGATTACTGTTACCTACAGGGCCTAGAGCTTTTGCATGCATACCACACCAAAATGGCCAGAGAATGTAGCCACTCTACAGGCAGGTAACCCTAAATATGTGTTTTTGTTCTCCGCTTGAACTAACAGCCAATCAGGGACTTATGTCACTGTTGTGATTGTAATGAGGTCAGTCAGGTGGACCTCCTAGAATATGAGCTCTCAGATTGTGGCTGTTAAGCTGTTCCAATCAAGGAGCTCTGACTCACACGTAAGAACAGGAGCATCAGACATTCTGTTCACCCTGAGAGTTGGCTCTGAGGGAGCTGGATCAGTGTCAAAGACACTCCACAAGTAAATAAAGGATGACTTGGTGAAGGATATCGGCCTCTGTGGTGTTATTTTAACTGTCAATAAACTTTAGTATTTCTCCATTCTCTATAAACCAGAGAGTACACGAATGTTCCCTTAAAACAGTGATGAACCCCTGAAAGTTCCCAGGACTTTGGGAATCCCAATCTCACCAAGACATAAGTATTGTGTTTGACATCATAGCTGGAAAATGTAACGTGATTTTTGGCTTCCACTCATCAATAAATCTGCATGGAGTTGGTGTTTCTATGTGATTTCTATGCGCGTCAGCAAAATTCATTGGTGTTGCCAAACTGAAAGCTGATACATGCAAGCAGAATGCACATCCTAAGTTGCTCTCAGTCATGCATCAGTGGTGGCAAGTACCATTTAATGTCCGAAAGCATACAAGAAAGAATTATGTGAAATTAAATGCAGAGTGACATGTGCAATTCAGAACTGCACTACCACAACAGGGAGATAAAGTGCTTGTGAGATGTGATGGTCATGTTTGAAAGCAAACAATCCTGTACAATACAGCTATTTCCTGTGATCAACATGAAATGGTTAATGATCACTCCTCAGCACAGCAGCAAATCATCTCACAAAACATATTATTCCTTGAAATGCTGAAAATGCCATTCATAGGCATTGAGTCCAAAATGACCTCAACCTCTCACATAAAGAACATGAGTTAAATGACACCACACCTGATGTCAGATAATGAGACAAGATGCCAAGCGTACATCAGTGGGTTATGTTTCAAAGTGAATTATTTTCAGTTATTTAAGAAATATTTCTTCTCATTAACAATGTGCTTGGCCATAAACAAAGTAATTTAAAAAGTTTTCATCTGTAATTGTGTTGCTGATAGAATTGAATGTTCACATAATATTTAATATTTACAGTTTTGGAAATTAGTATTGGAAACATGTCAATATTTTTCTGTACTAAGAAGGGATGAGATGTAATGTATTGAGAATAGTATTATATGTTTTGTCCACTTAGGGGTATCATACGTACACTGACTAGCAAGGAAAGAAAAGAAATTAGGAGGGCAAAGATGGGCCCAAAATATCTTTGCCAGATAGGATTGAGGAACCTCCCAAGGCATTTTATAAGCATGCGAAGAGTAAGAGAATTACCAGTAAAATAATGTACCCTATTTGAGAGCAATGGAGCAATCTGTGCGTGGATCCAGAGGACATGGATGAGGTCTTAAATGAATATTCCTCATCTGTATTCACAAAGGAGACAGACACTGTTGCTGGGTCTTTCGATTAGGCTGGTGAGGCCCTCGACCAGGTTAAGATTAGTAATGAGGAGGAGGAATTAGATGTTTTAGAGTCCATAAATCCCAGGCCTGATGAGGTGTATCCCACACTGCAGTAAGGGAGAAGATTTCTGGGACGCTGTTGGTGATATTAATATTTTGCTGGGCATGGTGAAGTGCCAGATAACTGCAGGATAGCTAAAGTGGTTCCCTTGTTCAAGAAGGGCAGCAGGAGTAGGCCAGGTATTTACAGACCTATTAGTCTGATGTCAGTCATAGGTAAATTATTGGAAAAATAATTCTGAAGGACAGGATTAAGCAATACTTGGAAAGGCAGAGATTGATCAGGTACAAATCAAAGATTTGTTAGTTGGAGATCCCGTTTGACTAATTTAACTGAGTTTTATTTGAACAATATCTAAATATATTGATGAGAATAATGTAGTTGATGTGGTTTACATGGACTTCAGTAAGACCTTTGACAAATCCCACATGGAAGCCTGGTCCATAAGGTAAGAACTCATGGGATCCAAGGCAAGTAGGCAAGCTGCCTTTCAAATAGGAGGCAAGGGGTGATTGTGGTGGGTTGTTTTTGTAATTGGAAGCCTGTGACCAGTGGTGTAGCACAGGGTTCAGTGCTACATCCATTGTTGTTTATTATGTACATTAATGACTTGGATGTGAATGTAAAATGTATAATTGCTAAGTTTGCAGATATTGTGAAAATTAGTGGTTTTGAAGAGCTGGTAAATTGGCCAGAGCAATAGTGGATAGATTTTAATCCCATTAAGTGCAAGATGGTACATTTTAGGAGGCCTAATGAGGAAGAATATACACAATAAATGATCATTCCGAATGGGTACTGAGAAACAAAGAGATCTTGGTGTACAAGTCCAAAAATCCTTGCAGGTCTCAGCATTGGTAGACAGGGTGGTGAAGAAGGCATATGGGATGTTCGCCTACATTAGCCAGGACATAAAATAGAAGAGGTAGATAGTCTTCTTACAGCAATATGAAACATTAGTTAGGCCACAGATAGAATACTATGTGCAATTCTAGTCACTAATCTACTGGAAGGATAGGATTCCATTGGAGAGAATGCAAAGGAGATTCACCAATATGTTGCCTGCATTGAAAAATCTCAGTTATAGAGAGAAAGTGAATAGGCTAGCTTTATTTTCCTTGGAGAAAAGGAGGCTAAATGAGGGTCTGATTGAGGTATACAAAATTTTGAGAGGCACAGACAGGGTAACTCATGAGAATCTTATCCCCATGATAGACCTGTCTAAGACCAGAGGGTACAAGTTTAGGTGAGGAGTAAGTGGTTTGGAGGAGATCAGAGGAACTTTTTTTTGCATCGAGGATGGTAGAAAATGAAATGCGCTGCCTGAGAGGGTGGTGGAAGCGAGCTGTTGCAACATTTAAGGAATATCTGGATGAGTACCTAAAATGCCGGGACACTATAGGCAATGGACCAAGTTCAGTTAAATGGAATTAGTGTAGTCTGGTATTTGTTGATCAACACAGATATGGTGGGTGAAAGAGCTTGTTTCTGTGCTGTATGACACTAAAGCCAAGAAACAAATAAAAAGAATCCAAGGTGGAATATTACGGTCCTCTCCCTTTCCAGGTCGGGCTCATGAAATGCAGCATGTAGCAATTATTAGAGGTAGAAGAGACACTTAAGCACTTCATTCTTCTCTCACTGCTATGTAGCTGATGGCAGGTCTGTGCCAAATGAGAAGCTTTTGTTGAGTAGGCCTGTGTCAGACAAGGGGAAAATCTACTCTGGGATCCCCTACACCCACTGGAGGCACAACCTCTATTAGGCCATACTCTTCCTCCAACATTACCCATCATTGGCCTCTCAAAACTGGTTCCCTATCCCTGTTATCACATTGACAGAGTCAGCCAACCTGATCCTTTACTACCCAGGGCCTACCTTCAGTTTATCCTCCATGATCACCTCCCCTTCAGGGATTGCATGTAATCCTATTTGCATTTCCAACACAGGAGACTGTTGTTACCTTTGTGTCACTTTTTTGCTTTAATTGCATTACTCTATTGCCTGTATTAAATCTCATCTGCCTTCTCTGCTGCAGTCGAAGTTGGTCCAGGTTTTCTGGCCACTCCTCCCAATTATGGTTTCCCCAATCCTGGCATTATGCTAGTAAATATGAACTCAGAATCAGAGAATCCCTGCATTGTGGAAACAGGCCCTTCAGCCCAACAAGTCCACACCGACACAAAAAGCATCCTACCCAGACCCATACCCTACTCCACACATCTCGGAACACCACGAGCATTTTAGCATGGCCATTCCACCTAACATGCACATCTTTGGACTGCGGGAGGAAACCGGAGCACCTGGAGGAAACCCATTCAGATACAGGGAGAACGTGCAAACTCCACACATAGAGTCGCCCGAGGATGGAATCGAGCCCAGGTCCCTGGCACCGTTAGGCAGCAGGGCTAAGCACTAAGCCACCATGCCACCCACTCTCCATTGTCTCCAGAAATAACCTAAAAAGGAGCATCCAAAATGTTAATAGTTTTCTCCAACTGCTGCTAACCAAATGAATCAATCCATAATTCATCATGAACTTCAATTTATAACACTGAAAGACTTATTGGCTTTTTAAAGGATTAATCTAACTGCATTTGGACTTTATGGGAATGGTGTATTCAAACCCTTGGATCTCCCTGCTTATCATCATGCCTCAGTACGTTTCTCCTATTTGCACTCACATTCCCATTTTCTCAAAAATGAGTTACCTACAGTTTTTCATGTTCTGTGACTCTACTGAATCTTTGCCCATTCTGCTAACAATTCTCTTGTTTTGAGGGCTTTTGCACCTTCTAAAATCTTCCTTGAAGTTAAATCATCTAATTGTCCTGAAAATAAAAGTGTACTGAATACTGTCTCATAAAACAATACTGCTACCGTCCATGCAGCAAAATTGCAAGATTGTCTTTAATTTTGCATCGACAATTTGAAGATTGTTTTAGATATGTATTGCTTTATTGCCATATCTGATGTTCAAATTGTTTAAAAAGTTATTCGTATGGTCGCCAATGCCACATGAAGGTATTCTTCTTTCCCTATTCCAAGCTCATGACACTTTTTACGCTGTAGCTATGCTTCTCATGCACTTCCCTACACCCATGTCATTTCACCAGTCATGGTTTCTGTCTGCTTGCCTCCAAAGAACTGAGCATTGTTGCAAAAGGACAGGAAATCCTGACAGTGTCAAACTATGAGTTGAAGTTCCACTGATGGTATGAAATTTCATTAATTCGATTCTGTCAAACAGGAAGAACAAGAATGACATTGAGTTTAGAACTGGGAATCAACGTGATGTTGGAGAATTTTTTTTTTGTCTGCAGTGCAGTCAAGTAGACCCAAATTGGCAAATAGAAGGCAATGACTATCAACTTGACTCACTGCTGTTTGGACAGTATGCAAGATTGTTGTATCATTTTAAGACAAAATACAAATCTCACATTACAGACTTATGGACAACAGCACAATAACTGTGGTTAGCTTTCTTAAACCAGCACAGATGGTGGAAACAAAATCATGGCGGGACAAATGTTCAAATTAAAATTGACACTTTATAATGTATATGAAAAAATCTGACCAGAAATGGCCTGGGATATTAATTTTTTTATTCTGAAGAAGGGCCCCAACCTGAAACATCATCTTTCCTGCTTCTATGATGCTGCTTGGCCTGTTGTGTTCCTCCAGGTCCAAACTGTGTTATCTCTGACTCCAGCACCGGCAGATCTTACCATCTCTGAGATATTAAATATTGTTACTTTCAACTTTGAAAATGTGAATCAGACATCTATCAAGATTAGCTTTTAATACCACTTGACACATGAGAAAGATTCTAACAGAAATGAGAGCAACATTAGAGAAATTATAGTTTGGATCAATCTGATTTTTAATTGGATACAATTTGTTAGAGTGGAAGGAATTATCTAATGACATTAGTAAAGGGCATTAACCGGAAATACTTTAAGCAAGCTTAACCTGCTTTCTAATAGAAATGAGTCCATAGTGGAACATTTCATTATGGCTGAGAAAACATGGGAACTCTGATTTTGCTTTTGGATTGTTGAATTGTCAGGAAATTGGTTAGTCAGGAAATTCATGCTGCAATTGGACTCTGGTTTCTGGTACTCTCATTTGTAGAATAAGCCTTTTTTTAAAAAAAACCCTTACTGTCATTCTCTACAAGATCCATTGAAGGAAAGAAAATCTAGTTATAATGATCTGTAAAGCACGTATTTAAAGGAGTATGTTCTGGATTGCATAATCACATCTAGTTCATGCTTGTCAGATACCTCTACTGCCCTTTCCCCTTGTGTGAACATTTCCCAATGCCATTAAGAAGTATTGTAGCTGTGGATCTTCTCTCCAGTATCACACTCATTTATTATGTTACATGATGATTGCATTAGTTGCTATTTAAAGTGTACTTACTTCACACACTTGTGTTTAACAAAATATTTTTTTCTGTTAAATGTTACTGTTAACAGAATTGTAGAATGTTTATGGAGGTTAAATGGAATCTAAACAAGAAAATTTATTCTCCAGCCTGTAACATAGCAGTTGAAATCGCTTTTTATGTTAATATTACATGTATTCACATTGCAAGTTATATAATGCACTTTCTGTTATTAATGCGAAAGTAATAGTGCTTCGCATAAAATGATTGGATATTGATCTTCACTCTCTGTCAAACTCCAAATGTTGAGGGAAGAATACTCTTCAGGTGGAGGGGATTGGACATGCATTCCTGTATTTCTATAAGTACTTGAATTTGTCAGCAGTCACACTTTCTGAAACAGGTGCTGGCCCCCCAGATGCTTGGGATTTCTGTCTGCAGCCCTTCTAGGTTCAGTAATAGGATCAAAATAGTGGAACTCTTACCTTAACACTGTTATGACCACACTCTGGATGAGGTTTCCCAATTCGGGGCAATTCCATGAGATGCCCAAATAGTTAAAGTGAGAAGGAATAAACCAGCTCTCCTTTTTATTTACCCAACTCCTCTGTTGGTTGCAACAAGGTCAATTTGAAAAAAGGATCCCTTCACATCTTACAAGACTCAAATGATCTTATGTTTTATAAGGAGCCAGCTTAATCAACTTTCCTTAATTAACAAAGAGTGAGTTTGGTAATTCCTGAATATGAAAAGAAATAGTAATGGAACACACATACACACAGGTTAGAAATGAGGGGTGAGTTAGAAAAGATAAAAGTTTTTGAGAAAAGCAGATATTCAGATCAATCGCTGAATTGTTCACAAACAGTGGATTGTTAAACATTGTGGCCCTTGCAGTGGAGTTGCTGGCATCATTGATATTGTTAGGTGTACAGTAAACTTCACAATCCTTAGGTTGTGTTTTGGCTTAGATTCAGTGGCTCTGATGCCATTTAACCGTGATTAAATTCCAGCAATCAGAGTGAGAGGAAATCCTTTGTTTCCTTTTTAAATGGCCTGCAGCTTTCGGAGTTAGAGAGGATCTTTACCTGCGGCATCATCCCAAGATGCGCAGGTTATGTGGATTAGCTATGCTAAATTGCCCTGTAGTGCTGAGGGAATTGGGTGAGCAATGGTAAATGTGGAGTGGGTGGGGGCTGAGTCTGGGTGGGATACTCTTCAGCAGTTCAGTGCAAACTCAATGGGCTGAATGGCCTCTTCCTGCACTGTTGAGATTCTGTGATTCTAGCGGATAGTTCTTTGATTGTGACCTTCACAGCATGTTAACACCCGAACCCAGCTTGGGATGCACAAGTCCATGCACTCCTACTAGTCACTTCAGTAGAGGTGAAATTGGCCTTTAACCCATATCCTTCCATATTCCTGGGCGGATGAGTAAAACAGACTGGTTATAAGAGATGGCTTTCTGCTAAGAGAAAAGAGATAGTCAGCCGCTTGTTATCTCTTCTTGTTCAGTCTTTCCTTCTTTGGAAGTTTTGCTGACAAGTTACAAGTATGGCATTTCATGGGTTTCACACAGGTCTTCAGCAGGTAGTCAATTAAAATAAATCCAGATTTTCTGCTTTTACAACAACGCATTGTGGAGTTAAGAGTTTTACAAAAAGCCTATAATTGCTTTAGGGTTCTGATCCGTCATAACGATAGTATTGCGGGAGTGTTTTCAACAAAAGGTCTGCAATAATTCAAGAAGCAGGCCCACTACAACTTCCTCAAAGGTAAGTAGTAACTGGCAATAAATATAGAGATGCCTCTGTCACAAGAAAGAACTAAATTATCCCAGCACAACATTCTATCCAAGCAGAATACCTCAATTGCTGAAACAACTTAGCCCAATGTAAAGTTTATTAACAAAAACATTCTGTTTGCTTGTCTTTGCCATTTAATGCTAACATATTTGATCCAAATGACTAGCTTGTGCATTCTTTCCCACTTCTTTTCTGAAACTTGCAGAACAGTAAACTTCGTCGGTATGCCTTTGAGTTGCAAATGAACAATGTGACATACTTTGTGCTGGCAGCCGATAGTGAGCAGGATATGGACGATTGGATTTCCACCTTGAACCGAATCCTCCAGATCAATCCAGAAGGATCTGTTCAGGAAAGAAAAAGTGTGGACCTCACAGATGTCAAACATGATGAAACTCTGGGTAAGTTGATGCACTGTGTATAATTTCAGTTCTTTTTAAAAACACATTGCTTTAAAATTCTATAATGTACAATTATTTTGCTTGATGATCAAAAGTTATGAATAATTAGTTTAAAATTAAACAAAAGCAAGTAAGTACTTACTTTATTTCAAAATGCAGAACCATATTAATGTAATCCGCTCTACTTTGAAATTAGCAGTGAGCTAATTTTATAAAAATTGTTGTCTGATACGTTTAATCTCATATTCATGCTCCAAATATAGAATCCTTTGAATGTGTACCTTAATGATCAGTTTCTCTTTCATTCTATTTGCAATTTCTTTGTAAAATGCATTAACTGGTTACGCATATATTTTAGTGTAGTTCAGCAAAAATAAGTTGAAGTTTGCTAAACTGATTAAGTCAATACATGACACAGACCATGTTTGATTGACTTCATTATTCCACAGAGGATGAAGTGACAGATGTTGGCTCAAATGATGTAATTGATTCTACAGAGGATGCCATCCATCCAGAATTAGCAAAGGTAAAGTTAATTTGGGACAAGGCTTGATTTTTCTGACCTCCAATTACTGAATTGACAAATCACACTAAATCCACTAATAGGCAAGAATCAAATAATAAAAACTGAACATTTTACACACAAAAATAATGATTACTTTAGTGCAGAGAAAAATACGTTGAATTGGAGCTGGTTACCGAATTGAGATTTGCAGATGCAATTTTTTGCAATCAGAACTAGGTGCGTCCTTTAAAGTCCTTTGACAAAACTGGGCACCAGCTGTATATTTTTAACAGCCATTCATGGGCCCAGAATTCAAATCCAGCCATGCAAATTTGGATGATTTATTTTTAAGAATAAGATTTTTATTAGTGCTCCAAAGCTGTATGTGTTATAGATGGAATTTTTTTTTGTCATGTATGCTATTACAGTTAACATAATTAATTCCACAAAGAGTCTTAAAGATGACCTCTTTATATAATGAATATGTTAGGCACGATATAGTGATGAGCTTTAATTTTGGATCATTATTATCCCATTGGATAGTGAGCTCTATCTTGCCTTGTCAGAATTTGAGCATTTATTGGCCAATTTATGGCATCAAAATAAATATCTTTTAGGTTTACGTGGTCAGTAATTTACATGGACACCTTCTTCTCTGTTAGGAACTGAGTCCACAAGAAGTTCAGAGGTGCCAGAATTTTATTCACAGTTATATTCAATGCAACTTGACTTTAAGACGATAAGACCATAAGACAAAGGAGCAGAAATTAGGCCATTCAGCCCATTGAGTCAACTCTGTCCATTCAGTCAAGGCTGATAAGTTTCTCTACCACATTCTCCTGCTTTCTCCCCGTAACCCTTGATCCCCTTGAAAATCATGAACCTATCTATCTCTATCTTAAATATACTCAATGACTTGAGCTCGACAGTCTTCTGTGTCAGTGAATTTCATCGATTCACCACTCTCTGGCTGAAAAAGTTTCCCCTTATCTCCAATCTAAAAGGTCTTCCATTTATTCTAAGGCTGTGCCCTCTGGTCCTAGTCTCTCCTACCAATGGTAAAACTTGCCAACATCCACTTTACTGGACCATTCAACATTCTGTAAGTTTCAATTAGATCCCCTCTCATCTTTCTAAGCTCCATGTAGTATAGACCCAGAGTCCTCAAACATTCCTCACATATTAAGCTTTTCTTTCCTGGGACCATTCTTGTGAACCTCCTCTGAACCTGCTCCAAGGCCAGGACTTCCTTCCTGAGATATGAGGCCCAAAACTACACATTAGTCTAAATGTGGCCTTACCGGAGACTTTTAGAGCCTCAGAAGTACATCCCTGCTTTTATATTCAAGTTCTCTCAAAATAAATGCCAAAGTTGCATTTGCCATCCTAACTGCCAACTCAAACTGCAAATTTACCTTGAGAGAATCCTCAACGAGAATTCCTAAGTCTCTTTGTATTCTTCTGAATTTTCTCCCCATTTAGAAAATAGTCCATGCTTCTCTTCTTCTTACCAAAGTACATGACCTCACACTTCTCCAAGTTGTACTCCATCTGCCACTTCTTTGCCCACTCTCCTAAGCTGTCCAAATCCTTCTGCAGCCTCCCCACCTCCTCAATGCCACCTGTCCCTTTACCTATCTTTGTGCAATCTTTTGCAGTAACTTACAAAACCTTTCCCAGAATCAGGATGCACCTCAAAAATGGCCAAAACACCCCCTCATCACGATTAACATGAACACATTGAGACTGACTATTAATCATGCTTTTTTGCAAGCTTTAGTTGAGGTTCCAAAAATTAAGTGTATTTTGGGAACTCTTGAACATGCGTCTTAAATTTTCTAAGCAACTAACTATTATATGCCAGTATAATGGTAAATGTTCTGCATAGGCTTTTAAAATCATTTTCAATAATTTAAAATCAAGATACTTATAGGTGTTGAGCAAGACAATTATAGACCATCAAAATTGTACTTTTTGTAACAAGCATTTACATATTGCTTTAAGTTACTACCCTGAGCTACACCAAGAATTAATATCAATGCAGAATCTTTTTAACAGTCATCAAGTTAAATAGTGCTATTTAATTAGAAAATTGGTTTATGGCAATATGTTAATTAATTAAAACATCAACCCAAGGAAAAAAAATTTAGAAAATAAGCAAATGTTTGGGCAAAATTTGGATCCAGAACATTCAAAGTCTTTCTCCAAAAATATTTTAGGGGGCCAACAAAGGTTCTGAATATTCCTGGGCTCCATCCCATCCGTGGAGCAGAGCAGATCTCAAGTAAAGCTTTGCAACTGTGCCAAGTTGCTTAACAGCAGTTTAAAAATTTGGCCAATGTAGGACACAATCTGGGCTCACATGTAACGTTCCACAACATCTTCCCAAGCCACCTTAACATTCAATTTTTTTTATAACTGTTCCTAATTGCCCTTTGAAAAGGTGAGGTAAGCGGCCTTCTTGAAGAACTGCAGTTCATTTCTTATCAGTATATCCATCATGTTGTCTGGAAGGGAGTGCCAAATTTTTGAACCAGTAACAGCACAATGGTTCAAAGTCAGATAGTGTGAGGGTTGGAGGTGAACTTTCAGGTGGTCCTGTTACCTGCTGCTGCTTTTCCCCTTAGACGTGCCAGAGGCCCTGTGTTTGAAAAGTTCTGTTAAAGGTGTCTTGCAAAATAGCTACAGCATAATTTGTTGATGTTACATGCAGTTGCTGCTGTCATGCATTAATGGACTAAGCAAATATTTAAGGTAGTGCATGGAAAGATCTTTTCTAGATAGTGTCAAAGTTCTTGAGTTTTGATGGATCTACACACCTTCAGAGAGTGGAGACACTCACATTCCTGATATGTATCTTGTAGATAGTGAACAGCCTTTAGAATAGTCAGGACGTGAATTACTCATTGCAGAACACTCAGCCTCTACTCCTATAACAACAGTATTTAAATTTTGGGTGAATTTTTCTCATTTCAAAAATATACCTAATTCACAAAAATGTATTTATATACATGCACAGAGCACTTCAGTTCTGTACAGTAGCATATGCAGAAACAAAAAAAAATTGGATTTTGACTATTCAACAAACAAACCAAAGGCTTTTGTTACTTATACAAGAGTCCATTTACATGTATTTGAGGCACCAGGAAGATCTGATAACTGAGCGAACCACCATTTAATTTGAGCAGGAAGACCTCAGACAGTGGCCTTTCTCTATTGTGTCTTGGTGGCAGCTGCCCAAGCTTTAATGTGCCCATCAGCCCATAGCCCTGGACCTTGGCATGTGCCAGTCTGCAACACGCGGTCAAAGTCAACTTCTTGCTTTGGAAGACCAACAAGTTTTGAGCAAACCAAAGAGCATCATTCACCAAGTTGATGGTCCTCCAGACACTGTCGATGGTTGTCTTGGTATATGCCCCTGGGCAATAGACTGTAGAGCACAGAGTCCTGTGTCACTGAGGTGCTTGGGATGAGCATCGACAAAAAAAACTGCATCACTCCTCAGACCTCATTTGCAAAAGCACATTCCAGAAGGAGATGTATGACTGGCTCTTGCAGCCGATTTGAGGTAATTCTCTGCGTTTGATAACCCCCTGGATGTTGTTGCTATTTGAAGGATTCAGCAATGGTAATGCCTTTAATGTCAAGGGTTGATGATGAAATTCCTTCTTGCTAGCGATGGTCATTATCTAGTGTGTGCATGGACTTCCTTGCTATTTTATATTAATGACCTCTAGTGTTGTTCTCTGTGAAAAGTGTGGAAACTTCACCCCACTTCAATATCTGTGTCTTTTCATAATATACTGACCAGGACTATGCATATTATTCCAAGTATGGTCCAACCAATATTCAAGTAACATTTAATGTAGCAATCTCGACCTTTCAATTCCTTTAGAAGAAACCTTTGTTGATTTACAAATAAAATGTACTGACTGTTACCTTTTCCTCTCACTTTTATTGTATACAGTACATTGCAGAAACAGAAGAGACTATTAAGATGTCCAGAAATGAAGAGCGATTGAATCTGTTTTCCCTTGACCCTGATATACCAGTGAGTAATTAATATTTTTAGTGCTGCAGTTTGATCTCAATTCATAATATAATTTGTTTGAAACCCTGGAAATTATGCAGCAAATCTGACTGTGTCAATCTCAGTTTTCCAAGTTAGGGGGCAGCCAAGCAACTTTTTTGTAAGCACCGACTGTATTTCTGTTGAATTAGTCAATGAGTTACTGCAATTAGTTTTGGTAAATATGTAATGAAATGGTAGTCAAGTCAGTTTGAATTCCAAACTTTGCCATCGTGTTTTCCAACGTATTAGGATTCTAGTTTCTGGCCGTATCTACAAAAAGGAAAACATTCAGTAGACAATTTAGCCTGGATAAATCTTAAAGGTCACTTAATTCAAGAGTAGTAGAGCTGAGATGTTGGAATTTATTTATTTTCTGCAATGATCCTTAGTAGGGTATAGGAAACAAAATCAATGTAAAGCAAAGAATAGTTTTAAAAGTTTGTGTAATATACCAAAATCAAAGGACAACATTGACCATAATTAATCATTTTGAATAAACTCTAACATTCTTTTTCATTCCAATTAAGAATACTTGTTTATATATTAGACATTCTTGTATTATTGTGGGCAATAGTATTAGGAAAACACAATGACAAAGTTATTGCAGTCTGTAAAGTAATGTTTATTATTAATGTTTCATTTTAATAAATATATTGTTTAAACGCTAAACATGATGATGGGAAATACACCAGCCAGTGTTCAATATGTAAACCATCTAGTTTATATATTTTAAAATGTAGAAACAGATCTAAATTGCTACTCTGTAATATGTATCGGGTTAAGATGTGATCATTGTTGTTTGGTGTTTTTGTAATGGAGTAGTTTTCTGAAGCTGCTGTCAAGACTGAAGCATGAGATTTAGTCATTTGGAAGAAGGCTTTCACGATTTTTTGGGAGGAAGTTAAGAAGTGAAACTTGTGACCATGTTATTTCACCTTGAACTTCCAATTAAAGTATTTTTCTTCATGGGCATATGTACTCTGGGCTCTCTCTTTCTTTCCCCTCAAATACTGTTTGACCCTGTTTTCTTGTCCGTCATTTGATTATCCTTGCTCATTTGCTCATTGCATCTTTGTTTTGCTATCTTTTGATCTTCATGTATGTATCAATTACACTGAGACACACTACGTTTTTTTAACCTTGAAAGTCTCACCTTCAAGTTTCTTTCTTTAATTCAGGCTCCATTTAATTGTTTCTTTAATTGGCCACTTCCTCACATGTATTTGCATTGGCTACCAACAGGAAACCAAGACCAGATGCGCAAAATGTTTGCATGAATGTGTCACCATTGTCCATGGTCCATTTCAACCTATACTACACTACTTGATTGTTTTATGTACATGTGAAACATAAAATATACCATAAATACAGCTTTTGCCCTGAAGACCAACTTTTAAAAATTTCCTTTTAAAAAATTATCATCCTTCTTTCTTCTATTTTCTTGTGTCTCATTTATTATATATTTTTAAATATAATGCTGATGACAAATGCATTGTAGCCAACAATATGAAGGAACTGAATTAGTATTGCTAATTGTATTATTATTTAATATGCTATTTGGGCTTCCTTTATAGTAATGGATTGGTAGCATTATCCCCCTTTTCAAGAGGACAAATTTCAGTGAATTTTTATTCTCATTAGAGTGCAGGGTTGGATTTTTTTTTTCGAGCACTAATTAATATCATTAGAAACTCCTTTGTCTGTCCAACTGTCTTTCTCTCTCTTTGAGCTCTATCCTATCGTTTACTCCCCACACCACCCACCTCCTTATTTTCTGCATATCAACTGATACTTTCCTAGCCACCATCAGTTCTGAGGAAGAGTCACTGGACCCGAAATGTTAACTCTGTTTTCTCCTCCATAGATATTACCAGATTTGCTGAGCTTTTCCAGCAACTTTGTTTTTGTTCCTAATATTTTTGAAAGTTGTCTCTTAAATGAACAACATCAATTAACTTTCAGCCTCAGGAGAGCACCATCTACTGCCTAGAATGAATTTTCTTTTAACACTCCAATCTGTGTGTGAAATGCAAAACTGTGAATGATACAGAATTACGAAGGGTACATAAAAAGGCCGATCTGTCCAACTTGTCTGTGCTGCCACTTACACTGTATGTGTTACTTTCCATGCTTATTAATTGAATCTGATCAGCATATCCTTTAATTTTTTTCTCCCTCATGTGTTCATTTAGTTTCTTCTTTAATACATCAATACTATTTGACTTAACCATAGTGTGTTGATAAGTTTCACGTTTTTGTTGCATATTAGAAAAAGAAATTTCTCATGAATTCTGTACAGAATTTAGCAATGCCCATTTAAGAATGGCAACCTCTTGTTGTGATTTCTCGCACAAATGGAAACTTGATCTGTTGGTTTATCTTTTTAAACAATTTTGTCATCTTAAAGACCTCAAACAGGTTAAAACTTGGAATTTTCCTCTCTTGAGAAATAGCCTCCATTTTGGTCGCCCTTTCTTGAGAAGTGTGTGCCTTGAGTCTGGTATTGTATTTGCAAAATGAGATAACACGGTGTGAAGCTGGATGAACACAGCAGACCTTTTTCTGAAGAAGGTTCTTGACCTGAATCGTCAAACGTTTCTGCTCCTCTGATGCTGCTTGACCTGTTGTCTTCATCCAGCTTCACATCGTGTTATCTCAGGTTCTCCTGCTTCGGCAGTTCATACTATCATTGTATTTGCAAACCATTTTTTTTATCTTCACCAATGCTTCTAAACACTTTTTATTGTATGAAGACCAGAACTGTACTCTGTCCTCCAATATGGTTTAAGACAAATTTAGTACATTTTCCATACTTTTCAATTTTATTTCTCTAGAAATTAACTCTCAATCTGACTACTTTGCTGTTCAAAATCACCTAAACTCCTATTATCTGTGCAATATGTGAATCCCTTATTCCTCCTGTCAAAATATATAACTTTGCACTCATCCATATTAAAATTCACATTTCAGCTACATACCAATTCCGCACATTTAGTCATGTTTTCTTGTTTTTTCTGGCAGTCTCTCTCAGTTATTTACCATGACCTAAATTTGCGATTTTCTGCAAGTTTTGAAGTTGTAATTCTGATTTCTAGGTCAGAATTTTGCATGTAAAATGTGCATGATGGTAGTTGAAGCACCTTTCTTTGGGGAACACCATTCCTATCTTTTGCCAGTCAGAGTGGTTATCCTTAATGACTGGTTCAAAAACAAATAAAAACTGCAGACGGAGGAAGTCTGAAATAGAGTCTGAAAATGTTCAGTAAGCCAGCCAGCATTGGAGAGGAACAGAGATGCAGCATTGGATTTTTGTGCAGACTGTCACATTGGATACTATAGAGAGCATACCCATCAGTCTCCCAGCAGCAGAATACTTTCCCAGTTAAGTCAGAGAACAGAAGGGAATTTCTGCCTGGCAGTGGTATAGATAGTCAATTAAGGTCATTAATGAGCCAGTTGAACCCATTGACAAAATTCAGGTCAGTGATAACCCTTCATCAGATAAATGCTTATCATTCATCTGAAACATCAGGTTGAATATTCCCATTTGTTAAGCTAATGGCTATTTTCAGAGTTTTATGGAGAGTATCCCTCTGTGTTCCATGCTAACTGTTATTAGTTATGCATCCGGGCTCCACCATGCCCTTTTCCTTCAACCAGGTAGCAACAGAGGTTGAATTTCTTGCTGCTGCCAGGACCTTACACTGTTTATGCCATGGGCACCGTATGTTGACCATCGCTGTGCATCTCTTCAAATGCTCCAAGCCAGGAACTGCCCAACATAACCTGCTGCACCACTGTCTTTGTAAATGAGACCTGGCGGGAAAGGAAATAGGTAGCCCACTGCAAAAACAAAAAAGACCTGGTTGAGCTAGTGGACAGCACGGTGAAGAGAATTGTAGTTTTAGAGAGTGCAGAAAAGGCCCTTCAGCCCATCGAGTTGGCAGACAATAATTACCACTAAAAGTGCACTAATCCCAACTTCTTGCATTTGTCACATATCCTTGAATGTTATGATGTTTGAAGTGCCCATTCAAACGTTTTTTAAAGGCTGTAAAGTTTCTTGCCTCTGCTACCATAGCTTGGTGACAGCTGCCATCACAGAAACATGAGTGAATTAAAAATTTTTGTGGGAGCTTTTGCAATTTCCTGCCTCACCTCCCATTGCAGTTTGGACTGTAATTCATCTAACCCAGGGATTTGTCTATTTTTAAGCCCAACAGAGCTTTCAATATTTTCCAATTTCTTATGTCAAACCGTGCAAGTTCCTCAAAGCCCTTTTTCCTGAATTCCATACCTAGATTATCCTTTTCCAGAGTGAAGACTGAAGAGAAGTATTCATTCAACACTCTTCCAACATCCTGCGGCTTCACTCACAAGTTATCCCCTTCGTCCCTAATGGGTCCTTCTCCTTCCCTGGTTAACCTGTTCCCTTTAATGTGTTTATAAAATATCTTAGAATTCCCCCTATCCTGTTTGCAAGTGCTTTTTCATGCCCCCTGTTTGCATTAGTTTCTTAAATTCTCTCCTGCACTTCTTATATTCCTCTAGGGCCGCAGTTGAGTTGCACCCTTTGGACTTACTAAAAGCCCTGTTCTACTTCCTATTCAGTCTGGAATTATCCTCGCCATCCAGGGTTCTCTGAACTTATTGTTCCTACGTTTTCGTCTAAAGGTCCAATGTTGGAACTCTACTCTCCCCAGCTCCTTTTTGAATGCTTCACAATGCTCCACTATACACTTATCAGAAAGGAGCTGTTCCCAGTTAACTATGGACTGATCCTGCCTTATTTTAATAAAATGTGTCTTCCCCAATCCAAAGCGATCTTTTTCCTTGTCCAGAATAAATATGAACCATATCATGTTATGGTTGCAATCGCTAAGATGTTTCCTACTGCCACATTGAACACTTGTCTGGCTTCTTTCCCCAGAACTAGATCCAGCACTGTGCCATCCATTGTTGGGTCTACTACTTATTGACACAAAATCTCCCCTAGGTACATTTCAAGAATTCAACCCCCTCTAAACCCTTAATTCTGTGACTATCCCAATTATGTTGGGAAAGTTGAAATCCCCTAATATATTTACCTAATTATTACTTTTACATACCTCTGTAAACTGTCTACATATTTACTCCTCTACTTCCCAATGACTCTTTGATGGCCGAGAACACAGCCCCAGTAAAATGGCTGCTCTCTTAACATTCCTAAGCTCTATCTACAGAGCCTTGGTTGAGGACACTTCCCAGATATCATCACTCATTATTGCAGTAATTAACTCCTTAATTAATAGTGCTATACCGCTAGTCTTTTTACACCGTCCTCTGTCTCACCTAAAAAGCTTATACCCTGGATTGCTGAGTTGCCAGTCCACCTCTTCCCTCAACCAACAATATTATACTTCCATGTGTCAATTCCTACCATTAACTCATCACTCTTACCTACTACACTCCTTGTGTTACAGTAAAGACCATCCAGACATGCCTTACTCTCTTAACACTCAACATAGCTGAACTCACTGTGACTTGCTTCCTTTGCAGTAATATATGTCTCTGTTTCATTGATATGCTGAATCGCTCCCTCTGCCAAATTAGTTTAAATTCCTCCCAACAGCACTAGAAAATGTACCTGTGAGGATGTTGGTGAGTCTTTTTCCCCATGGACCATCAAACCAGTCACAGTACTATCGCTGCCAGCCCAGACCTAGACAGCGGCTGGGGTCTGTGTTGTTTCACAGACCAAGAGAAATGTTCAGCAACAGCACAATAAGGTTAATGATCTGTGCTCTATTAAGGTGCGTGCTGACACTTTCTGCCTGCCTCCTCACACTCACTGTAACTCTGTCACTGCACAATAACATCATCAAGACTAATAATCTGTAACTCTTAGCATTTCACATAGAATCTCCAATCAATGGCCCACACCCACCTCACCTTCCGAAACAACTTACCTTTTTGCCCACTGCTTTTTATACACACATACCAGGGACACCTCACCACCTCAGCTGCCCCTGCACCACCACTGACAGTACTTCCATTCATTTCATCTCTCTCAATCAGCATCATTAAAGAGTAAGGTGCTGCTGGGAAAGCTGAAAGGTCTGAAAATGGATAAATCATTCGGACTGGACGCACCACACCCCAGCATCTGAAGGAGATCGCTGAGGATGTTATAGAGGCATTGGAGGTGATCTTTCAGGAATCACTGGAGTCTGGGAGGGTCCCAGAGAACTGGAAAATGACCAATGTAACGCCCGTGTTTAAAAAAGGAGGGAGGCAGAAGACAAGGAAATTATACACCAGTTAGCCTAATCTCAGTCATTGGTTAGATTTCAGAATCAATGTTAAGGATGACATTGCAGAATACTTGAAAGTACTTGCTAAAACAAGGTTGAGTCAGCATGCCCTCATCAAGGGAAAGTCATGTCTGGTGAATCTGTTAGAATTCTTTGAGAAGGTAATGAGCAAGTTACACAAAGGAGAGCCAGTGGATGTGATTTGTTTGGATTTCTAGAAGGCCTCTGACAAGGCAGTGAATAGGAGACTGCTAAATAAGATGAGGGCACACGGTGGTCAGGCAAGGTACTGGCATGGATAAAGGATTGGCTGATTGGCAAAAAGCAGAGAGTGGGGACAAACGGGTCCTTTACAGGAAGGCAGCTGGTGACTAGTGGTGATCTGCAGGGTTGAGTTTTGGAACTACAACTATTCATGTTATACATTAATGATCTGGATGAAGGAGGTGAGGGTAATGCTGCTAAGTTTGCAGATGACTCAAAGGTAAGTGGAGGAACAGGTAGTGTTGAGGAACTGGGTGAGCTGCAGAATGACTTGGACAGGCTAGGAGGGTGGGCGAAGATGTGACAGATTCAATACAATGTGAGAGAGTGTGAGCTCATGCATTTTGGTAGGAAGAATAGAGGCATAGACTAGTTTCAAGTGTGGAAAGGTTTTGGAAATATGAAGCTCAAAGCAACTTGGGAGCCCTAGTTCAGGATTATCTTACGGTTAATATGTAGGTTTATTTGGCATTTAGGAAGGCAGATGCATTGTTAGCACTCATTTCAAGGGGGCTAGAATACAAAAGCAGAGATGTGCTACTGAGGCCCTGTAAGGCTCTGGTCAGACTGCATTTGGAATATTGTGAGCTGGCTTGGGCCCTATATTTAAGAAAGGATGTGCTGGTATTGTAGATGTTCCAGAGGAAGTTTACAGGAATGATCTCGAGAATGGAGGGCTTATCATTATCAGGAGTCTTTGAGAACTCTGTGCTCAATGAAGTTTGGAAGGATGCGGGGGAATCTTATTGTAACTTACAGAATACAGAAAGGTCTAGACAGAGTGGACATGGAGTGGGTTTCTCTCCTAGTAGGAGAGACTAGGACCTGAGGGCGCATCCTTAGAGAGAAGTGATGTCCCTTTACAAATGGGGTGTGGAGGAATTTCTTCAGCCAGAAGGTGGTGAATCTGTGGAACTCATTACCACAGAAGGGTGTGAGGATCAAGCTATTGTGTATATTTAAGACAGACACAGATATATTCTTGATTCGTGAGGGGATCAAGGGGTTACATGGAGAAGGTAGGAGAACGGGATTGAGACAAGTATCAGCCATGATTGTGTGGTGGAATAGACTCAATGGGCTGAATAGCCTAATTCTGTTCCTATATCTTATGGCCTTAAGGCACCATCTAGTTTCTCACTAGTACATGAGAAAATCACAAGTTGTCTATAAATGGGTTGAGATTAGCTAATAACGAGATGCAAATATGTGGAAATAAGATACTTACTTCTTAGTGTGAAGATTCTCATCCAGCTATTTAACCTTAAGAGAAAAATTAGCCATTTTTTCTTGATGTTGAAAATCAGGTTTTTTTTTCTGTCTTGCACTAGTTTTGTAATTTTTTTTACCATTGACTCTACTACTGAAGGCCTGGGGAGATTCTTACATAATATCAGCCTATGATGAATTTGAATTTGGACTGTTGAACTGAAAGAAGAATATATAAACTCCCTGCTTTTTGCTTGCCTTTATTCAATTCAATGAATTATTTAAAGAACAGTTGTTCTGGTAATACCTTTTTCTAACAGTGGTCGGCACACTAACATTATAATCTCTGCAAGTATGTAACTTCAACTCTGTTTCTCCAAAGGTGCTTCTTAACCTGCTGAGTATTTTTGGCATTTTCTGTTTATTTAGTGATTTGTAACTCTACTCTTTGGCGTTGTTTTTGGGCTAACTCGTTTTCTGTGCTCTAATCTTAGTCATAAATCTAGTTCAAAAGCCTTTTGAAAATCCAAAGATTGGCTGCTTCTTATTCAAATAATTGAATATAGTTGTTCAAATGTGTCTTTTCTTTTTCTATTTGTACAGATGATTTTTGACTTTATTTTTTAAAAATATATTTTCAACTTCAATTTTAAGCAATTATGTATTTATCTTCTCTACTACTGGTGTGTACATAATACAGTGGCTTTGGCATCTCTACCTTCCCTGAATATGTGAAAATGCAATCCATCCGAAACAGGGATTCTAACCTACCAACGTTTGATTAGCTTATTAATTTTCTATGAACCCTTTTAGCTTAAATGTCTTTAAGTACATCTTTTAATACTCTGTGTTCAAGGTTGTGCCCATGTTATTAGTTTCCTTGAAAAATAATGAGGCAACATAATTATTCTTTTTGTTTCTCATTGCCTGGATGTTATTAAGTTACTGGTGGCGATGTTAAATGTGATGATTTAATTTCGTATTGGATCATTGCCTTCAAAAGAAAGGAGACTTGTATTATATCAGCCTGTGATGAATTTGAATTTGGACTGTTGAACTGAAAGGAGAATATATAAACTGTCTGCTTTTTTCTTTCCTTTATTCATTTCAATTAATTATTTAAATATTTGTTGTTCTGGTAACACCTTTTTTTAATGGAGGTCAGTACAATAACGGTATAATTTCTACAAATATGCAAGTTCTAATGCATCCTCTTTCATTTTTAGAGGAGAAGGAAATCTCTACATACTGTTTACATACTATCCCTTTACAGATCCTCAAAACGCAGAAATCAGACATTTCACTCAATGAATTGCAAATGAAACCATCTGATCAGAAGCTGGGCAAGCGAATTATGGTTGTGTGCAGATCTCTTGCCTTAAATCTTCAGGCTTGTGTCAGTGATATAGAGGGTGATCATCCAACCAATGTAAGCATCTATTCCATTTTTAATGATCATTTTGTTGTGGAGAACTTGATTGTTGGATATATACATGAAATTACATATGATGTACTAGTAATTATTTTTACATATACCTAATTTTCAACATATTTTATACCATTTTTCAGCAAAATCTCCATTATTACTGAATTCAACTAATTTTTATCAAATTAGTTTTCTGTCATTCAAAAAAAGAAGTTTTTTATTCTAAATTTCTGTTCCTTTTAAAATCTATTCTGTATCATTTAGTCATACAACACCAGGTTATAGTCCAACAGATCTATCTGAAATCACAAGCTTTTGGAGTGCTGTTCCCACGTCAGGTGATTTCAAATAAACTTTTTGGACTATAGCCTGATGTTGTGTGACTTCTGACCTTGTCCATTCCAGTCCAACATTGGCACCTGCATATCACTGTATCCTGTAAGTACATTTTCACAAATCATATTCTAGCAGATATTTCCAGGCAGAAAGATTTAATTCTGTAAAACCTATACCGAAAAATATCATAAGCAGTTGTTAGTCGTTTATCTCCTCTGATGACCGACTGGATAAATATGCTATCTAATATCTTACTGAGTCATTCCAAGGTTCAGTTCTTGATCTTTCTGGAATCACTTCACAAGCTGGACAGATATGGAGGGGTTGAATTTTCACTTACTGTTAAGGTTGGGATTGGGTGTGAGCAAGATATAAAAATCGCATCTGGGACCACAGGCTCTCTGGATGCTGAATGCTCCAGCACTCATTCTGTCTTTTAAATTGGCAGAGGGTGAGAAATGGGGACACTGCCTGCCTCCAAATAAGGTCCTTAAGCATGTTAATGGACCACAGAGGCTGACAGAGCAATTTTCAAATATATTTTAGGCTAACCTGAATTGTCTGGTGCGTGATGGTGCACGTCTGTCAGGCCCAAAGTAGGGTAAAGTGAAAGATTCGTTTCTGCATTGAGACTTATCAGACCTAGAGAATGTTGTGCCACACTGTGTTCATTATTGCTTATTTGGCCACATAACTCCTTCCCTAATCTTGTTTCCTACTAGCCGTCTGAAATGCTACCTGCGCTCTTTGGCAAAGCAGTGATGTTATTGCTGGTGTTTTGCCTTTGCCACTAGCACATTGCAGGTGGCTCCTGGCAGCACTATGTGCCACTGGAAACTGCATTTATCTCTTGTCTGATTAGGGCATTTATATTTCAGAACAGTATATTGTTAACATCACAGTTGCAGTGTGGGGTTGGGACCTAGAAATGATCCAGCAATTAGGTTTAGGACTGATTTTAAAATGTCTCTGCAGCCAGAATCGGTGCGTTTAAGGCTAACAAGGAAAATGCAACTCATACGTCCATTTCTTGTCACATTTACACAACTCATATTCGCAAATTTATGTATGTAGAACCAAGTGTAGGATAACAATTGAAAATAGTGTGGAAGCAAAAGCTTTTAAAACAAAAACATTCATAAAATTAGTAATTTGTCATAAGTAATTAATTGTGTTTGTACACTACTCTGACGGTTTTAAAGTTGTCATCCATATAGTTGGCCATAGTTCCTGTTCTTTACCTCAATGACCACTGCTGAAATTCCATGCTTGGGGGTGCAGATGCAGACGGGGTTACTGTATGCTCTGATGTTCCTCACAAGACTTTAATTATCTGGTCTTGGTGGTGCCACAACAAAAAAAAAATCCAATCTTGAACTGTATAAGTTGACAACTGTGGAACTATTTCCTAGCAAAGATTCTGTGTGACAAGATGCCAGCACGAAAAGAAGATAAAAAAAGACAAGAACCAAAAACACAGCAAAGCCTTTCTTGATTGTTTTTGACTTTCAATTATATATTTCATGCTTCATATATTATAATCAGAAACTTTTAATTTTGTTTATATTTTGTGTAGATTGAGCCATTCTTCATCAGTCTTGCCCTGTTTGATGTTCGAGAAAATAGAAAAATATCTGCAGATTTTCATGTGGATTTAAATCATGACAATGTCAGGCAGCTGATTGCTGGTACAGTGTCAGTGAGAGAAAATGGAGGGAAAAATTCTCCTGTGAAAACATCTGAGGAAGACAAATCAGGGGAACCTCAATTAAAAAAGATCCCGGAGGGGTGGTTGCAGTACCCTAAAAAGGTATTAAAATGTGTTTCATTTTCTTTAATTGCTGAATTTTACTAGATTGTTTATGAATTGATTCAGGAGCTGAATGTTGTAAGCCAACTGAAACTACCTTAGAATTAAGGTCTACTTAAGTGTCATTGCCTTAAAAACTTCCATATATATAAGCATTGTTCACAGCTTAAATTGATGCATTCTTTACGCAGAGAGTTGTGACAGCATGGAATGTGTTGCCAGCAGCAGTTGTGGAAGCAAGGTCATTGGGGTCATTTAAGAGACTGCTGGACATGTATATGGTCACAGAAATTTGAGGGTGCATACATGAGGATCAATGGTCGGCACAACATTGTGGGCTGAAGGGCCTGTTCTGTGCTGTACTGTTCTATGTTCTATGTTCTATGTTCTATTATGTTCCAACGTTTGCACATTACAAAGAGCCTGTGTGTCGACATGACATGCTCTGAATTTACTGTCGGCTGAAATAAGAGTTCCTATGCCAAAGATTTTGGCTTTGGTAGTATATGAAGTGTCATGTGAATAAATAAAATTGAAACTTCAGGTAATGTTGTCTAAAAATTTTCAAAAATATACTTCTGCATCTTCAAATTCAGAGCTCAGGAGAAATTAGGGATAATGGAAATTGAGTATCAAAACAGATTCATTTGTTGTGGAGGTACCATGTGTTTGATTGATATTATAAAATTATACTCACATTGTGAGGCTGTGTAAAAAAATAATATTGAGATTGACTAATGCTTTATCTGATTTAGGATTGCCAATGCTTCTGAATTAAAAGTGGAAATGCTTACGATCCCAATTCAACCTTCCTTTTTCTCTACCTAAGCACAATGCAGAAAATTGTGGAAGCCATATGAATTAGTCACAGAAGTAGGCTATTCAATCCCTCAAATCTGCTCCACTATTCAGTAAGGTCATGATTGATCTGTTTGCTCCAAAATCTTCAGGCTTGTGTTTGTTTGCTCCAAGTTCTACATTCTCGCCTACACCAGATGCAAATGTGAAACTTGAATCTGAGATTGATTCCCTTGCCTAACAAAAATCTACGACCACATTTCAAAATATTCAATGTCTTTGTCTCACACTACTTTCTGTGGTAAAGAGTTTCAAAGTCACACAATCTTTAGAGAAAATAATTTTCCTTATTTCTGTCCTAAAAAGTATGAACACTAATTTTTAAACTGTGACCCCATTTCTGACCTAGCCATAAAAGGAAACAATTCATGGTATCAAGACCATTCAGGATCTTGTATTCTTCAATTAAGTCACCCTCATTCTTCTAAGCTCCAGTGAAAATAAATCCATTCTGTCCAACCTTTCCTTGAAAGGCAGCCAGCGGATTCTAGGTATCAACCCAGTCAACATCCTCTCAGCCACCTCCAATGCCATGTATGTCCTTCCTTAAACAACAACCAAAATTATACTCATTCTATAAAATGTGGTTTCACCTATACTGCTATTGCCCTATAGAACTGAAGCACGGCGCCTTACTTTATGTTCAACTCTTCTCATAATATGAGACAACATTCTAATAATCTTATTAATTACTTGCTGTGACTGTCTACCAAATTTTAGACTCCTACTGAACCTTCTGAATTCCTCAGCCACTCAGAATTCTGAAGTGTTCTCCATATGAAACAATACTCCGCTTTCTTATTCTTCCTGCAGAAGTGAATAGCTTCACATTTTGAGCACTCACTCAACCTATCTTTATCCATCTCCACCTTCTTATGTCCTCTTCACAACATTCATTCATACTACAAATCTTTAGCTACATTGTTATTACAAATAGCTACAAATCTAGCTACAGTGCCTTCACTCCCTTAATTTGTGTTGTCGACATAAATTGTAAAAAGCTGAGACCCCAAAACAGACCTCAGTGAGGCTCGACTTGACTTATCCAATGAATTAGAAAAGGACACATTTATGCCTCCTGTCTGTTTTCTGACAGTCACCCAACCTTCAATCCATATTAGCAATTACTCCAGGAGTTCATACTTTGCATAATGTTTTATGTTACCCCTTGCCAAATGCCTTCTGTAATTATAAGTGTAGTTCGTCTACATAATGTATGCTACTCTTTCAAGGAACTCCCATGAATTGGTTAAACGTGATTTGGTTAAACCAATTAGCCAGGTGTAACCTCCTTCATAGTCCAATCTGGTCCCTTCCCCATGACAGATGTCAAGTTGCTGGCCTATAATTTCCTTTGCTTCTCCACTGTTCGTGCTTGTATAGACAGGTTAGATTTACTACTTTCCAAACTAACTGAACCGATATCTTCCATCTCATTAGCAACCCTTTTTTTTTAAGGCCTGGGATATGTAGGATTGTATGCAACTGTCCAAGCTTCTCGTACATTCAATGATTACTCTGTAGATGTAATGCTGCAGGGCACTCATGTCATGTTATTTAATTATTTATCTAATTCACAAAATGGGAAATTAGCTAAACAAGTTGAAGGTTCCAAATTAAATTGACATTGCTATTCACCTCACTCACATACAGTCTTAATGATGTGCTTGCGCTGGGCCTGGAATTGAGGATTTTAATATAATTGTGGTCTAAATTTGGTTGTCACCTGATTTTCACATTATGCATGTGAGAATACTTTCCAGTACTGTCATCTTTTGTTTAAGTACAAATAATAGAAGACACTATGGGGATAAAATTCAACTTCAGAATGGGCATAAAATACACATTGGAGGTCTTAATGTTTTTACTTGTCAAAATCAATTTCCTTAACATCAGCTTCTCTTTTAGCTGCACAATAGTAATTTAAAACTTAATTTTTTGGGATCTCTGCAGGCTACAGCCACAGGAATACTGCCCTAAATGATTACAGCACATCCTCTGATCAGTCTATCCTACAAATACAAAGAGGGTTTCCTGGACATCACACATTTCAGATTTGCATATTTAAAGGGTCATCCAGGCTGAAGCAGACAGACGCTTTGATTGCCAAGTGCAGTTATTAATAGATCAGCAGGTGTACCAGCTCCAAATTAGGATGGATTCCCTTTCCTGAATTTCTATTTTTTAGATGCTGAAATTGACTCCTGAGGGTTTTAAGCTATTTGTAATTGTTTTTTCTTGCATTCATCAAAAAACATATTATAAAAATGATTTCTGGTACATTAAAAATATTTTGATGTAAAAATATAATTGAATTCTAACACCTCTCGGGTATTTTTATGGTGATATGCAAACATAGACAATGATAGATGACTTCTGATGGAGGGTATGCAGATTTCTGTAACATTGAAGCAAAGAAGTGCAATTGTGAATCTTCTTCAGGGCAATTGTCAGAGAAGTCTGTGATTCATTTAATGTACACGTCAGTGATGCATTTTTCATTTATTATTTGCTGTTTTTATTCATCAGAGGCAAACAGTGTTACTTCAATGGCATAAGGGCTTGTTATTGTGTGACTTATGTTATCCTGTTCTAATGTATATTAAAGTACATGGGAATAATTTGATAATTACTCAACCATGTGATACACTTTGCCAGGTATTACAAGGAAGAGCTGATTTTTACTCCTCAGAGCTGGAAAAAAAACACAAGTGTTGAATGTCTGTATGCACAAGAAATCTTTGGCTAGTGAGAGCTTTTCGTCGTGAAATTATACAAAAACTCTAACTGTTATTGGAAATGACATGTGGCAGAAGAATTTCTTCCAACGTACATATTATGATGCTTGATGAAGGAGAGCTTAACTGATCTTTTGAGCATGTGTAAACCTTGGCAGATTGTGCTGTCATCTTTGAATGCTGCATCTGCCAAGATATTTTCCTATGTTGGTTGCCCATGGAAACAGACAAAAATCTGGCAGTAAATGTCTGGCCTGTCAGAATTATTGTCATGGGTTCAAATGTTCTGTCTTGCTGTTTTTCTATTTCAAGGAAGTACAAATTGTCGACAAACATTATAGCTGTATTGCTGAATTTGAATTTTGAGTTAAATCCATTTTAAATAAAACATGAGCTTCTTCTTCTCATGTCTGGTATGATCCCATTCCAAATCTTGAATTTGAATTCTTATCTTGATTGGCTGCTGACCTAGACTCTGAAGCAATTTATGTTGAATTAGGGAAGGTGGCTAGAAAATGTATCTTCCAACATGGATCGCAGAGTAAAGCGTGTCCCCTGTTACTTGAAGAAAGAATTCAACCATTCGATAACATTTTTTTCTATTTTTGTAGCACTCTGTAAAATTTTCACCATGCTGTTCAAATCTACCCATCATCTCATCTCTCTGTATGACTTATCTGCTGGAATTTCTGGCTCCTTACATTTGCCCCAGTCCTAAACTCTGTCTCGATGGCTCTCTATTGGCAATTTAGACCTTAAATATTTCTACCTCCCTTTCCTTTAAAATTGTTTTTAAAACCTACTATTGGTTCAAATGTTAAGAAATCCCTCCAAATATTTCGTTCTCTGGATTACTGTAAATTTTTGTGAACTGCTTGCAGTATCTTGCCAACTTGAACAGCGTTATAAATGCAGTTTTTATTGGTCTGTTAGGAACTGAAGAGTTGTGTTAAAGATGCTATACAAATGCACATAATTTTGTTGTACCATTTCCTAGAAAGTTTCTTTTCTTTGTTTGCCGAACTGTCCAAGACTAACAAGCTTACTTATTTCTGATCATAGCAATGTAAGATTTGAGATGTGTCATGAACCAATGGCGAAAGTTTGATTGATAGCTGTTATGTTTGTATCTTTAAATCAATGTGTAAATTTACAAATGATACTTTGCATGTAGGCTATTTTCTCCGTATCAAACCCACATATGGACATTGTGCTGGTGGCAAGAATAGAAAAAGTATTAATGGGAAATATTTCCAGTTGTGCTGAACCCTACATTAAGAGCTCGGATTCCAGCAAGGTACCTGTTTATTGCTGTACTGTGTTCATTTCTTGCGAGATATTCTTTTACATTATGCAATAGTCCATTAATGATTGGAGCAATAAGCAATCAAACTGTTTTGGCATACCTGTTAATTTCATGTCATGACCTAAAAATAGTTTCATTTCCTAAATGAGTGGATCTACGGCAAAGCCTAAGGAAAATGTTAAATAATAAGCTGTTTAATTCTAATGATGCCAATAAAATCAAATGCTTTAGTTATATTTCATTACAAGTTTTTGTGATTATTTTTAATTGTTCCTTGTCAAGACTGCACAGAAGATTCTAAAGACCAACAAACAGTTTTGCAATAAATTAGCCAAGTACCGGATGCCATTTGCTTGGGCAGTGAGGTATGTATATGTTGATATATGCTAATGAATACCTGGTTGAGTGATTGCTCGTTAGCCATTTGTTTGCATACGTGTTGGTGTTTTATGAGCATTTTAAAACAATTGCTTTCTTTTGGCCACGCAATTTAAGTAGCACAATGTTCTTTGGACACCAAAGGTATAATGCTCTTACACAATGCTTCAGTTAAGAAATGTGCACTCTCATTCTCTTTGTTTAAAGCTGGGCAGAATGCATCACCTAGGATCTACTGGAAGGACACAGAGGCACTGTCTATAGGGCCCCACTGGTCTCAGCACAGCAACTGAAAGATTTTATGAGGACTGTCAGTTGGCTGCAGACAGGGTTTTTCCCTTTCATTTGGGCAGATTTTCAGCAGCAGGAGTGCTACTAGCCAACACAGCTCTGTTGTCCCAACAGTGCCAGTGACAACAGTGGTCAGAATGTGACTGTACATTGTCCCAAGATTCTAGGACCTGGACTCCAGGACCAGATAAGTGAGGGGAGGAAATGTGAGGCACATAGGGATGAGGAAAGGAGGTTGGGTGTTTTGATAGAAAGCTCAACTAGGTGAGGAAGAGCTGAATGATGAAACACGAATGCCCAAGGTTGTTGCCTGAGTAATATTCCTCCATTGTGACCATCATGAGTGTGGATCTCACCCATAACCTTCCCATTTTCTTTAGGAAGTTTCTATACTTGCCCACTCATTACCTATGAAACTCACCATAGTCTTTTTAATGAAGCATTAACTGAAAATGACACATAATCAACCTTTCTTGCACTGAAAATTAACTATTACAAGTGCGAGTTCACAAACCTTCAGATTTTAAATTCTTCAGGTACATTTTAAACGTCTAAAGTACTTTTTTTTACATTTCCTGTAGTCTTTTCTGTCTGTTTTATTTCTCTCGTAGAAGAGAGGTTTCTTTTCCTCTTTTTATTTCTCTTCCTGTACTTGATTTAGGATTGATTTCACCTCTTTTTATTCACTCCGCCTTAGGCCTCTCTGTGTTCAGTTCCCAAATCTTAAGTTTTTTATTTCTTCATTCATGGGATGTGAGCACCATTTAATGCTCATCCCTGATTTCCCGTGCAAAGATGGAGGTAAACTGCCTTTTTGATTCACTGCAGTCCATTTGCAAGTAGACCCATAATGCCTTTAGGGAGGGGGTTTCCATGATTTTGACCCAGTCACACTGAGGCGTGGTAATATTTTTTCATGTCAGAATGGTGAGTGATTTAGAGGCAAACTTGCAGGTGCTGGTGCTCCTATAATTAATGGTAAGACTCTGGACAGTGTTGTCAAACAGAGATGCCTAGGGGTGCAGGGATATAGTTCCTTGAAAGTGGTGTCTCAGCTAGACAGGGTGATGAAGAAGGCATCTGGTATGCTTGCCTTTTTTAATCGGAGCATTGAGTGCAGGGTGTGAGATTTCTTGTTACCACTATACAAGACACTAGTAAGGCCACATCTGGAGCACTGTGTGCAATTCTAGTTGCCCTGCTGTAGGAAGGATATTTTTAAGCTGGAAAGGGTGCAAAAAATATTTACAGGTGGATTTGAATTATGAGGAGAGGTTGGGGCTTTTTTCCCTGGAGTGTAGGAGGGTGAGAGGTGACCTTAATAAGGGTTATTAAATCATGAGGGGCATAGCTAAGGTGAATAACCAAAGTATTTTCCCAGGGCAAAGGAATCCAAAACTAGATGGGGTAGAAACCATTGCTGAAGAAGGGTCCAGGCCTGAAACATCAGCTTTCTTGCTCCTCAGATGCTGCTTGGCCTGCTGTGTTCATCCAGCTCTACACCTTGTTATCCCAAAACTTAGAGGGCTTAGGTTTAAGGTGAGAGGCAAAATATTTAAATGTGACCTGAGGGGCAATCTTTTCACATAAAGAGTGATACATATATGGAACAAACTGCCAGCGGAAGTGGTAAAGACAAGTACAATTGCAACATTTAAAAGACATTTGGACAGGTACATGGATAGGAGAGGTTTAGAGAGCTATGGGCCAAACACAGACAAATGGGACTATTTCAGTTCAGGAAACTTGGTTGACATGGATAAGTTCAGCCAAAGAGATGGTTTCTGTGCTGTATGACTCTGTGACTCTGTGTATCTGCTGCCCTTGTCCTTCCAGCTGGTGGTAGTTGTGGGTTTGTAAGGTGCTATCTAGAGAACTTTGTTGAATTTCTGCTGTGCATCTTATAGATGGTACACTTGTAGCTTCCGAACATCTATGGTGATGAAAGTGACTGATTGTGGATGTGGTGTCATTCAAGTGGGCTGCTTTGTCCCAGATGGTATCAAGCTACTTAGCCATTGTTGGGATTACTCTTATCTAGGAAAGTGGATAGTATTCCATCACACTCCTGACTTGTGTCTTGTAGATGGTGGACTGATTCTGGGGAGCCAGGAGGTGAGTTATTTTCTGTAGGATCCCTAGCCTCTGACCTGCTCGTGCAGCCACAGTATTTATATGGCAGGTCTCATTCAATTTCTCATCAATGGTAGCCATCAGGATTTTGATCGGATTCAGTGGTGTTCATGCCATTAAACGTCAAGATGTGATGGTTGGATGGAACAAGATGGCTCTCATTGGAGATAGTTGGTGCCTGGCATCTGTGTGGCTTGAATTTTACTTGCCAATGGCCAGCTCAAATCAAGATATTGTCCAGGGCTTGCTGCATTTGAACATGGATTTTGATAAGAATATATTCTGTTAATTTTCCTGTGTTTCGCATGTCAAATGGCACTTTCCCGTCACTGTGCTTCTTTCAGCTCACCTTTGAGTAACCTTTGCCCTGCTGCAGCAGATTGGAGTCCATATTACCTTCGTTCAAATGATTTACTATAATCCTTGCTTTGTTATGTCGTTCTTTTTAGGTCAGTATTCAAAGACAATCAGGGAACAATAGATCGAGACTCTCAGTTCTCTGCTCTCTTCAGGCAAGAGAGCAGTAAGATTTCTACTGAGGACTTACTAAAATTAATAATGGAGTTCAAAAGGTATCAGTGCCATTTGCCTGTAATTTGACTATTAGAATGCTTCATGGGCTAAATAACTACATTTAGTTTTTGACCTAATTGGATACTTTATTTTTCATGCTTGTAGAGCAGATAAAATGACCAAAGTACAGACCATTCCAGGCAGTCTTGATATCTCGGTGGAATCTGTTCCCATTGAGCATCCAAGTATGAGATTTATTTTGTTTATTGTCGTTTTAGAGTCATATTTAACTTTGCGCTTTTGAAATTCAACTATAACATGGTTCAATCAATACTTCATGAAACACTTCATATATATCATCTCCAATACAAATAGAAAAAGATATCTACCTCTAGAGTTATGGTCACACACCAATAAGTTAAGAAGATGTTCCGACTCAAAAATAATATAATGTGCAAATTTGGAAGTAGAAAGAAAACAAATTAAATTCCTTTTTGCCCACCAATTCCATGGCAAGATAGTTTTTGGCCAAAGGACAAGCATCTATCAGCACGGCTCTCCAAACACCAGCTGGAGGCGTGCAGTGGATCTATTGGGTAACTAGGTTGTCAATTTTCTTTCATTTCCTGAAAAGATGTGCTTAACATCTTCCTCACAATTAATCAACCAATGTTGAGGGCTTCTTGCATGCAAAATTCCAGTCTGGGAAACATACCTTACTTTGGCATGAAAAAGCCATGTGACAGCCATTTACAGGCCACCAGATATAGACACTTGGGGCATTTGTTCCACTCAATCTTCAAAGGAGCGACAATCAAACAGATTTCTAAAAGAATGCCTGAGCGCCTTGCTGATGGAAAACTTCTTTGGAAAGGCTATTTGGATAATTTAACTACAAAAAAACATTTTCAGAAAATATTAAAGATGAGTTTAACAATGGCAAATCCTCCCCCAGGGAGTTGAAAGAATCCACTGTAACACTGCCATGGGAATTAATTTGCCACCATAACTAATCAAAGAAAATTGCGAATTGACATCTATTTTGTTGAATCCCATGGATTTCTCTTATTCTTCATTCTTATTGCATAAAATTTAAATGGATCCATTTCTCCACATTCGAAAAGCTTTTACAATAAGTCCTCCATTATCTATCCCTGTGTATAAAGCCTCACGCAAGACATCAATTCTCTACACTTCCCCTCCCCCCTGACATGTCAGTATCTCAGTTCAAGAATGGTTGCATTTAAATTGTTATTACGTGTACTTACTATTACTCCCATAAATCATTTTTAAACATAACTTCATGATTTTTAAAACTTGTTCTTTGACTCTGAGCATTGCTAGAGATGCCATTACTTATTGTTAATCCCAAATTGCTTTTGAGGGTGACAAACCTCATTTAATTATAATTAACCTTATAATTCATGAGATGTAGTGATGTATTGCTCTGTTTCTGTTAAAGGCCCAAAATGTGAGCACTCAAAGTAATCACCATTTTCTAACATCTGCTTTATAATATCATGGAGATTCCACTGAACCTTCAAAGTGGCCGCAGAAATCTCCCCTTCCCCCACTGCATCCCTAAACCAGCCCAGTTCATCCCCTCCCCCCACTGCACCACACAACCAGCCCAGCTCTTCCCCCCCACCCACTGCATCCCAAAACCAGTCCAACCTGTCTCTGCCTCCCTAACCGGTTCTTCCTCTCACCCATCCCTTCCTCCCACCCCAAGCCGCACCCCCAGCTACCTACTAACCTCATCCCACCTGCTTGACCTGTCCGTCTTCCCTGGACTGACCTATCCCCTCCCTACCTCCCCACCCACACCTTCTCCACCTATCTTCTTTACTCTCCATCTTCGGTCCGCCTCCCCCTCTCTCCCTATTTATTCCAGTTCCCTCCCCCCATCCCCCTCTCTGATGAAGGGTCTAGGCCCGAAACGTCAGCTTTTGTGCTCCTGAGATGCTGCTTGGCCTGCTGTGTTCATCCAGCCTCACATTTTATTATCTTGGAATCTCCAGCATCTGCAGTTCCCATTATCGCAGAAATTTGTTTGTCTGAATTCTGTTGATAAATAGATAAAATAAGTATTTTGAGGTCTTCCATGATTCAGACAATGCATTATATGCAATAAAATTCTCTAATGCTATAGCTACAGTATTCAATAAAGTAACAAAATGTATAATATTGAGACAAAAGAGAGGTGTGTGGAAGTTAAATATACTTCTAGAGCTGTAAGAATCAATTGAAAGTTGACTTACAATTTTCCATATTTGGAAAGTAATTGACATGTATCCTTGAAGTATTTGTTGAATTTAAAAAAAATGTGAGTATGAGTTTATTCATATTTCTCCCTGTCTAGTTTTGGTTATTTCTCTTCCCTGCTCCTTAATTACTTCCTTTGCCTCAAGTACTGTCTCCATTTGACAAGACAAGGGCTTATCATTATGATTCTTAAGTAAATGATAGAGTGTGACTGCCTTGTTGTAATTCCCTATCTCCTTGCTCCATTCCTAATTCCTTTTTGTAATAATCTGCCTGGGACCAAGAATTCATTATTTACCAGTTTAATTTGACTAATCAGTACAGTTTGATATTTATTTGTTTGGTTTTGGTAAAACTTGAATGATTGCTGAGAAAATATGATATATATAAAGTGAGGAGATGTCATTGCCAACATGTATATGTATGTTTTGAAAAATTTGTTTTAAAGCCATGTTTTTAAATGGAGCAAAGAGACATGCAGTCACTAAATGTACTGGATTCTTAAAATTACATGAACCTTGGATAAAATAAAATAAGAATTTGTTATTTCTGTTTCAGATTGTGTTAACCCATCATATGTGCCTCTTACACCATTCAAAGACCCAAATACATATGAACCTACCATAGAGGTGGAAGAGTTTGTGCAAGAGTCTGCAAAATATTCTCAACCACATACAATATACAAAAACCATGTTTATATCTACCCTAAGCATTTGAAATATGATGGTCAAAAGTATTTTGCCAAGGTAAGATACACAGCAAAAATTGCACTGTTTTAGACCAATACTTTTTACATCAAAATCTACTTTAGGGGACTGCGATTGGATGGTTTTTTCATGGTTTCAAACAACAGGATCGTTGTCAAAGAAAAATTGAATGCAGAAAGCCAGACTTTCCCTTTATAAATAGCAGACAGGACTCAGATCCAAAAGCCATGTCCCTATTTTGGAAGGATCTGAGCATCAATGTATTTCTCCTGCAATGTGTGAAACCTGAGATTGAAGTCTTTGGTTATGTTCTTGATCGTTTGCCTCATTTTCTTACATCATGTACAAGGAAGCATTGATTTGTCACAAGAACTCTGCTGGCCTGTGCTATTTTGGTTTTGGAAGAATAAATCCACATATCAGTATTTATTCCATATGGCTATTCCAGTGACCTGTAAATCCTGGGCTAGAATGTGAGGGAACATAATCTCTATTATTTCTGAATTAAAGGCATTGCTTCCACACTCTCCAGAATGTTGGTATCTTCTGGGTAACGTTGCTAAGCTCTGTTGATAATGTAACGTTCTTACTATGCTACCCTAGTAATTGAAATGTCAGTCTTTAATCCATTTTGTAGCCACAGTTAAAGATAGACTGGCAGATGGCCGATGTCTCAGGGGATTTTATTATTATTTTGATGTCCAGTTGAAGGATTTACTGCTTGAAATCTGTGTTTTTTTCCAGAAAGCTATGCTAAATCAATACAGTTCCATGTTAATGTAATTTCTTGTCATTTTCATCAGCGTCATGTTTCTGACTAAGTACTCCCTCATTCTGTAACTGTAAACTTTTTAATCTTGTTAAACATTAGATTTACTTTCTAGAGCATCTAACTGCTGACTTTAAAAAATGTCTTTCGGGAGATCTGGGTATCCCTGGCAGGGTTAGCTTTTGTTTCCTATCCTTAATTGCTTTTGATCTAATCCACTTCAAAGGGCACGCAAGATTCAACCACCTTCCTGTGGTTCTTGAGTCACAGGTAGACCAGATCAGGTAAGAAAGGCAAATTTCTTCCCTAGCGAGCATTAGTTTTTACAACAATCATTTATAGTTATCATGGCCGAGACTCACTTTACATCTCAGATTTATTAACGTGATTCAGATTCCACCAGCTGCTGTGAGAATTTCAAACTCATATCCCTACAGCATGAACCTGCACCTCTGGATTACTGCTCCAGTGACATTGCCACCTTGTCCTTGCAAATACCCGAGATATTTTCCGGAAGAGTCTTTGTCGCACACCATGAATTTTCAAGAGAAGTCATTCTCATTTTGTGTATGGAATCCATTTTTCTGTGAAATACTCATACAGAGTCCATTTCTGCAGGCAAGAAATCTAGCGGTGCGTATTGAGTTCAAGAGTTCAGACGGAGAAAGTGCTCAACCATTGAAAGTAAGTTTTGTTGGCAGTGTGTTTAAATACTGTATGAAATGCGCAAAGTCCCGTAAGTGTGAGACACAGTGGTTTGATTTTCCACAGTACTGATTTATAGGTCTCAACTTCATTGCTGTATAGAGGGACTGAGTGTGGTGTTCATGCCAATCTGTCAGCTGGAAGAAAGAAAACTGAGCAGTGAGTCATTTCTGTGCTAAGAGAACTATCATGCTTCATGGTTACAGATGGTGCATAGCCAGGGATGATTGTCAATGAACGTAAAGATTAGCATCATTTTTACTTCTGAAGTTAGTGTGCCATAGTTGACTTTTTGACGGTAATGGAAGTGAAGCTGGTGGAAGGCCATGAGGGGAACAACATCCTTCCCACTTCACTTCCAATACCCCCAGATTCTTGGTATCAGTGTGACATTTAAAGTATTTTGATATCTCGACCTTATTCAGTAACAGATCAAAAAATGACGGGCACGAATGGAGGGAAAAGATCGCACTGCTGACCGGCAGCTTCAGTCAGGATTATAGAAACAAGTGATTCTTGGTGGGCCCCGAAGGATTGGCAACTGGCCTGAGGTTTGCCTGTGCCCGTGAAGACAGGGCTGCTACTTTTGAGTGTTCCAAAAACTTAATACAGTATCAACCCCTTGGACTATTTTCTGAGCAGTATCAAGCAGTCCTGTTAATAACTGTTCAATCGCTTGTCACAATCAAAGTCCGAGAACATGTTCAGGTCTTTATTGGTATGCTAATGCAGCTTTTGAACTGTTCAAGGCAGATAGGCTGCTTGCCCATTTACAGGAATGTATAAAGCACACCTTGGGAAGCAGCATAATGGCTGTGGCCTTCGTAGATATTTTAAATAAATGGTTTTACATGAGAAGTAGATGTCGGCAATTGGAAATAATCGCAGGTTTCTTTATTGCGTGGTTTTAAAAGAGCAGAAAGATGAAAAATTTCTGATCTGAGCTTCAAATCCTATTTTTATCTATTGAATGAATCAAATTGCATTATTATGAACTGCAGAACATAACTCTAAAGAGTCACTTGGTGGATGAGATCCATGTATCTGTTACCCAGAGTGGTTTCTTTTATTTTCAATAAAGCAATTCACATTGTTTTTGCTTTTTGTAACAGTGCATTTATGGAAAACCAGGGGGATCACTGTTCACTACTGCAGCACAGACAACAGTCCTACATCATTCCCAGAACCCTGATTTTTATGATGAGGTACTTTCATTGAAAATATTTGATGAAGATGTATTTAAATTAGTGATAAATATGTTTGAAGAGCAAACTGAAGAACTAAAATACATTTGTTCACTTTAAATTTGCAACAACTGATTATTTACAACAGATCTTCCTGAATTTAGAATGTGGTTTCCATCTAGTCTTAACAAAATGTTTCAGCAAAATATTGTAAGAAATCTGCACATAAACAATAAAACAGCACACCTTTTGCAATTGTTAATTAATAGGTCATTGTAAAATCAGGAAAATCACATGCACCAAATTTTACACTGAATGGGAAAAAAATTATCATTCTATTTGATCTCAATTTTTAATTTTGATTGTAATGCATGTAATTGTGTAACTTAGATTTGCTGGTGAGCTTTGTATGTGAAGTCAGTGTAGAGAATTAACAAGTATTTAAGTCAATTTTAGGAATATGAGTTAAATGCTCCACTTTGACCACATCTGAAATTTTGTTAGTTCTTTCTAATACGGCAGAAGTTAATTATTTGTGCCTTAGACTAGTGTTTTATGGTGATGAATTAGAGGTCATTTAGGGAGTCTGAGTTGCTGTGGTAACTTACAGTAGTACATATAATTTGTAGTCAGGAGCCATGTTGGCTGCATCGCATAGCTCGCCAGGAATCTCTCTCGCTGGTTTTGCCTGCTATTTGCATATGTTGGAAAGATTTGCAGTTGATACTTGACCTGTTTGGTTGTCGAGTTGTGAGGTGGGACTCGAATTCAGAACTCCTGGCTCAAGTGCAACTCATTACAGTGCATAGCCACCAAACAAATGAAGTTTAGATCCGGCTAATTCTTAGCTTTAGAAAACTGAGCTGTGAGGATAATTTAGAGAAATATTAACATTTCATGCTTGTAAAAAGACAATTAAGAGGAAATTGCAAATGCACATATGACAGTTAAATGTACATGAAATGTAAACCTGGAAAGCTAGTTCACATTAAACTGCAACAATTGGTAAAGGAGTATTTTGAAACTGATATCAATTCATTCTTCTTCAGCCAAATAACAATCAGCTTTTAAATAGACTTTTTGAACTGAGAAAGAGAAGTAATATCCTCAAATTATTTTTAAAAAGTTGCATTTGGCTTATGCGAAGAACTTATTTGATAAGATTGAGTTGCAATGGAATGATTAGTCTTCCAAAATTGTATGTACTTTGTGATGTAGTAAATGTTGCATTCCTGGTTTGATAGTTTGAGCATCAGTTCATTGTACAATAAACTGTAGACCTAAGTAAAAGCTGCTTATCATGGAAATGATTTGTACCATGGTATTCACATGTTGAACTCTTTTTTGGTATTTCCGTTACTCAGGTGAAAATTGAGCTTCCTACTCAACTGAACAAGAAACATCACATTCTTTTTTCATTTTATCACATCAGCTGTGACCTTGCTACAAAAGGTGGTTCCAAAAAGAAAGAGGTGTTAGAAACACAAGGTAAAACATAATATTGTTTAACAAGCTTATTTTTCCAGGGATTTTTTTGGTACTCTTGTGAAAGACGTTTCACCTAAAATCAAAGCTTTTGTAGAAATGTTGTTTTGTTTCAAATCGTCAACAAAAATGATTGCCATTTGGCAACATTATGCAAGGCAGAAATTCACCAAAGCTCCTTAAGGTAGGACCTTCCAAACTGATGACATGCTTCCGTCTAGATGGACTAGGACACGAGTTCTATGGAAACACCACCACCTGCAAGTTCCTCTCCATCTCTTTCCACCCTGACTTGGAGATATATTGCCATTCCTTCAATATCATTGGGTCAAAATTGCAGTGCTCCTTCCCACCAGCAGTGTGAGCAATGGACTACAGTTGTTCAAGAAGACAGTTAATTACTACCTTTCAAAGGGCAGTTAGTGATGGACAATAAATGGACACCCAGCAAGCAATTTCTGAATCCTTTGAATGAATAAGACAAATCTATTAAACATTCTTTGAAAATGGCATCGGGTTGTATTGGAGAGAAAATAAAAGTTCATGAGTTTTAGCAAAAGTTCTTACGCACCAGCTGTACATAATATTGAGACAAGGACTCAATTTTATATAGTGCCCCATGGACAGCTCCACATATAAAGATATACATATCTTGGTAGCTCTGACTCAATTTTGATGTAGGCTAGAGATGATGGGTGAACAGAATTTGATGCGAGTTAGGATACAGGAAGCAGGGTTTTGGAGAGTGGGTGGAATATGGGGGGGGGGGTCAGTAAGAAAACATGAGAATTGTTAAATCACGAGGTAATAAAATCATGGATGAGGATTGCAGCAGCAGTAGGAGGGTTGATATTAGTGAATGGGAAGTTGGTGGCGTTTGTGATGGAAGCTCAGCTAAGGTGTGAAAAGTTAGGTTCAGCATGAAACATGAATTAGGGAAGCAGAGGCCATTCAAAACTAAGGAAAGGATTTGTTGTGAGACAGGAGACATCATGTTGTGATTGTAGTGAGGTCAGCCAGCTGAAGGTGATAGAATATGAGTTCCCTTATTGTGCCAGGTTACCAGCCCCACAATCAGAGGGCCCTGGCTGACAGATAAAAAGAGTTAGTGACTTTGATGAGGCAGTGCCAGATCAAGGATTTTCCATATGCAAATGAAGGGTGACTTGATGATGGGATACTGGTTTCTTTGGAGTTATTTCACAATAGCTTCAATTTTCTCAATTTATAATTAAAAGAATTTTAAGCTAGACCAGGGTTGAATGTCAGATGTGGAGTCATAAAGTCATAGAGATGAGCAGCATGGAAATGGACCCTTCAGTCCAACTCATCCATGCTGACCGTATATCCTAAATAAAGCTAGTCCCATTTGCCAGCATTTGGCCCATATGCCTCTAAACCCTTCCTATTCATTTACCCATCCACATGCCTTTAAATGCTGTAATTGTACCAGCCTCCACCACTTACTCTGGCAATTCATTTCATGCATGTGCCACCCTCTGCATGAAAAATGTTGCCCCTTCGGTCCCTTTTAAATCTTTCTGTTCTTGCCTTAACCATATGCTGTCTTGTTTTGGGCTCCCCCACCAGTGAAAAGACTCTATCCATGCTCCTCATGTTTTTATAAACCTCCATAAAGTCACCCCTCAGCCCTCCAATGCTCCACAGATAATAGCCCCAGCCTATTCAGCCTCTCCCTGTAGCTCAAACCCTCCAACCCTCGAGACATCCTTGTAAACCTTTTCTGAACCATTTCAAGTTTCACAACATCTTCCCTATTAACAGGGAGACCAGAATTGCAAGTAGTGTTCCAAATGTAGGCTTACCAATGCCCTGTACAGCTGCAACGTGACCTCCCAACTCCTATGGTCAATGCACTGACCATAAAGGCAAGCACACCAAATGCCTTCTTCACTATCCTATCTACCTGTGAGTCCACTTTCAAGGAACTGTGAACCTGCCCTCCAAGGTCTCTTTGCCAAACAGTGTTGAGGGTGTGAGTTGGTGAAAAGAGGTGGTGTTGATGTAGAGCTGGGTGATGACACCATACAAATGAAACCTGATGTTATGAATTCGTAAGGTTACTGAATGGCAGCGTGTAGATCAGAAAGAGGAGGTGACCAATGACAAATTATAATTGGAGGCTTGATGTAATCGAGAAGGGGAAGGGAAAGAAGGTGGTTGTTTTAAAATGACTCAATATAAACCTAGAACTTTAAGTGCTGGGGTTGGTTCCCTAAGTCCTTGAACAAAGGATTACAAATTTTCCTCACCTCTGCCTTTGAGGTGAGAATATGTATCCATTTCCTCTGTTATAGGATCAAAAGCATAAAATGCAGCATAATAAAGCCTTGTTACTATTAGAATGCCTTGCACAGGTAATGAACCTAAATATGTGGAACTTGCAGACATCTTCTGGCTGCATGAAGCATTACAATCTTGTTTGTTCTGTTTCCAAATAGTTGGATACGCCTGGCTACCTCTCATGAAAGATGGCAGACTTGCATCTCAAGAGCATTCGTTACCTGTAGCAGCCAGTCTTTCTCCCGGTTACCTTGGTAATCAGAATGTAACACCAGGAAAGGTAACAGCACTGAAAATATACCAATCATCCTGACCCAAAAGAAGTAAATGTAGGGCCCTCTTGTGGCACAGTAGTAATGTCCCTACCCACTCCCGAGGTATGTAATAACATCTCTGAACAAGTTGATTAGAAAAATAGGAAGAAGTGGTCAATTGTGTTTTCTTCATTATAAGAAAGAATTATAGAACTGAATTTTAACTGGGTAAGGTTAAAAAGTCAGAAATTAGTTACCCCATCCCAACCTTCCCATCTCTAGCTTGAAAATGGGAGCTGGTGGGTGACTGACGTAGTCCAAGGAGGTTGGTTGAAACTTAAACTCTGATCATAAGGTTGTGGCCTTTTCTTTTGTCATGCAGCTTTACAAACTTTATTGCTGTCGGCCAGATTTCCTGAGCTCAGTAACACAGCAGCTTTTGTAAAGCATAGATTCAGGAGGCAAGTGCTTTCACTCTGACCCCTTGGATCCGTGTTTACCAATCACAGCCTCCTCCAACTCCTCTCCCAGCTTTTCTCCAGGCTTTTCACAGCTTCTAATATCTAATAGCTACCTTCACCCAACCCCAAATGACAACCAGCCCTGATTCCTTGCCCCATCAGTCTCTGAGGCCTCCAATACTCGCACTCCACCATCCCACCTGGTTTCCACGTCCCTGTCTTCAACCAATTTCCTTCCCGCTGCCTGTTGCTGTGGCCATCAGTGACTGGCTTCCTGACTAACTCAAGGCTCAGCTAAACAATCGAGTTGGGCCTCTGGGTGGGGAATTCACAACTGAAGTCAACATGGTCTGGATTAAAAGCCATTGTTTGAGGAACTCCCAAGTGGTGAATTCTACCTGCCTGTCTGATCTAACTGCTTCCTGACAGTCAGGTCAATGAAAATTCTGCCCTTAGTGTCACCTTTGAATATTTCCAGGAGTGGATAGGGAAATGTGCAACTTAAAAGATATCCTTTTGCCAGTTCATTTGACACCACGTTTCAAGTTCTTGACCTTGGTTTGTGTCAAACTACCAGCATATGTTGAGCATTTAGAATGATTTCTGTGCGGAGCAGTTAAATCCAAGGCCCTCTTGATGTTGGACCTTGGGCTTCATTGACATCAGACCAGTGAGCCACAATCATCCCAGAAAAGGCATGGGCAATTTGTATGTTGAGCCAGTTTGTCACTGGCATTATCATTGAGTTCTGCCCAGGTGGGGAGATGAAACAGTTGGGAGTGAGGGGGTAGTTGGAAGAGGAAGCAGCATGCCTGTAATTTACGTTTAAATTTTATTTCTCTACAGGCCAGTGGATCTGATGTTAAGTGGGTTGATGGAGCAAAGACACTCTTCAGAGTCTCTGTGCATGTAGTTTCCACAATCTATACTCAGGTAGGACTAATCTATTTGTTTAAAATTTGGGTGTAATGTTTTACAGTTCTGCTCCACATTTAAAAGCAAGGAGAAGCAAATGTTGATTTACTTAAGGTCCCCTAAATGAAATTAAATGGATAAAAGATGAGTCAGGACCAGTATGTTTTCTATGTCTATGAACCTTGTCTCTGCCCAAGACTACCTGACTGGGGAATCAGCTTGCAAGTTGACTGACATATGAGTAAATGAAGCGTCCATGATTATTTTTGTTTTTCATTAGGAGGAAAGACTGAACAACTTTTTTCAGGAGTGCCAAAAGCAAGAAAGTATGGGATTGCAACCTTCATCCTCAGATTTTGTCAACTGCATAGAGGTTTGAGCATTTGAATCAGTTTCAACATAAAATACACACAAAGTACGATGTTTGAAATGTTAAATTCTGTTTATTACTTTATCCAATGTTTCATTGCTGGGGAACTTAAACGCTTAATTTACAATAAGCACTGCTTCTGATCAAAAGTGAGCTGCAAAGTTGTGTGTTAACTGATGGATTTTAAAATCTAATTGGAGTGCTTCAAGGTAGACTGTGACGCTAAACGGTAACATTAACATCTGGTTAAATATTGTAGAAATAATAATCCGAAGTAGACCTCTGTTTAATCAATTGAGGCTTTTGGCTGATGGCTTGTCAGAAATATTTTGATTCTTAAGCTGTTTCTGATCATTTCAGGGTCTACTTGGCATTGAAAAAATCCACGTGATTGTACGTTTCCTTCCTGTTCTTCTAAATCAATTGCTCTGCATCCTGGTACAGCATGATGAAAATCAAGTTACTACTGCCACCATCAGGTAGGAATGTTTGAAAAATATCAATTTAGAAAATATCAGTTTGAATTCAAGCAAGCAGTGCATTCAGTTTATCTGGTAAGCTTTTTAATGTTTAAAATTCAGCTTTGACAATGCACTTATGCACCATGATCACTCCATGTTTGATGAAACCATAGCACTTATATAGAAATCAATGACAGTTATTTCAAAATCTGACATTCAAATCTGGTTGTAGTTAGATTTCAAAAATTACACATTCATTTTCACTAAGTCAGAAATCACACGACACCAGGTTGTAGTTCAACTGGTTTATTTGTTGGACTGTATCCTGTTGTTGTGTGATTTCTGATCTTGTCCAGCCCATTCCAACACCGACACCTCCATGTCAGTTTCACTATGTTTGGAAATGCTTCATATTTAATGTTTTTGTGGACCTGAGTTTGAAGGCTTTGAACCTTTTTTTTAAACAAGGCCTTTCTTCGAAATCATAGTTATTGGCCCTTGTCACTTGACCTCCCTGCAGGGAAAACACCTGACTGCCTTAAAACTGGGTTTTATGGCTATTGTGTTTGAAAAGTATTTGGAGGCTTGGAGTTTATGTTTGGATATTCCAATTAAGGAAAGCCTGCTATAAAACAAGCAACTCATTTTATATTTCTGTCAAGGAAATATCTTTGCTGTGAGATCAGAGATATCTGATTCTTCTTCTGGAAGAGTAATTGCAATGTTGTGTTTTCTGAGCAAACTATATGTCATATGGCTGCAGGGGCAACTTTTCATGATTATTGAGTTGACCATGCATGCAATCATACCAGATTACAGATTGAAAGACTTCAGACTCTTCTATGCCCAAGCTAGCGCGAACATAATGATCCAAATGGCCTCTTGTACCCTAACTGTTCTATGATTGTTGCAAGTCAGGGTGTGAACATTGTACAGGTATCAGCAAGATATAGCGCCATCATGTGGACTTAGTGATTGAAAACCTGTTAAGCAGGAAGATTCTCAACAAAGTTTTAACTTCTTGCAGCAAAAGGTTTAGACAATTCATTAAAAAAACAAACTGTAGTATTGATTTATGGACTTTTCATTTGTGTCAACACTTTTTTTAAAGTTCCTTCAAGAATGTATCATAGTGAGCCTCTGCAAAGAGAGATCTCTCTCCACATATTTTTGCCTTAGATTTGCAGTGTGTTTGTGACTGTGTTTTGGGTTATTTTGAGGGGTAAACATTTATGTCATGAATTGCATGTATTAATTAATTTTGCATATTCATTGAATAGATTTTGTTTCATAATAAATTTTAACTATTTTGTTCACAAGAGATGTGAAATTAATGTAGTAATTCCTACATGGCAGAAATATGTGGTTGAAGAAGCCTTGAAAAAGACTTGCAACATGTGCTAAAACACCTCTTCTCTATTTTTAAGGGCAATTATTAACATTGTTGCTAAGTGCCATGAAGAGCAATTAGACATTCACCTCCACTCATATATTAAGGTACAGTTAAAAGTTTTGAACCAATACATATACACGGTGAGACAGTACCCCCTCATTCAGAAAGCGCAGCCAGGTATATATCTGCATGTCCACACCATTTAAACATAACAATTGTGCAGGCTTAGGTGGATCAGCCGTGCTAAATTGCCTGTAGTGTTCAGGGGTGTGTGGGTTATAGGGGGATGGATCTGGGTGTGATGCTCCAAGGGGCGGTGTGGACTTGTTGGGCTGAAGGGCCTGTTTCCACACTGTAGGGAATTTAATCTAAGATAATTCTCCAGTTTGCTTGGGGATTGTCACTGAGTGCTCACTCAAAGGGGAATTTGAAAATTACATGAGTAGTCATTAAATTTAACTCTAGTTACAGAAAGAGACATGGTTGCAAATTGAGGGAGCAGAAGTGTTCTTCAAGCCTTTGAAAAAGTTGCATTTGTAGCGTGAGTTTTTGTTATATTTTGTAACAAATTCAGGGCTGCCGTTGACACCTTGATGAATTCTGTACTGTCGGTTGCTCCCAATACAGTCAGTCTCTTAGGCGTTTTATTCTTTTATTTAAGTGCTGACTCAGATCAGCATACATTGTACCATAGCATAACTCAGAGTTATAACAATAATACTTACCGCTGATCCAATATATCTGGGGGTGTTTATGGCAGATTTACTTATGCCCTTTGCTAATATTTTTAAAGTTTGGCAAAAAACTATTTGAAAATCCTTGCCTTTAAGAGGAAGCTAGCTACCAAACTAAAAATAAACAAGGTCTGGCTGGCATTTAGAAGTATTTAATTTTCTAAGCTAATTGGTTTTTTAGTAGATCCTTTGTAGTTCATACACGAAAATGGGCTTGGATTTTCCTTCTGTACTTGCTATAAAGTTCTTTGCCATCCATCAAAATGACTGGGCAGACAACTACTTACTGGGAAGCAAAGAATTGTGAAGTCTTTGCCCTGATGCCTTGATATTCTGATAACAAAGATGCAGGAGTGGCACGGATGTTACATGAGTTATATAAGTCTTCAAAAATAATGAATATGCTGGGCTAAATGCTTTTATAAGCATCAAGGATTAGTAATGAATGTATGAGGAGCAATGGCTTAGTGGTATTACTAATCAATTATCAAGCCAGGGAGTCAGCTACTGTTCTGGGGACTCAGGTTCAAATCCTGCAGAGGTGGAATTTAAATTTAATAAAGAGCCTGGAATTTGTTGTTTAACAATGACTGTTGACAATTGTCAGAAAGCCATCTGGTTCACTAATGTCTTTACCTCATCCAGCCTACATGTGACTCCAGTCCCTCAACAAGGTTGTTGACTCTTAAGTGCCCTCTGGGAAATTAAAGATGGGCAATAAATGTTGGCCTAGCCAGAGACACCCACATCCCATGAGTGAATAAAAACATTGTTAATTTTTTGAATTTTGTTGCCCTTATTTGGTGCTTGAAGTTAACAGAAGGTGTCACGATTTAACTGCTGCAAATCTTTTCAATGCAGTTTGTTTTCAAGGCTGAATTTTCTGAAATGAAGCAGCAAACAGTTCATGAAGTGCTTTTGAAAGGCATGACTAAGGTCCTGACGTCTGCTGATGCCACTGATGTTAAACATTTGCTAAAGGCAAGTCTTGAATTGTGACAAATTATATTTCTGGCAATGTATTTATGTCAAGATTATTTTATCATGTTCAGATATAAACTACAGATCAATATTGTTAACAGCAGACTGATTGAGTGCTAAATATCTTTAAAACAAAATGATTCTTACGTATTAAACAAATATTCAATGCATCTTGCGTGTATGTTGACTAGAATTTGGAAAAGTCCTATCTGAATGCTGATACCTTTGGCAAGGTTACATGGAGAATAGATATATAGCATTAAATTCACTTCAGTCAATTCTTGGAATTAAAGAATTTTCTTCTTCCTCTGCAGAGCTGTGCAAATGTAGAATTAACATTCAGCAAATGAAGCTATTGATAAATCAAATAATTTCTTTAAATTGGATATAGTTTTCTTTAGAAATGGCAGTGTAGTTTTGTTAGGGAATGAGTTGATTTGTTGAATATATTATTTCTGTAGCCACTGATTACTCAATCTTTGAATGCAAAGAACCAGAAACAATAGGTATGGATCATGAGGTTGGCGATTTTATTTTGCTAACTTGCTGGCAGAACATTTCTTGACTTTTATTTTGTTTTAGCAAGTTTTCTTGAGTTTCTTTTTCATAGCAAATTGAATATCATTCATAATCTGAGAGTAAACTGAATAGATTACTGCTATCTAGCCTCATCCTGCCCCCTTGACCTGTCCGTCCTCCCTGGACTGACCTGTACCCTCCGTAACTCTCCACCTACACTCACCTTTACTGGCTCCATCCCCGCCTCTTTGACCTGGCTGTGTCCTCTTCACCTACTTTCTCCTCTATCCTCTTCTATCCGCCTCCCCCTCTCTGCCTATTTATTTCAGAATCCCCTTCCCCTCCCCCATTTCTGAAGAAGGATCCAGGCCTGAAACGTCAGCTTTCCTGCTCCTCTAATGCTGCTTGACCTGCTGTGTTTATCCAGCTCTGCACCTTGTTATCTCTTACTATTGTCTTATTCCTTTATTTTAAAATTAATGACATACATTAAGTTTCAACTTTTAGATTAAAGATTAATTTAATTTTATTGAGCATTCTTCTGGTATTATGTGTGTAATTTTTTTTAATAAATGGGTTTCTTTGCCCTTAATGTAATTAAATTAATTCAGCATTTTTTTTATCTTGAGCACCCTTTTGTGCATCTGTTTTCTTTTGATAGTTTGTTTCAAAGCAAAAGCCATGCTCTTAGTGGGTTTCAGGTTGGTTGACATTTCTATGGTATGTCAGTATGAGAGGAGCAGAATTAACTGCCTGTAAAAATGGTGATCAATTCAGTTTTATGTCACCTGAACTCTGCACATTCTAATTTGCTGCATTTACCTTCACAGTCCCACATCTGCAAAACTGTGTTTCACTGTTGCTCAGCATCTAGTCAAAAATAGAAAGCCAACAAAAGTATGATCAGGATTGAGTATTCATCAAATTTCACATAATTACAGTTATGAGTTGATTGCATCAATGAGAATAAGCGATATGAACTTTACTCCCAGAGTTACATACTCAGTTTTTTTGGGGGTATTTAATGAACTGCCCTTGATAGCTTCTAGGTTGGATTTGACCAATTTTCATGTTTCCAAACTGAGGTATTACCGTCTCTCAACTTGTCTGTGTTTTCATAATTCTGCCAGTTATTTGGATTTCTGATTATGCATCTATTGTTTTATAGCATTCATGGTTCTTCTTTGAAATTGTTACAAAGTCAATGGTGCACTATTTGGTTGACGATGACAAGAAGCTGCAGGTAAGACTGTATGAATGAAATACACACTCAGAAATCATCAGTTGCAAAAGATTGTCTAAATATAACTTTCCACTTTTGATTCAGTTGCACAAAAGAACTGTACAGCTATTCATTAGCCTCAGCTCTGAAGTCACAAGTATCTCTATTATGACAGTAGAGTTTATCATTGAGCCAAATAAAGCAAGAGGAGATCAAACTTCCATGAATGTAATCTTTAGCATGGAGATTAATAAGGAGAAATAATTTGACATAACTTCAGATGTTTAAAATGTAAAACATCTATAGTATTACTGACTTCATGTTCAAATAAAATGAAAATTTCACCTTTGTTTTTCTTTACAATGTATAGGTGAAGCGGGCTGAAAGGTTTCCATCATCCTATCTTAACGTAATGGAAACGCTGGTGTCAACTCTGGGTGAACTAATTTACAAAAAATTCAAAGACGCAGAAGACGAAACCAGGGAGGCAAACCATTATCTTGCCAAGTTTGTAAAGGTACATTCTTTTTGAGTCTAAAATGCATCAGAAATTCGATCCAGACAAAATTCACAAGTTTTGATGAAAGGAGAAACATAATTAGGAGCAGAAATCAAGTAGAAATGTTTTTTTTCTTGAACAAAGATAGTCTTGGCTCTCTTGTCCTGGCTTTTCCTCACATGTATAGCCTTTTTTAATTTTTCTTTTCAAAGAATTTTTCTTTTTTCATTTGAAAGCTGTAGTGAACACTGATGCTGCTTGGGTCTTATGGTCTTGAAATTCATCCTCATTCATTTGTACGCATGTGTTCTGTGATATCCTGTGGCTGAATGGTGGGGCCTGAGATTAAACTAATTTTGAGCCATGGGTGTGACTTTTATTGGGCTTAGTAGCAATGACAGGCAGCTCGTACAAAGTAGATCATTCAGCTACACTCTATCAATCATGCAGCTACTTTGCTTTCTGTCCTTTTAATCAACTTCCCCTCCCTGTTACCACATTACCTTTAACAGCCAGTGCTTCAGTTTTAACAACAACCCTTCTGAGCAGTACTTGATCAATCAGAATTTGAAAATGCACATTCACAAGATTGCATTTTGTTTGCAGATACTCCACTTGTTAAAATGATCAATAACGTTCTCAGTCATAAGTGACTTTTAAACATTCAAACTGAATGTCTTTAATGATCCAGAATCATACATATGTAAAACTTAACTTATCTATAAATGGTCCCTAGAAGCTTACCCTCTGCTACTTTTAGTTTGACTGATCTACATTTCACCATTTTTAGAGCAGAAATTGAAGAGTTGCCAAACCCTGATATCCAACATTCTTATTTTAACAGACAATCCAAGCATCCAAAATGTTGACATCCATTCTGTCTGCAAATGAATTTCTTATTATTATCTGCTTTATGTTTCTAATCTTTTCCTAGTCCCATATTTCATGTTTGAAGATCTCATGTCAAGAATTACATAGGTTTTGCACAATAACAAGCAAATGTGAAGAATGTTAAAACCCATAGGTCTGATTTTAATGATGCTGAAGAAGCCAGTTTATTAACATTTGAAACATTAACGTAATATTGCTTTTGATTTTTACAGAAATGTTTTACCTTTATGGACAGAGGATTTATACTCAAGCTGATTGGTAGTTACGTGCACATCTTCAATCCTGGAGACCACAAGGTAATATTCATGAAATTCCATAGTATGTAAGTGTGATTGTCTCTTTGCCAAACATTCTCCTCAAAAGACTGCTCCCATTCTCCCAGATCTTAAGCATGTATCATATCACTTCATTGCCTGCTCCAACGTTTTGGGGCATGACCGACCTGGATGGTGCAACTCACTCTGTTCTAACAAAACTGGAGGACCTCCCACCAGTGACTCTGACTGTCCAGAGTGTCCAATTGAGCAAATCCAAATCAAAGTTTCTGGAAAAGCTCAGCAGGTCTGGCAGCATCTGTGAAGGAGAAAACAGAGTTAACGGTTTGGGTCCGGTGACGCTTTTTCAGACCCTTCTGAGGAAGGGTCACTGGACCTGAAACGTTAACTCTGTTTTCTCCTTCACAGATGCTGCCAGAGCTGCTTAGCTTTTTCAGCAACTTTGTTTTTGTTCCTGATTTACAGCACCCGCAGTTCTTTTGGTTTTTATTGAGCATCTGCAAATGCTCATGACTGCTATCGGGTACTCCCCTTGACTTAATGAGCCAGTAATGCCTCACTGAAGGCTGTCTCCATTGAGTTAAATGAAGACTACTCCCCTTAGACTTTGTCACTTGATCATTTGGCTGAAGCATATGCGTGTTTTGCTATAGAAGCTGCTAGCACATGGTGCCATTGTCAGATTGATGTTGAACACATCCACCCCCTTAACTGATGACTGCTGATAATGATGTCAAGCTGCCTCACTTTGTGTCTGTGCTAAACAAAGCAGAAATAAGCTCTGAAGCACAGAACTGTAGTGTAGGTTGGTCGGAGATGTGCCATGGGGATGTGGGGAGGCTGGTATATGACTGATGCCAAGTTGAGGGGATGGGTTTTGGTGGGGTGCTGGGGCAAAGGTAGGTGATGCAGGCCATAAAGAGCAAAACAAAAGTGGAGTTTCAAAATGCTGCATTAAATAAATCATGTCTGATTATGATCTGGCACTTTTAAATATGTTGTTTATTTATATCGAATGCTGAGGTAAGTCACTGCCCAATTGAGCTGAATAACTGACTAGCGAGTGCAACATTAGGAAATCTTGCTAAGAAGTCCGAAGGAATAAAATCATACTTTACAACTTTCTAATTTCAGACTCTGTTTGAATACAAGTTTGACTTTCTTCATGAAGTTTGCAACCATGAGCACTTCATTCCTCTTAACCTGCCAATGCTGCTTTTGAAAAATAGGTCTGGAAAAGAAGGTCAGTTAATTGTTTTCATTTCATGGCTGTGGGGCTGGGTCTCGTTTTGTGGGGAGTGGGGGAAATTGCAA